>NW_019641674.1:600000-921129 GCF_000599845.2 Trichogramma pretiosum
GTTTCTTTTGAGCCATATAAACCGGAAATCTAGGATTTAAGGTAAATGGACCACTGAGTGATTATAGTTAGGCCTGTTACACCTGTGTTAAATCCAGTAAATTAAAAATCATGTTATCATAAGTCTTTTGACATCAGAAAATATGACTAGTACTTATTATTTAAAATAGTTCAGACTTCATCTACAATGACTCAAGTCTTGCATCGCATGAATCTAAACGCAATTTTTTACCAATTTGGACCTTTTTGGGTTTAAAATTTTTGTTATATCTTTTTTCCCATTAAAGTGTAATAGTATAATTTCAAGAAAAGGCTAGAAAATTGTTTCGCATACTAAAGTAACAAAAATTTCCAAAGATAGATTTTTTTAAACCTTATTGCTAGTTTTTGAGATTGTTAGATTAAATAAATAATTCAATGAAATTATTTAAAAATTGTATTCAGATTCAAGCGACAAAGGATTTTGGAATCATAAGTCATTATAATGAACTAATTTGAACTAGTGAACTAATCCTAAAATAATTTAAGGTACTAGAGACATATTTTCTGGTGTAAAAAGACTTGTAAAAACATGATTTTTCGACAAGTTAATTATAAAATAAAAGTATATTTAACTTATTTAAAAAAAGCCAAGTTGAAAAAGACAGAAGAGGGTGCCCGGAGCGCGCTGAAAGTCGGGCTAGTATAGTGTATTTATCAACATAGACTTTTGTTCGCGAAATTTTCTCAACATAGACTTTGCTGCTCATAATACTTCACATTTAAAAAGCATTTAGAAAATAGCACTTAACAAATTTTTTGTGAAGTTCACGTGCAGATACGTTGGAGCAGAAATGAAGATGTTCAAGAACTGTCGTATAGGGTCTAGAGAGTTGCAAGCGAACAACAGCGATCAAAAGGAAGCAATAATTTGACCAATTGTTTGAAAGTTGGTCGAGCGCACTGCAACGGTACGAGGTATCGGTGATGTGGCCGATTTCTTAAGTCATCGTATTACTACGGTTCGCACTCACATAATTTTCTTGAGAGAGCGAATCAGTCTCTGGGCATCCGCAGACAGTAGAGTCGCGACCGAGTCCTCAATCATCGAGCCAGGCGTTGTCGAGCGAGCCTCTAGTGCTCCTCGAATGAAGAAAATAAATGGAGGAAGAAGAATCACCCAAGTGAGCTCGAGCTACAGAATCGAGCGAGTGCAGAGCTCTGGACTGCAGTCGCTGGATCGGGCGCGCGAATACGAGCCACCTCTGAACTCGGCACGTATACGTGTTGGCATCTGCCATGCCGTCTGCATAACATAACTTAACGAGTACGTAAGATCCCAGATTTTTTCGTCTTCTTTTTTTATCGCCGCACGATCAATCTTATCCTGCGGGCGTTGATTGTTGCAACGCGTGTATGATAGTATGATATAACCCCCGCACTGCATTGTAATATACCTTTGGTACGTATGTATAACTTAGTCGAGATTACAGCTGCTCGATAAGGTTGAAACTGTCATTCCACGAAGCAGAAGCGATCAAGAAGACTCGATTGTATTTTATTGCTGTGTACACAATATACTGCTTCAGGCATTATGAGAGGCAAAATTGATTTTGACACTCGCGATGTGAGATCGAAGTCTAGGTATTGTGCTCAGCGGAACAGCGAGGGAGGAGTTTTATGAAGGGCAGAGACGGATATTGTGCGGGTGCGAGACTTCCGATCGAAATCTGATTAGAATCATTTGCTGCCGAGCGAGCTCGCGCCTGCTTTATGCACGTTCGGTATTACCTATCTGCAATTTGTGCGTACAAGAAACAAAAATATTTATTTTACCAATGCGTTTTATAATATTTTGTCTGAGTTCCACAAGCGTTGCAAAATGAGCGACTTCCTCGATTCAAACCCAACACTGCCGAAATGCAATGCACATAAGAATAGAAATTACACGACAAACGTTTTATGACAAAGCTTATCGATGCAATAATTCGTGCTTTTTTCCTTGACAAAAAACGGTTGTACACGTTCAAATAGAATGTAATTTCGTGATTCGCACCTGTTGTGAAAAAGATATTATCGACGAACAAGCAATTTTTTCTTTCAAACGTTGTCAACACGCATCCAAATAAGATGAACGAGCTAACATTCGCATACTTTTTAACTTTTTTGTTGTATCGAGCCATACCTTTTGAATATGTTGTGAGTACGCGTGTGATTATTCTCATGAAAAAACTTGAATTATTATTTTATTTCAATTGTATCAAGTGCGCAGAGTTGGAGCTGAATGAAGTTGAGCCATATCCTTTTAAATTTACCGATGACTTTGGTATGTCTTACGATGTACTCTTGGTTCCGCGGGACTCACACGTATTTGAGAACGTTTCATTTTGGACTTTGAATTCTTCAGGAATATTCCAAAGGGTAAACTTTCCATTTAATTGTTCAGTCGAATTCCTACGAGGATGTCACAGTTACGAAATTGTTAATGAAACAGCGAATCGAATAGGGTTTGCTTGGAAAGGAAAATGTCATCTGTGAAGACATCAACATGGAGGCCTCGTTAATACCGATTCACGATTCTCAATACCACGGCGGTTGCAACGCTACACACTTTGTAATTTTTATCAAATTTCTTAAAACAATAATTTTTTATTAGGATAATTACATTTGATATCTTTAGTCAGGTGTATTTGGGCCATGGGTAAGTCAGCAAATTGTAGCCGCTATAGAAAGGTATAAACAGGATCTGCCTAACAGTAGGTCCCGTCGAAGTTTACCAGAAACTGAGATAGTACAAACGCTCACAAGTATTATACAAACCAACAATAATTTTGGATATAGTAAGCATTACAATTGATTTTTGAGCTCGGACTTGTTTAATGTATAAAAATAATTTCTTATTGCAGAATACGCATTGAAGGATATTGAAAATGCCAGACTTGCAAATAATTCATCCGTTCATTGGGAAAGATTGGATGTAAAAATTTTAGTAGTAATTGATTACGCACTTTACAGGTTTGTCGTATTTTCAATAAATATGTGGTGCTAAATTTTGATGATGTGTTATGAAATTGTATATTTGATTAAAGTTTGCTGTACAAGGATCATAAGTACATCGATAAATACATGAACGTGTTTTGGTCAAACGTAGAAATCAAATATAGAAAAATTACTGAAATTCCCATCAAATTAAAAGTAATTGGAGTCATAGCGGTCGAAGTAAGTATTAACTTTCAAACTTCTACTAACTTCATTCATGTAAAGTTAAAACAAGCAATTTTTTAGGAACATATGGTTTTATCTTACACTGATCTAACAAAATACAAAAATATTGAAAACTCCATTGATATAGACAGAGCTCTTGACAATTTTGGGGAAATAAAAAAATATTTGAATGAGACGGATTTGGACTACAATCTAATCATCACTTTGACTGGGTAAAAGTATAAAATTTCATTTCGACTATTATATGAATTGAAACCAATAAAAAGTACTTTGAATGTTTATTTTGTTTCTCAGATCTTTAGGATTGGGGTCAGAATCTGCTAATTCTGATGCATACACGAGAGTAAACGGTAACGTGTATTCAATCTTATGAAAGCCACATAATAGTTATTCTTCCATTTGTTAAGTTTAGGAATCACTTGGAGAAAAGGTATATGCAATTCCTCGGAAAATGGAGTAATAGTAGAAGATGACGGAAATTTTTTTGGAATAAGCAATGCGATACATGAAATAGCACATTCGTCAGTAATGACTTTGATTTTAGATTTATCAAACGTTTGTTAATTTTTTTTTTCAATTCAAGGTTAGGAGTAAGACATGACGGGTTTGAAGGTAAGACCGAAGAAGAAATTGATTACAGCAGTTGCGACAATTCTCAGGAGGGGTTTCACACAATAATGTACCCTACGTCAAATTCTTTTCCTCGAGATGAAAACGTTTGGTCAGAATGTTCGAAAAAGCTTTTCACGCGATTAAAAAGGTAATGGTGAGAGAGAGAGAGAGAGAGAGAGAATAAAATGCACATTAATTTCACAAATCATTCTTTTATCAGTGATGAGGACATGAAGTGCATCGGTCAGCCTTTACATCCTGATAATGAAGAATCTGTAATTATAAATTTAGGATTTTATTTAAACCAATGAAACATTTCTACAAATACTATCTTCAAGGTTTATGTAATTTTGCATGCTCTATGAGAAGAAAATAAATTCACAAGATTGTTAAATACAAAT
Source organism: Trichogramma pretiosum (assembly GCF_000599845.2). Taxonomy (NCBI): domain Eukaryota; kingdom Metazoa; phylum Arthropoda; class Insecta; order Hymenoptera; family Trichogrammatidae; genus Trichogramma; species Trichogramma pretiosum. The sequence goes on from NW_019641674.1 coordinate 604,217, forward strand.
ATTGTATCTCTTTACTGGGTGAATAAAGTAAAGAAATCACTGTGAAATAAATTATTTTAATAAAATTTAATAACTAATTCTTGGTTAATAAGCACGAAAATATTGAAAGAATGGATATTACTGTTGTAGATTATTTGAAACAAAGAGCAGCTTTTGGGCAACGCATGTAATGGCATGTCAGTATATTTAAAAATATAGATATTAAAATATACGAAATAAGTATAGTACAGATGACAACGAGACACTAACAGTTTATAGTTACGACGAAGAAGAGATGGATGGTTATTTCAAGAGTATCAGAATCGTGCACCAAATCAAAGAATCTCTTGTTTCTCAAGATGAGTTAAACACATGCCTCGATATACAACAATTGTGTTTCTAGATAGAAGCTAAAACGTGTACGAATCTAAGCACGAAATAAAATAACAGCATCAATTCCTTTCTTGGCTTAACATGTGCGGAAGACAAGGAAACAGGGTAAAAATCTTACCAGCTTTGTATAAACTCAAGTTTGAGAAAGAAGGAGAAAGAGAAAGAAAAAGGGAGAAAGATAGCACCTGTACATAGATACATTTTTACAACATTTTCGCACATGGATTTTACCTTTTGCCGTTAAAGAAAAGGAAAAGGACGTACGAGAAAGAGAAGAAGTATAAGAAAGACGCAGAGAGTATGTGTATGTGTGCGTGTAATGTAATCGACGGTACACCTCGGTCATGAATGAAAAACGATCTGACGCTTGCGTGTTTGTTGGCCGCAAAGAGACTACAGAGCATATAACCCGAAGCTTCGAGCTTCAAACTGCGTGTGTGCGTGTTTGCTTGCTTTTGTTGTGTGCAAATGCATCAAAGCGTGCAAAAGTCGCGCTAAAAATCTAGTATTTCTGTAGGCACGTGCGCCTGCATGCTTTTACACGCATATTCATTATTGAGTATACATCGTATTTTTGCATTTTCTTCTTTCTCGTTGTGTTTTGTGTCCATTAATATTTTTGATTATACATTATTATGAAAATACAACAAACACAGGCTTGGTGTGAGCGTCAGTAGTTTAGAATTTTTTCGGTGACATTTGGAATGTTTTTCTTATTTACTAAATATTTGATGAACTTCATTAAAAGTTTTCTGCGTTAAATTGAAAATCAAAAATATAAATTAAAAGCAATAAATGAACAGAAAATGAATGAATGAAAAAGAGATGTTTACGTAATTTTAGCTAAATCCATTTCAATTGCTCGGTAAATACACAGGAAAGGAATATAAGGTAATGAAATAAATAATTTATCAGTGTAATTGCATCGTGCTCTTTGTGCGAGCCAAACCAACATCGGTAAATCATTACCATTGCTTTATTCAAGTTGATGCTACGCTCGGCACCGATTGATTTACAGTTCAACTGTAAAAATATTTTGATTTCGCTCAGCAGGAGTAAAATATTACTTTATGTTGGGGTAGCACAAAAAATGTATACTCTATTCAAATACGCATCCTCGAACGGTCTTTCCATGCCTTGGAAAATGATTGGTGGACAAAATCTCCAAACCAAAACCTTATATCTTGAAAAATGCCGCGTCGATTACAATCAATGATCAGTTTTATATCTTTAGAAACTAGGTAAACCTATAGTAAGGAATATGTGAAATTGTTTCTCGTATTTTTCAATTTGCACGGCAAACAAAGCATTAAAAGCATTGTAATCGAAATTAAACTGCAAATGCAGTCAACATAAATTATCGGATCGCGTGGAATTCGAAACGCGCCTAGATCAAGAGCTAAACATGAAATCGGCAAGGATCATGCGCGACGAGGTTCGGTGGCCAATTAAAAGATCATCTAGTGTAACCGCGTCGCTGGAACTGCGCGCGCCCAAGCTCAGGACAGATATGAACTTGGACTCCGGTGCGGCATTCAGCCCTGATGGACTGCAATGCCCGCATAAAGGGCCGCTGCCGGACTTTCACTCTCCGACTACTCCATTTAACGAGCATCTGAGTCTCACTGGCGTGAACATAGATAGGTGACTCGCCTTGAGGCCCTCTTTGACTTTGACACTTATCTCTGAAAGGCAACCCATGTAGCGAATACTGCGCTTCGGGGGGCTACATTTCATACCTCGTTCCACCCTAGCATAATTTCTTTCATAAAAAACGTAACTAGCCAATGTTAGAAAGAAATGATTATTGCAAATTAATAGCCATTATATTACGTCCAATCTTCCTTTCAGGTCAGTTTTGCTGGAAAAGTTTTGCTCGCCTAGTCTGAGTAGGTAGCAGCAAGCTTTGCGCTTGGATAAACGCAGCTGATCCGCATAGCAAATGGCAAATGCGGTCTCAAAAAGAGGCGCGACGACGATGTCAAGTCCCCCGCGAATGAGCCGAGTCCCCACATGGCAGTAATCCAAGTTGATTTCACGTATATCGAATAACATTTGTCGAGCTCGCGCGTTAAACAACCTGTCTTTGCGTGAACGCGGCTTTTCGCGATCTGTTTGCACTTGTACACTTACGAACACGTGCGTAGACAAAAAATGCAGAAATCGTACTCGCGCATAGATCGCAGCTCGCGTCGGCATCGTCTCATGTGGCTTAGTTCAGCTCCGATGCGCGTTAGTAAAAAATAATCGGTTTTCATTCGGATGTGATTCACATCTATTCTCGGTGCATATACAAGTGCATTTAAAGCTATACTTGTGTGTGTGTGTGTGCGTGTGTGTGCGCGCGCGCGTGTGTGTGATATGTACTCGATGCAAAGTTAGAACTTTCTCTCGGTAAAAATAAATTTGCTGCAACATTTACTTTATTTAGCAATCCAAAATATTCTTCACTGAATTAAACGAACTTGTTACAAGTATTTCCTATAAAAAGTTGCGAAAAAAGTACAAACGAAAATAATGTGTACGATTGAATCTTTATTGATGATATGTCATTTTTGAAAATTTGTCCAATCTTTATCGTTCTCGGGAAAGTGTATCTTGGAAGTACTATATATTTGAATGTCAGAGAAATTAATTTATTGAAGACCTGCTTTTTTTACTGATAATAAATCGATAAAGCCCAAGTATGGGGTAATAACTTGGAAAATGTATGCACATTCTCCTTATTTGCTTCATGTGGCATCTAAATTAAGTTGAGTGGGACAATAACAGTCGCGTGATTAATTTATTCTTCAATTTAACTATTGATTGTTTCGTACACGGATTACGATATGCATAAGAGTCCAACTCGGTCATTTAATCTCTAGTTTTTGGTAATGATTCATTTTCAAGACAAAGTCAAGATTCGATGTTAAAACGCGATGAAACGTCCGTTCGCGCAGGTGAACAAATTCCGAACATGGAATAAGGTGTATTAGCAGAATTGAGCGGTAAGAACGCAGCAAAGGGCGACTACGAATTATCGAAAGAAGACGGCGGACAGCGCCATAATTATTCAATGACAGGTGCATTATACACGAGACGGAGTTTTGCAGTACTGCAGTGCAGGAGAGCTCTCGTAAGCCTCTGGGTGGGCTTCGTGCGCGCGGACCTCTAATTTCTGGAGCTCTCAAAGTCATGTATGCTCACTTGCGTACTTTCGCGCAGACATTGGCCAGTCCGTATATATCTGCAGCAGCTCTCAATTGAGAAAGACGAGTGTAGCCGCAAGCAGTATAAGCAATAGTACTGTTGCATACTAGTTAAACTTGAATATTTTATATAAATAAATCATTATTTTAGAAGTGAAATAGAAAAATCAAGGCGAAATGTATCAATGGCATTAGGATGGTCCCTCGTGCGAGTGATCCCTTGAAAAAATTTAAAAAATTGATGAGTGATTTTTGTACACGGTTCTTCTAAATTAATAAAGTGCTGCTCACGGAGTGTGTACATATTGGCACTTGCAGTCACCAATCTCAAGTGCCGTCTACAGATGGTGCGTGTTTTCGAAAGTCAGTCGGATATTGCACGCGAAATCCATTTACTTGCTTCTCAGGCTAGAGTATCTTAATCATTCAGTGAATACAACATTCAGAAATGTTGAATTGCTTAAGAATACACTTACAGTTGGATCGTTAAACTATGAATATACGCTCTACTTAGAAACATGAAAAACTTAAGTGACAGTGAAAGAAACTCTGAAAAATATAATTGAACATGAAATTAAGTCACTTAATATTACATATGATGTGCTTATAAACTTTAAAGGTTAGTGTTATAAAAAAAAGAAAAAAAGAAGGAGATACCATGTATTTCTGCAAGATATGGAAAGTTTTTATTTTCATATTATTGTATATCAACAGATGTATTTGCTTTTATTTTTGTTAAATTATTCCTATGTACGTGTAATGTAAGCTCCGGAGAGGTCGTAATAATAATAACAATAACAATAATAATAATAATAATAAAGATTAAATGTAAATCTCACTCGGAGAAAAAGCGTGTATGCAAGTAGAAGGTGAGTTTTCAACGTAGAAATGTGTAAAAAAGTGTTGATGAAAAAGATCATAGCCAGTTGAAAAGGACCGGCAGAAAATTTTAAACAAGACAAAGTATGTTTGTCGTTTTTTTATTTAGGCTAGGTAAGTTAGGCTTAGATAATAGCGGTACAGGAGCTTCCGTAGCTGAGCGGGGGGTCTAACTGCAGCAAAAGACAGCACTACATGCAGTAGGTCAGGATTTTTCGTATTTCCCGAGGACCAGTACATGGCGACATGTTGCGCGGGGTATTAGCATATCGAAAAGCGACAAAGAAAAATGATGCCTGGTATATCGTGCTCGCACGAAGCTCATGTATTATGAACTAAACATCGCAACGAGACTGCGAGCATGCGAGTGCGAGGTGTGTAGCTGCGGCCGCTGCGCCGATACAGCTTGAAAATAGCCAAGTCGATCGCTGTACACGACTACACGGACAGAGCCTCGCTGGCCTCATGGACCTTGGGGGGCAGCAGGCATCTCGTTCGAAACACGCTTCACGCATGGTCAAGCACGCGACGCTGCACCCAAGTGTCCACCTAGCTTAAGCTTTCGATCTTAATTTTTCTCAAATCCACCAAAGAGAGTCGAGATATGGCTCTGCTTGACCGAGGAGCGATTTCGAGCTGTGTGCGCAGTCTACGATTGTATTTTTAGTCCAAATCCTTTCGAGATCTCGAAGCAGCGATTGAGTTTCATTCGATGCGACTGAGATGCGAATTGATTTGATGGAACGAGAGATCGATTTTGTGCTACATACATTTTTTTGAAAATTAAATACAAACTTTTGCTGGAATAGGTGTACGTTTTGTATTTGATTAGTTTAATCGTTTCAATTTTTCCAATTCCTTGAATAAAATTTTCAATTCGAATGTATTGAATTATACTCATTTCAATATGAAAGATTAAGAAATTACATTATTGCACATTGAATGACAATGGTACTCATCTATTAAACATATTTGTTTATAGGGTTTCATTGTAATAAGTAATTGTTTTCACAATTCCTATGCTACAATCAGCTGTTTCATTGTACGATTTTTTAAACAAATCTCATTTTTATGGGCAAATTGGTTTATTGCGATTCACTTTACACTGAACGAATAACGGGATACGATCTACTCGCACCCCGGAGATCCGATCAAATGATAAATACCGCTGATTGGAATTCAATTAAATTCGAGCATAACAAAGCTTCATTTGATAAACATACGAATGAAGTGACGCGCTAGAACGGTATACGCTTAATTGAATCGTGATTGTTAGAGATCTGTGGATTGTAAGTATAGAGAGTAGAAAGAGTTCGTTTTACGTATAATGCCGTGGTGGATGCACTTTTCCCTGTCGAATCGTAATGTCCAGAGCGTCTTGTTTCGAAAATTAAAAGAGTATGAAGCGAGAATTTCATTTGTGTCGGGGAAAGATGAGATGTGGGGGCAAAACGCTTGACCGAATGTTTGACTTGCGCGCGTAAACATCGTAAAATTATGTGACTACGATACTTAAATAATAATTCAAGGAAGCACAAAAGTCACATACCATTTGAATCCGAGATAGCTAACCAGAAATCATAACAAAAGCGTTGAATTACAGTTTGGCAGGTCGATACGAGCGCTACCGTTCAACACAATAACCGCGAAGCAAAAATGACGCTTGGTTTTGGTGGAAAGGATTTTCAAGCCTGCTTGCGCTTGAAAAACGATCGCAATTCGAATTTGCATTTGCGCGACGCGGCTCGTGAGATAAGCAGCCCGAAGTTCTTGTATACATGAAAAACTTACGAGGCCTCTTGCGTCCGGGCCAGCGAATAGGAGCTCTCGATTCGGGTGGATATCGATACTTGGGCAGTTGAGCTTGCGGAGGATCGCGTCTTTGTCCACAGAGCGAGGGCCGAGGCGTTTCTCGATGCTCATCGTAAGCGAAAGCGCACTGCACCGGACATGGTCTGTCGAGACCGAGCACTCGCTGCCGTTGCTCGCGAGCCGGCTTTGGCGGGGGTGCTTGCAGCTCTCCTCGAACGTGTTGGATGTAGCGTGGCTTGTACTCTTGCACGTAGCGACCGATGTCCTCGCCGTAAGGCTGAAACGATTTCTGATGCTGACGAAATCGATGCACTTCCTCGTGTCTAATTCTTACGGCTGTGTTGCGGCCCTTTACGCGACGATCGATTCGCCGATTCGAAAAAATCCCGAAGCTCTGGGTATCGCTTGCGACGCTAACGCTTAAGACGAACGATAACGCAAGGAGAACGATGATCAAGATGCTCGAGCGACAGTTATTCCAACGGCATTTACGAAACCCCATTTTTAGCTACTTCACCTCTTAATATAATTTAATGTCACGTCACTGATGAATATTTTGCGCCTTTGGCGCATATTCGCGTACTGTACATCACGTACTTTTATCACCGAGACTACTTATTATTCCCGTGACACGGGAATATTATTTCGCGATTGTATACACTGGCAATGCATTTTCCAACTGCGCCTGTTCTAACTTCAACCTCATCCAAAGTTATGAATGCAGAAATGTCCAAAATTTTCGTGAAAAATTCGAGCGCGAAAAGCACACGCACTAGAAGCAAGCTAAAGAAAAAAACGAAAGCGCAGCCGTGCTGCGAGCAAGACTCGCGAAACACTGGCGGCTGGCTCGCAGTCGTATGTAAGAGCTGCCATTTGCCATAGAGCTCATATATTCCCCACCTTAGCATCTCTCTCTCTCTTCGTCTCTTCTCTGGTTCTCTTTCTTTCTCTCTCTTTCTCTCTTTCTGGCTGCATCATATACGCACACGCGTTCGCGATTCTCGGATTCTGCATAGTGAGATGCGTGAAAATGTATAGAGAATTTATATTACATAAAACACAGCTCTTGCGCTCGAGGTTTACGCGCACTCGTGGGTGTAAATTTTTTTGACGTGTATGTGTGTATCATACGTATGATCATCAGTCTAGAGCATGAGATTTTTGAGGGCGATCAGGGAGAAAAATATGCAGCCGTGTTTCCGCGGATCACCTTGATTGACGAAATGGCGGGTGGGTGTGACTTTGTTTATTGCTAAATACCGAGACGAATCGCAAGCTAGATGCCCGTTGAAAGCACATTGCACTTGCCAATAAACAATTCGAAATGAAGTAACGCATTGGGCAAAAATGTCGAGTTAAAATACCATTCTGCTGTCGCGCGCTGCGGACGTACGCAATAATCAAGGTGAGATTTAATCCTCGGCTAAACAGGGGCTCGTTCGAGCTAATCTTGGATTTTCGCATGAATAATTGGAGAACAGTTACACGTCCAAAGTGACAAAGATCCAACTACATCTAGCTGTACACACGGGGCATTGCGATGCCGCATGGGATTTGGCCTTGTTCGCCGTTGGCTCGAGCGTTAATTTTCAGCATCTCTTGCTCCAAGAAACAGCATAACCGATAACATCGCTTTGTGTACTTTCTGCCCTCGTCGGATAAATACGGAGAAAAGATTTTGACGGAGGTGCGTGTACTGTGCATGCACCCGCTGATGGAGTTATCTAAGAGTTTTCGACTTTTTTCCGCGCTCTTCTTGCGATATTTTTTTCTGTCGAGATAAAATTCCTTGCCCTTTTCATGCTCTTTTGCCCGAGCACCAGATCGCAATCAAGAGCAAAGAGTCGTAAAGCAACTTTTGATGTATTTTTTTTACTTTACAATTTTTCTTGGTGAAAAAAGGTGTGCAATCGACATCAAAGTTTATAAGTCTGACGTTACTATAGAAGCTTTTTTCATTTATTCATTGTTTTAAAAGCTATCGAGCTTTACGATGAAAATAATAAAATTCTGTTATAAAGATCAAGTGTCAATTCAAGGAAACAACAAATTTGGATCCACCGCGATCGTACTGCAATCGAAAAAGATGCGTACGTTCCAAAAGAGGACAATTACAGAGGCATGATTTCCGCGGGCAATTACAGCTGCGTAAGATTATTACTCTTAGCGCTGTTACTGTAATCACTGTGCTATGCTTTTAGCATGGCTATTTGAGCCAAATGCGAGCATACAACAAAACTGTAAAAATAGAAGCGTCGATAGCCCATCGCTTGCTTATTTTCTCCTTGTTCGTTCTAATTGCATTTTATGTTAGCTAAACGTTACGCGTCAATTTCAACTTCAACGATTTCTCATTCGTGGCAACAACTTTATTATTAATAAAAGTCATATCACTGGAAAAGTGTTATTTCATTTTTGAAACAGTATTTCAAATGCATACTTTCTAAATTGCAAGCGCAGGCAAAAACAAGTTTTGACACTCTTTTTGGCTACAAGTAACATAGTATACATTTGTTGATGATGTGCTTGGAGCATTCATTTTCATTACGAAATAATTTCTTTACATGTATTTTTAAAATATTTAAATATCTATAAAAAACTTTTGCCATAATATCTATTTACAATTAATTGGTGCAATTCTTACTAACGACTTCACACAAATGTGTAAACGGTGCAATCGAAAATTTTTCAGTAATTTGAATTTATCACTTTTCATAAAATTTAATGATAACATTACAAGTTTCCACAGAGGTGGAAATTTTATTTAGTCTTTACATGTCAAAAAGCTTGCACAGTGTTGGCCCATATTTAATTTTACAATTTTTGCCACCAGCCCGTAATTATACTAAAAATTTTACGGCTATTACCGATAAACAAAATGTATAATTAAACGATCACATTTGCAATCGGTATACTCTTTCTGATCAAAAATTAATTTTTTTTCAACAGATATCATTGAAGATATTCTATAAATGAATGTTTTTTTCAATCATATGCTTTTAGGTATCCTTTCTAAGATGTATATTTACTTTGAACCTAACAAGCGCTAATTGATGTTTTGTTTAGTCTGCGACTTATAATCATCGGCATAAACGAGAATAATTTGCTCTACAATAACACATTTATAGTTTATTTAACTTTTGCTTCAATAAAAGTTTGTGCATTCATTTACTTGTTTTTATGATCGTATTTAATTGATAAAATTAATGAATTTTACATATTTTGACGACATAAAAAGATTATAATAAATGCGTAAATTATTTAACACTTAATTCATAGTCTTATTGAAAACATTACACAATCGAGCGTAAAAAATCATCTAAGGATGGCAGCTATAAGCAATCCATTATGAACTATTAGTTTTTCACTGTGTGTGTTTATAACAAGATTAAATTAAGAGTTTTTTAGCATAAATTTTATTTGTAATCATAGCAGCTTTTTCCAGTTCATATTTTTACAGACTTAGTTAAAAAATCTCTTGATTGAAATATTTTTATACTTGCAATAATTTTCAAATTAAAAAACAGCAAGGCAATTTCTGAACATAATTTCGATGAATGTTTTTGACTTACTAATCATGATAAACCAAATCCTTATCATGCATGAGCTGACATAAAGTTGAAACTATTTGCTTTTGATTTAATTGAGCGGTAAGCAGATGTAGATATGCAAGCCTTGGTACGTTGCGTAAAGAACTTCAAAGTACCTGGTATCTACTGCCGACTTAGCTGCATAATGCAAGAATTGGTCGATTTAGATAAATGACTAATACAATGGTAGATACGTTTTTTAACGTATGATTTACATAAACTATGTTTATATAAATGTTTTAAATCAATTTTATCAGGAACCAATCGTTGTTCCATATATAGTTGAAAAATAATCGTTGAACACAGATTCTTCTCAATTTTAAATAATATAAAGTGAAAATACAAATAAAGTAATGTTAAGTTTGTCGATGAAAAACTTGAAATAAATAGTATATGAGAGATAATAAAGTAAGATAGTATGGGTGTTTAGTAAGATTGGCAGTGTTTCAGAACACGATCAAGCTCAGACAACACAAAAAATACAAAAATCGCGATTTATCAAAGTATAAAATGACACAAGTCAAAAAGCCGGTGGATGATCAATTCGTGCGATTCGTGTAAATAATGTATCAAGCTGAAATGACTAGGCTCGATGCTTGAGCCGAGACATCATAGCTGCACGTTCTACTGCAGTCCGTTACAAGATGCATCCCATCACCTGCTCTCCCGATCGAGACTCGCGTAGCCGAAGGGGCCCCACTGTACAAGTTCAATACAAAACAAGAGTGTGTATGTATGTATAGAGATTCACTCGCGCGGGTGGTACGTGTTCGCAGGAAAAAAAAACGAATTCAAACGGAGCTGGGGTTCTTTCATTATATCATCGCGTGCGCGTCTCCTCGCACTCGTGGCAGCTCGGCGCTGCTCAGGTTGGATTTATCGCTCGCCAATTACTTTTTCACCTTTTGCCTGATTCTCTCGAAGCTTTTACTCATACGCTAATGAAGAAGTTTCGATTCCTACACGTATAAGCAATCGAGGTAGCTTAGAACTCAGGCACTTACACCTTTACAGCTTGGATTAACCGGACTGTTTGGCTCTATACGTATACACACACCGATCCATTAAACCTAGCGGATTTATCAGTAAAGATATGGAGTAAATATCATAATGATACAGCTCGAGAATAGGACAGCGTTTTAGCGATGGAAGAAATTTTGCGCATAACGCGATAAAGCCCAGCTTAAGCTGACCACATTTTTCTTCTTGTCCCGTTCTAACACAAGTGCCACGAATGAATACGAAAGAGGTGTGTAAGCGGCTCTTTTATTTGGTTCCATTTGTAACATTGTGACTGGCGAGTACATAATTCTGCAGAATTATTATACATTATAAGCTGACTATCCCAAATTATATAGATATGTTTTTTATCCTTCTTTCGTATCAGTGGTTTTAAAGCTAAGTAATTTTGTAAAAGGTCTAATCACATTGTTACAACATCCAGACATGCACGTGTACGTCAATGCATACGTGTGTATTATAGATTCCATATCTTCTTATTATAAGCGAAACACTTGCTACTTTGAGAGATGATGACGACCATCATGGCAAGTCTTATCGAGGTAAATGGCTGTACTTTGTTTTGCGTTATTAAGCAACGCGAATAATTTATTTAACCTTTTTTTAGAACGTGATGCGAAGCGTACATTTTCTAAATAAAAATGGTTGGCTTTATCCGATGAATAATGCACTTATTTTATTATTATAATTTTGTACTTTTTAAAATTGAAATGAGTTACACACGGTGATTGAAATCTTGAAGAGAATAATGATGAGATTATGAGTTATAAAAGAAAGGGTCGATAAATAATAACGATTGTGCGCTATTAAAAGAATTGGTTGATATGATGTATCGGTAAAATAGTTTTCAACGCAGGTCAAAGTTTGAATGAAAAAAAAGGGTGACGGACGATTCAGGCGATTTTTGTGCAGGCGCGCAATTATTATGGGCTATCAAGGCGCGGAAGAGACAGACGTCAAGGAAAAGAAAGGTCGAGAGACCACCTAAGCGCAGAAGAGCGACGCGAGCCAGTAGAAGCATGACCGATACGTAAGCGAGATACATCTCTCACGGAGGACCCGCGTGCTTCGCTGCATTATATATTATATAGCATTAGATCCTGGAGCAGCAGCGGGCCCACGCGCGTCTCACGCGTTCCTCCGTTCGTGGCCTTGAGCTATTCTGCGCCGCGCTCCAGCTGCTGCAGTAACGCGTTCTTTACCAAGCTATATTGATATGCGCATGGATTGTTCGACTTTTAGCCCCGCAACTCATCGTGGTTCGCTCTATCTTTCGATTCATTCGCTTAACTCACTTGTACATTACACCAGCAACAAGTAATTCCAACCCCGAGTTAATTTTTCAAGCATATTCTTCATTCCTAGCGCGGATGATAACTTCCTATTTTAGACAGAATCCTTGCTTCTCTCGCTACGATTATATGTATGTATGCTCTTTGAAACTACATTGATATTTATAGACGCGCATTCGAACCTCAATAGGACGAGTCTATTTGTAAACTATGGAGTACAAAAACTAAATGAGAGCCCGATAACGTAACTACTCGTTCGAGCATGCTCTATTTATTGTTGTGATGTGTGAAGAATGCTAAGAAAGGAATGAACGGAGCTCTAATCAAAGTCAAGCGTAAACACATTTTAGTTTGATCTATGAACTAGCGCACTTCATTTCAGATCGTGAACAACGTGATATTGCTAGCAAATTATTACTTCATTCATAAATATTATCATTAGTTATACTTCTGCATGCTATATTCCAAATATTTTTTAATCTTTTACATTGAAGTTATTTGGTTTAAGGATAAAATGGATAGTAATAAAATTAACACTAGCATCAAAATGGAATGCGAGAGTGATGAACAAATGGATCAAGTTTCAATCAAGGTGATAAATTAAAAAATTATTATTGTCATAAAAGAATATAGTTAATGGTTTGTATTAAACATAATGCAAATCAAATTTTATCATGTTACAACGTAACACAAGGCTGATGAAAATTTTAGAATCAAATGAACCGATTTTGTCACTCATGCACTAAATTAATTTTCAGTTGGAGGAAGAAAACAATTTTGGTCAACTTGACGTAGCATCGGATCAACCACTGGATTTAACCACAGCTCGTAAAAATTACGATGCAGAGATTGTGGCTATGAAAGAACCAATGAACAAAACATCTGACTGCAAAAAAATTACTCAATTCAGGGCAAACGGTGAAAACAGTACATTTTTCGGAAATGTAATAATACCAAAAGTCTTTTCTTTTCCCGAAAAATGTAACGTCGTGAACAAGCTTGTACCAGATGATTTGTCTATTGGGTCGTCGGGACTATCCCAAATAAGCTGGAATGGTCCCGCCAGCGTTAATTCTACATACTCGGATATGTCGGAAGACGAAGAAAAATCAGTTACAATAACCATGAATGAATCTTTGAATGATTCTTTCGGTGTTAACACGCAAGATTCGTTAGATTTGAATGACTCGAAATCTCGAATCGCTGTGCGGTTTTTATTAAAAAAGTCCAAGCGTTTCTACAGTTTTTGCGGTGCTGTACGCTTTTACCTTAGCAAATCTGCAGAAACAAATACGAATAAAATTAAAAAAATCGTGTCAAATTTAAAAGGTCTGAAGGAGACTGTCAAGAAAACGATTGTCAGTGCCACGCCAAAATCAATCAGTCAAATAACTAGTTCTATCTTTAGCTCCATAAAAGGACATCGGATTCCCGAGTGCTTACAATTTTTTGGTCTTTCCTTTTCGTCAATGTCCAAATGTAGCAGACTCAAGTACATCGAAAATGTGTCAAGTTTGCCATTACAATCGAAATCTCTCAAAGGGATTGAAAAGGACAAAGAGACGTACGTTATACCTACGGGAATGGCCGATAATCACAAGGAAAAATTCCAATTTCTCAAACCGAAAGTTTACGAGTGCGGTGTTTGCGATACCCGCTTTTACAAATTACCGATTTATTTAAGACACATAAGACGCCATGTAGTTATAAATAGATGCAACAGTTGTAACAAAGCCTTTTCTTCTGTAATTAACAAAAGACGCCATCAGCTCCAATGTCGCAGTCGAGTAAAACCTTAAAAACTTGACATGTTCAAGCCATAATCGATTCGTTCGATCGCGTCGTATTACAATTGGTTGCAAAAATCAATAAACCTTGGTCGTGGGATTGTTTGGTCTAAACGGATTTTTCAGGCCCAAATTCGTCGTATAATGCTAAATTTAATTTACTTTGATTACGTTTTTTAGCCCATTAATCATGAACATTGATTTTAGTTTAAATATTTAGAGCCTATGTATTGGTAGAAAAATAAGTTTAAATTTTATAGATGGGAGCCATACAAGAATTATCTTATGACTAGATTATAAATCTTGGTATAATTGTTGATTTTTGAAGTTGTAAATAAATTATTATTCAAATTTGAGGTTGATTTCTTAATCGAAATGAGCTCGTTTACATCAAAATTAATTATTGTTCATTTTGCTTGCATTTCGACGAGCGTTTGCTTTGCATCCTGAATCACGATATCGAGTGTCTGTTGTTTTTATAAAATATTGTAATTTTTTTATGTTAATCATTTCATCACGTTCAAGGTGAAACAAATTGTATTATAATTTTCATATTTCTAAAACATCCTATGTAGAATAGAGGAATAAAAAAAAGTGAAATTTCAGTGAGATCAGTTATTTTTTGAAAAATGTCCGTATAGTTAAGAAGATAACGTTTTTGAAAAATGATTGATTGGAAGCCATGATAATGGGGCAGCAAAAAGCCAACGGCAACTCACCTGTACAACCATCGAAAGATAATCCAAAATGATCCACCTCGCAGCGATCGCATTTGGGGCCCGACGTGCCTGGATTGCAAGCGCACAGTCCAGTTCGACGATCGCATTGTCCATCGATGGCTCCAATTCCACAGTCGCATTCAACGCATCCAGCCGTGACGTTCCCGTAGCCTTCGATGCATACCGAGCAGTCCCGACCATCGAACAGGCCCGTGCACGTGCACTGTCCAGTTTTTGGATCACACAGATGTGAAGAACTGCCAAGAGGATCACAGGCACACGCTGGAAAATTTAATTTCAAAAATTTCCTCATGGCCAAATCTTTGTAGCTTTTTAAAAGATAGTATAAGTTTGATTGTAAATATAAAAGTTATAACTATTGAGTTTGGTTCGATAGTTACACTTACAAGCAGACCACCCTGGTACCCAATCATGCAGCTCACTATGCTTATTTCGATTCCATGGGTCTTATAAGTCATTTTTATAAACAGTTAAATGTAATTGTAAACGTTAAGTAAGGAATAAACGATTAATTTGACTTCTCGCATCTAATTCACTCATAGAGCCATTTGCATATCATAATAATTATAAACATATGTTTCTTCGTCCTTCACATTATCCATAAATCATTTTAATGTGCACAGCATGATGCACTGTCAATAATTTAATTATAATGCGCCTTGACAATAATCTAACTTTTGCAACAAAATTATCGCAATAACCATTTCGATTGAAATTTTATTAAATTTTATTTTTTTTAAAATCGAGTTGCCAGACGCTCTTAAGCGTAACACCTAAGATGACAGAAAAAAATAGATTGTTCAAAATTATACCTGGACTACAGTCATTCGTGTATCCAAATCAAAGATATACCATCAAAAAGTACTCTTTTTAGAGAGTACTAAAAAAAGAGCTCTCCTCGATAGATTACTGTAAAAGCGGGTTAAAATTAAATTATTGATAATGCATCATGCTAAAAGACTCTACAAGTGAATTACATGTGAGAAGTCAAATTAATCGCTTAATCCTTATTTAACATTTAACTGTGTATAATAATGACTTACAGGACACATGGGATCAAAGTAAGAATACTGGGCTGCGTAATTAGGTACCATTAGGCATCTGAGGTGGTTTCTTTGTTAGTTATTTTGTTAATTTCCATACATTGATACATATGTTGAAGCAGAAAGTGGTTAAGTTTTTTATTTTCGCCAAGTTTCATCATTTTCATCGTCATTGAGCTACAAATCATTAATTTGTTGAATGAAAACTTTGGGTCGATTTAACAATAAAATGCTATATCAGTCATACGCCAAACGCGACTCATGAAATCGCCAGCGCGCAGGCAATATTACATCTAGCATGCAATTATGCGCCGAAAGAGCTCCAATTGAAATGTATAAGTAGTTATTTTTAATAATTACGTTACCGAGAACGGCTATTTTATACTTATCAACGTGTGCATTATGTGTGCGTGTGCGCAGTACTTACGTAAACAGTTGAGCTCGGATGGATTGCCGTAGTAAGCTTCCTTGCATTTATCGCATTTCCAGCCTTCGGTATTGCCTCGACATTCAAGACAACGGCCGGTTTCCTGGTCGCAAGGTGCCCCGTAACAAGGGCAAGGCTCGCAGCCTCGGCCAATGGTCAGTGGATTACCAAAGTATCCAAAATCACATCTGAAAATGCACATGTTTCTCAAATAGGACTCGGTTGACTGCGATGTAAATTTCTAGAGGGTAATACTCACGTCTCGCAATGGTCGCCGGTGTAGCCCGCGGGGCACTGGGTACACACGTAACCGCTATCTACGTCGTTGGGATTATCTACTTGGCAACTAGGACTGAAGTTATTGGACGCAACGTCCAAAGGACAAGCGCACTTCTTGCAGTCGTCGGGGGTTCCTCTGGTTGCATCGCCGTAATACCCTAGGGCGCAACGATCGCACTTGGCACCCACAGTGTTGTGCTCGCAAACCTGTCGAATTAAAGTAATCTTTGGAAATTCGTCCAATTCAATGATTTAAATATGAGAGCTTAAAAAGATGCAGTCCCCCATTAAACGATCGATAAGCAAGATGTCCTGTTTGGCAGTTGGTTCACGTAGTTTACCGGGCGATCTTTGAAATACTACTTTACCGATCGCCATTAACTCGTAAGATCTGATCGAATGTTGCTCAAGTGCCGATTGGCTTTTGCTCAACAATCTTTGTATCGTACTCACACTACATTCATCCATGACGAGATTGCAAGTAGCTGCATGCCCATTGCAGTCGCACTTGACACATTGATGTTTACTTTGATGGTCCGTAGAGTTTATTTGAACTTTTGCGTAGCCCCAGTCACAGGACTCGCAAGATAATCCAGTATAGCCAGCAGGACAGGTGCACATCTCAATGAAACTTGGTTTTCCACTGTCCATAGATACCTCGCCGATCGGCAATTGAACCGATTTCAAACTGTAACGAACGAGATATCGAGTACAGTGACATTGAATATAAAAATGGTTAAAAGTGTAAGATCGGCTATTCAAAGACTCTTGAGACTGATTAAAGCCGCTCTACGGTAAAATTGCCGTATAGGTAATCTAATTAAAATTTTTGCACGTATCAAGCGGGTAACGATCATTGAGCATTCGCGTGCACCAAGCGCGTAAATTCTCATTGGATAAAACGTTCCGAAAAATTCGCGGAATGCCTTGGCTGTAAGTGGCGGTACAGGTACTACTTATACGCAATCCAAAGCCCGGATCGACGGAACAACAATTTACAACGAACACGATGCGCAGGATGGACGCGCAATTTTGTCCTGGCCAATTAAGCGCGTGGTTGGGCCGTTTTCCGAAAGAACGAGAGAGAGAGAGAGAGAGAGAGAGAGAGAGAGGATTGATTATACGTACCTCGCTTCGATCTGCTCGGTGTGATATTGGGCTCGGATGAGTAGGTGCTCGACGTCGGACAGTACAGCCAGCATGTTTGCTCTCGTAACCGGTCCAGCTCGATACTCGCTGCTGTGGAAACGACCAACCCCGTCGACTATCTCGGGACTTAGGTGCACGTGGTACCAGCCAGCCTCGTGCAGAGTCACGTTAATTTCGGCTTCCTGGCCGTCGTAGCTCTCTTCGCCATAGGCAATTCGCATGCCGTTTTTACCCTGCAACGACGAGCCACCAGACGCACACGGAGTAAAGAAAGATCGTAAATAGTATTTCTAACTTTAGAGCTACGTGCGCTCGTGCCTTTTGCCTGCTCGTGCCTCGTGCTGCACCTTTATACAGTTTTGCCGCGACACGGAGCATGATTTATCGAAAGCACTTAAAGCCTGACGAAATTCGTCTTTAAAGCGAATGGCCCGGCAGTGTCCAACTCGAGCGCCAAAAAGTCCCCGAGAGAACGAGGGAGAGAGGCCCGATTCGAGGGATCGGAACTCGCAATCCTACATGTCACGTATCGGCCCGAATAGAGCTCGTGCATCGTGACAATGATCTCGTTATGCAGACGTAAACGCCAAACGACAGCATGTGGCCAGCGGGCGCGCGAACAAGTGTGCATCGCATACCCACACGCACGTACGCACGAGCAGGAGAGACAGAGATGACGATAATAATAGTTGCCAAGGCATATAATAATATAAATGGCTTACGATAAGTATGACATCCGGCTCGGTCGTCGCACTGCCGCTGCTGTCCCCGCGCATCACGATCCAGCGCACCAAGAAAGTTAGATTGCTCCCGTAGCAGGACAGCCGGTTTCCGGAGTAGAGTTTGGGCGCGAGCCAGTACGGGTGACGGTACTCGACCTCGTAAGACGCGAACTTGGGCCAGCCGTCCTCGTCCTGCAGGCTCGGCACCATGGCTCGCGAGCCGTTCATGTCCGTCACCTGCCAGCCGAACGAGCTTTTTTGCTGCGCAACATAACATTTAAAATTATCACTGTGCTCGACACTTTTGATTTTAGCTTTGGGCCTCTTTTTGCTTAAATGCTTATTATTATTAATCGTTCATTTCGTCTACGTAATAGAGTGAGTGGAGAAAACTATTAGTATCCTCGATCGATTCGTAGCCGGAAGATATTGTTCGAGCGACTATTCATTATATCTTTTAGCGTTCAAAGGGAGTTGCCGTCGTCATCGAGTGTGCAGGGAGCCGCTGCGGCTCGATCATGGGACAAGTATGTATCGCATCGGCCGAGAGCAAACGTGGCGGTTTACGACAAGATAATTAGCCGGTGCGTAGATAAGAATCGCGATCTGTGATGCACTCGCGATCCAGTTAGCCGCTGTAATTCAAGTCTAGCATCCGTGCAATTCTCAATCCCTTAACCTGTTTGCGGCGCGTAGTACGAGCTGCTATATGTATAATAACTAGATCGACGTTTGGCTCCCTAGTCGATCCTTTAATCGCATCGATATGTGTGGCCGCGGTACTTTCAACACACGTGACACGAGCCAGATTATATAATTTCACGCTCTCTATGAGGAATAAGCACGATATTTTCTTTCGCTATATTTTTTCTTCGCGTGCGACGTAATCTGAGCACTGGTATCGTTTATGGCAAATTTCACGTCGGCTTAACACCTGTTTTTACAGGTTTACGAATGCGATCGCTCGTTTTTCTTGTCATTATATTTTACGATCGAAATATTCCCACATCAGCTTCGGACATCGGGTGCATCGCTATAATGGGACGACTAAAGATTCATATAACTACAAATAAAATAACATTACGCGTTGATACATTGAGGGCAGATCAAGCCGTAATCGTAAAGCAAATAGTAAATTTGCTCAGTGGATAAAATATGATTGATTTAGCTAATCATGTACTACCGTCGACGAGAATGAATGAAAGCACTGACCGTGAAATAAGTGACCTTAGCGGCTGTACAGTCGCTCGAGACGGCCGAGCAGACACAGGTCAAGCAACCCTCGTCGATTTGCCGAGCGAGCGCAAAGTATCCGGGCTTGCAGCGGTCGCAGTACTCGCCGTGGACGTGAGCCTTGCAGAGGCAGTCGCCCTCGCAGTCGTGAGTCGGCAGGATGCCGCGCGAGTCGCAGGGACAGGCCACGCAGTCCGGGAACTGTCTGTAGCCCGATGCGCATCGATCGCACTTGGGTCCCGCGAAGCCGGGCTTGCACTCGCACTGGCCGGCGATCTATAACGAGCAACAACGAGTTAGAGTCGACTTGTGCATTGCAGCCGCTAAATCCTCGTCGAATTTCACGGGCTGCTGCGACGGAGGCTCGCGATCGCGACTCTCGCGCGGCGACTCGGCCGATGACAAATTTGCCGATCGTTATTCGCCGCGGGGAAGTTAGCTGCGATCGCGAGCCTCGTTCTGCTTACCTTTCCTAAATGCTTGAGTGAGTCGTCGGCTGTACAAAAGCCGCTACTTCCACGCTCGTAGCATCCGCACGGGACGCAGGGTTCAGGGTCATCGGCTGAGATTCCACTGGGCCTGTAGTATCCGAGCTCGCATTTCTCACAATTTATTCCAGTCGTATGTTCCTGCGCAAATGCAAGCGTGACAGATAGTGTACATTTATATCAAGACTGTTTGGCAATTTTTTTTCGGCTTTAATTCGTTTGACTTTGGGCAAGATGTAAAAAAATGTGTAAATCGACGCGGGCTCGGCTTACCGTGCAATTGAGACATACGCCGCCTCCTTTGTACTTTCCGCGGCTGTCGAGAGACAGCCTCTTCTCGGCGACCTCGGCGTCGTAGCGGCATGAGCTGGCGTGTCCGTGGCAGTTGCACTTCTCGCAGTGGAAGCCCCGACCTGACGTGCCGGCCTTCCAAGGCACTTGATTGTACATCGGGCAGCACTTTTCGCACGTGTCGCCGCATGTGTGCCTTTCGCATTCGCACTCCTGACGCTGCCAAACCATCAAAAAGCCCAACGGCTATCATTAATCACCATATACAGTAATATCTTTTTCAATGTGTCTGTTTCGAATGGCACTTGGCTCGACATTATTCGACACCCTTTATTTGCAGCTTAGGCCTTTAAAAATGTTATGGATAAGCCGGCAGATAACGCGCTGGTTTACAGCCGATTCGTGACCGTGCTTGAAATCCGCACGAAATCGCATAAATTAAAAGCTATTAGTGAGAGTCAACATATTCTGCGAGTGAAACGTAGTTGTTAATTATTATCAATGTAATAAATAATAATGGCAACGAACAATTGAACTTCTGCTTTTGGATTTTGCAAATGAAAAAGAGCTCGAGGCCTCACGCGTTGCTGTGCTACCTCGTTTTGTACCTCGAAGAAAGGTCCGCAATACCTTACATCGATGGTAAATAAACTGAACCATTTCAACGATTGATATTAAAAAATAAAAAATAAAAATAAATTTCCTTTTTTTCTTAAAAACAGTGTATATGTTCGAAAATATTAACTTAAACATTACAAAGATAAAGCGATTGAGATATGCCATCCATTGTTATGTAACAAAGCTTTTTCTCGCTTGAGAGCAATGCAGGGACTCTTATCAATCCGTTTGCATTTTTTATGGCTGCTTCTTTCATGCAGTTTTTTGCCTATAAATGTATATGTTTAACGGTACCAGCGATGACTAATAGTCCTAAGCAAAAACTTCCTCGGCGTTGCGGGAGTTTCAGATGGCGCTGTACGTTCGATATCGGTATATTATGTTCATTAATCCTATATGTTTTGCTCTTTCAGTAACATTTCTAATACTTTTTTACTTCTGAGATTACAACATTGAATATTAACACCGTGTTTGAGATACTTATACAGTTTACGGTTAATAAAGAGTGAGTATAAAGTTTTATTAACCCACTAATGCCCAAAAGACAGAATTTTTATATTCAACTTTCCGCTCTTACGATGCCTCAATGGAAAGAAAAAAAATTATGAAAACCATTACATTTTAAGTTTTCGAAGGTGTTCTTTCAAATTTTTGTATTTAAAATTTCCTAAATTAACTCGAATCACTAAATGGATTTTCATGATCCACTTTTTTTTATATCATAAATGATTGAATTTAAAGGAAAAGTTTATTGAACAAAATAGTCTTAGAATCGAACGTGGAACATCTTCAATTTTTTAAAAAATTTGATAATGTTCCTTGATCAATTCTGAAACATCTAAAACAACTTTTCTTTGACAAACTGTAGAGTTTTGATTGCTTCTACCGAAAATGAAAACCGAAAACAAATATTTGCAAAAATTCAAAATTTATCCTCGCTTACTTTAATATTTCGACCCGATAATTGCATAAAGTCTAAGAAAAAGCTCAAAATTTTATACGGGATCAAAGTCGTGATATATCCGGGTACGTCTCATAGTGCTCGACGTAATTATATAAAAGCTTCGCTTCGTTTGACACTCCCCGAATAGTCCAGAGCCCAGTTTTGCAATCAATGGAAAAAATTTTTTTCAATCAATTTTTACTCGTACACTCATGTAAAGTCATCCGCTGAACTTGAATTTTCATGTTGCCAGGACAAAAATGAACTCTAAATAACTGTTAAGCAAATTTATTAAAACAATCTGTTAAAATTAATTTTTTTCAATCGAAACAATGGGTCCAAAGCATGCGAGGATACAATTAAAACATCCTTTTGAAAAGTTTTGTCGAGTTTCATCAAGTGATTTAACATTGAAGTATGTAAAAATCGCCGAGGAAAAATTTCCCCATTGTTAACGAAACAGGGGACTTTTTTGCAGTATGTCAGGTGGATCGAACTCAATCAGGGTTATAAGAGAGATGTATGTTTACGTAACAGAAATCTGTTCGTTCATCTTCTCGAAACGAATGGATGCTTGCGTGCCGTGTCGACCCAACTGTTAAAGCATGGGCGGACTCGGCAGGATAATAGTTCATTGGCCATTCCTGGAGGCAATACTGCGCACGCGGGAAAATAAATCTGCTCGAAAGAGCCCAGCTGTGTATACTATATCCGAGACACGCATGTATAATAGCAATCGATGTATAATAGCAAGAATGCCACCATATAGACAATGCTCATTTCTAATGAAATGCGCGCACACGCATTCATTGTGTTCCTTGTTTATTCGCATGGTCTATACGTGAATGAACTGCCTAACTGTAATATTAATTATTGCCCAAGCTTCGAGACAGATAAAAAAATATTTCTTGAAAATATTTTAGATTTTCTGACTAATCGGGGATAAGCAGTGCGTTCCGATAAGTAACCCCTAAAAACGATTCGAATACCTTGCGTTGCTCGTTTGATTTGCATCGGGATGCATGGCCGGAGCAAAGACATCTTCCACCGATGTTGATTTCTCGAATCGAATAGAAAGCTCGTCTTTTGTCGACGATCGTTTCTCCTCGTCTGCGAAGGCTCTGCAAACGCAGCCTCACATAACGAGCTCGAGTGAATTCCTCGATGGCATCGCTATGATTCAAGGCCCCGGGTCGGCCATTCAACAGTTGCGTGTGGATCTGAAAAAAGCAATCGTTTTATTAACAATTTTCTAGAACTGTAATTTTTTTTTATTTATTTAATCACAAAATCGTACTTTGAGTGTATGCTAAAAAAATCTTAAAAGGAGTACTTAAACCCATCAAAAGTAAATTGCTGGATCAACAAAAGATATTTTTCTGCTATATTTAACAAATGATTTTGCTTTCTCAGCAAAATATCATTTGCGGATTCAACTGTCCACTGTTATTGAACCCATACAAAATTTTTTTTCAGTGTATGGTTAAAGAGGAGAAAAATATTTTATTTAAAAAGTTTCATTTTAAAAAGACAGAAAGATAAACTTTTTTCAATGGGTTTTTAGTATTGCTTCTTTTTTCTTTTTTAAAACGTATGATTTTTATGACATTAAAATTATTTTAATTCAACAAAATTGGCTTGTTTTATTTTTTTTAAATCGAATTTCAGTTTAAATTCAAGGAGACGCCCTAAAATGTGTATAGGACTTTTTTTGACATCAATTAAATCACTTTACAGCACCAGAGCATACAAGTAGAAAAAAGTTGCGAAGATACGAAAGTTGCCCATGAACACTTTAAAAAATTTGGAATTTATTTTTTTATTAACAACGAGAAGTCTTTGCAACCGCCAAACACGATATTATACGTTACCTCTCCATTTTCCATCGGTGTTTGACGCGAATAAAAACTCGTGCAAATAACATCATTATCTTGTTTATAAGTCGGCTTTCCTAGTGCGGGTGGCAGCGAATACCGACTCCAACATTCTTCATCGTTCGGAGCGTAATATTGCCAAGCTTGATAATTATACCCGTCGTTCGATTTCTCCAATATCCATGCAGTGGGTCTCGGAGAATTAGCAGCTTTCACAATTACATATTCTATTTGATAATGCTGAAACATAATATCAATTAAAAAAATCATTGTATATTATTCAACATAGGAACATTGTGTTTTTAAAATTAAATAGTTTGATGTTGTTTTTTTTGGCCTAACCAGATAAAAAGCGCATCTTTCGATTCCAGATCCGTTCAAATTCTGCAAGGAAAATTACGCGCCAACCACGAATAGTTTTTTTGTCTCCAGCGTAATTGCGCAATTGCCGTTAAGGTGACTCTTTACCTAAACTTTTTTTCATACAGGGTCTTGAAATTTGGGGAGAACATTAACGAGTAATTCAACAATTTCCCTGCAAAATTTCAGACCCTGTTGTCATGCTAATTTTCAAGAATAAAGTCATCGAAAATTGACTTTTTAGCACGGCGTGTATGGACGCACATCTACTTTTGGACGCTTCTTATTGAATAACTCTCAAAATATATCGTACAGCTCTTCAAAAAACTGATAATATAAAGTTGAAAGTATAAGCTTTCGATTAGTATATTAAAAAGTACATGTTGACATACTAATTATTGTAATATTTGCCCGAGAAAATGAATTTTTATGGTCCGATTAAGGTTTTGTCAAGTTCCCTCTGGCAAGTATGGCAGAAAGAGCAGTGGCGTACGCTTCCTCATATAAATCGCAATTGAGTTTTCCGCATCCCGCGAAAACTATTTTTCACTCTCATTTTGACAATAGATATCCTCATTCTGATAAGTGATATAGATTCCTCGGTAAAAATTGGACCCAACGATACACATGATGTCCACGAAAATGTGGACGTTTTTTGCAAGATTATCTCTCCGGGTGGAACGATCGGTGCACTAGGTGTAAATTCCTATTCGGCGATAACTTTCTCCGAGGAAGTCGCAATTGATCAATAAGCTAAGTAACCTTTAGTTACTTTAATATTTTGGTATTAGTATACCAAAATATTCGACTGCTGTCGGCGACATGCAAAATTGTATCCGACATCTTGAATTTTTTGGATTTTTAAAGTTGTAAATTTACATTATGCCTACGAGTGTGTTTATTTTCCAGGAAACGCATTAATATAATAAAAATTGCTATAAAACTTGGCTCAGAGTATAAAATGACGATGCAAATTTGAAATGGTTTTGTGGCGAAATTTGGGTAAAATTGTCTAATCCGCAGGATTGAGGTAGAAAAAGATGGTGAGAGAAGAGGAGCTGTGGGTACTTCCGGTGCATATAGGTCGGGCGTGCTTTTTAAAAGGTCACGGATTGCGAATCTCCGGCGAGATGGTATGCATGAGAACGGAGTGCGATGCGATTTGCGCGCAAGGCAAAAAGAGCACGATTTGCCGTACGGCAGGCTGTTTCCTCTGCCACTCTGTCAGACTATAAGCCCACAGTAGACGGAGAGGAAGTCTCGCCGAATAGCGACTCTGCTGCCGATGACTCATCTCGCACTGCACCCGCCAAGCTCTATAGACTCTTTACGGAGCTCTTATAGCTTATTTCTCTCGTCTATGACATAGCTACACGAGCGCACTTATATACATCTGTCGCTCGGCAGATCGCTCGTCGCAGCGGCGTAAGCGCACATACACCCGCGGTGGCACGTGAAAATTATAACTCATTTTGCCGCTTGGAATACTTTACGATCGATCGCTTGTGCGTGCGTGCGCGAGAAAGAAGCTTCTATCTTACTGGGCCATTCGACAACTACACGCGCGGCTTTCCAGTAGATTTATTTTTTGTTTGCAATTCCTTTACGAACTTTGTAAGGGGCATGGTCGAGTCGCGTCTCGTCTGGCATAAGTCGACCAACAAGCGCGCCAAGTTTTTTAAGGTGGATGACATGTAGGCGGAAGGCCGCGCTCGATGCCAAATTCGAGTGTATCGCGTAGTGATCGCACGCACAATTCAAGTATAAAAGCACACAAACACACATATCGCAGTTGCTCCGGCTAACATGCATCACTTTGCCTTTCAAACAGCCAGTGCATAAGCGCACGGTAAGTACAGGCTGTCTCTCGTGTCTCCGACTGGCTTGCTCTCTCGAGCAAATGGTAAATATCCTATTATGCGCGACAGGCGTGCAGTGGCTCTTATTTCTCTTTCTTGCTCGTTACGTATCGTTATGTATGTGTGTACTGTAGGTACAAATGCGACGAGCCGAGTCGAGGAAAGAATCGGCTTCATTACCGGTAAAAGTCGCGCGAGTAAATCACACACCAACGGCGCAAGAAAAGGAGCCGAGGAGGACGCGCGATCTCCACGGATCGCGGCGGCGTGTAATATTCCAAAGCAGATCACTCGCCGTACCTGCACAGCTCGCGCGTTAGTCAACGCGGATTATTTGGGTTAAACCAAAGTGACTGCGCGGCCACTGTATCCGCTATGAAAATCATATACCCCAGGCAGTGCATGTGAAACACCCGAGAAGGAAGCCCCGTGTGGCGATATACTTTTATTTTGCGTACGTGTTGCTCTTTTTCTCCCCCTATACTTGAGATCCGAGGCGGGATTAGACGACGCGACCTGCATTATACTTTCTTCTTCGACAACTTAGCCACGGTGGTGGCCGTAGTCTACTCGCGCAGCAACAGTCACTATACAGGGCTGCGCTATTTCTAACGATGACGATTAATCGTTCAATCACCCATTCATTCGCATAGACTGCTGTGCCGCTTCACTGACGTGCTTCCGAAAATAAAAATCCTTACTCACACCCTATGCCGATACTAGTGAAATATTTAATATGCTATTCATTTCTTTTTTATTATCTTTGACATGCCAAATGTTTACAATTGTTTTCAAGTTCATTGACGCGTACAATTAGCAGTTTCCTCGCAAGCTATTTTTAATTTCCTCTTATTTCAGCTTACTCAAACTACCTAAAAGTAAAGAAAGTATCTATTTTTAATAATTTGCTTTTGAGTCATACTTTCGAGTTGAAAGAAAAGATTTTTTTTATTCTTATAAATAAATAGATTGCTCATGAATAAGAAATTATGGAGTGGAAAACCATTATCGGCTAAGCGAAGAACGATGATTTTTGAACATCTATCGCTAGTAATAAAAATTTATTCGAAAACATAAGCTTTGAGCGTCCGAGTTATTTTGGTATTTTTTTAATCGAATGAAACTTTTGGTAACTAACATTTAAACAAAATGAAAAAAAAGAAGTGAAAAATTGTAGGTCTGAAGAAGATCAAGAAAACGTTTTATTGCGAATGTACATTGGTTTTTAAAATGAAAATAACATAAGTATAATTCGAAGAGAAAAAACTGCTCTCAATAAGAAAAAAATATTAGTGTGAAAAATATTATAATAAAATGAAATACAAATACTTTCAAGCATGTAGTTATCACGTTTAAAAATCAAGCTCAAACGAGTTAATTTTTATGTAGCTGATAGTGCACAAGATTTAATGTATGAATAAATAAATGAAAAGGTTATATCGAAGCAAATATATAGAGTTGGTCGTGGATGAGCCAAGCAGAAGCGTGGGAATTAAATTACGAGTTCAATTCATCAGAGCAGAAGTTCCAGTGACTTTTACAGTAATAAAAAAAAGTTGCCGAGCCTCTTGAGAATTCAATGCAGTAGAAGGAGACGAGAAAAGCAGTTTTTTATAATCGATTTCAGTAGACTCTATAAAGCAACAAAGTTGCGGTGTTCTTATCCTGAATCGGTGATCGAACTCACTTTGATGCAGATCATGCCAAGAATTTTCCATTAACATAAGCAACGAGCGATCAATGTCCAGATTTTGACTAAATACATCGATATTTTGTGCAACTTGATCGAAGGAAAAAAGTAAATGCATTGTTACGATTAGCAATTTTTAAAGATATAAATTTAAGTTGATTAATTTACAAAGTATGTTATTTCTAAGTTGAAGCAAAGTTTTTCTTGTCACAGGCCTAGTTTCATCGTAAAGCTATGAATCAGAATTATAGTATGTTATTATATATATGCTTTTTAGAGGGTGAGCACAAGTCCAACGCGAGATGAGTTGTCATTCGAGTTTTTGCGGATACGCGGGCGAGCTGCATTGTGTACAAAGGACTCGTCATTGAGTCCTACACTTGGATCTTTAAGTAATGCATTCATCGTGGCCTTCTTCTGCTAGCTCACTCGCAATGCATGTGCGTGCGTCTGCTACGCCGTCGAGTATCTGATTGTCACTGCTGGTTTTTTTTAATAAAATCCTTTTCATACTAAAAAGACTTTACTCGTACATGTCTACATAATGTGTTGCTATAAACGAACGCTGCATAACATATCATTACTATTAAATCTTTTTTACTTATCGTCACCTCAGCGCCTATAGCTCATTTTTTATCTTAATTATAACTAGAAAATGCTAATTGAGCGATTATTCGAAACAATTTACAATATAACTTATTAGTTTAGTATATTTTAAGCGATATGCCTTGATTAACCGTGTTGTTTTATTTTATCTACGCAAGTGCTACTAGCCAAATGTTACAATGAAATGATCTTATAAGAATGCGAAGCAAAAAAAAATTTGCTCAGTAACATATGACAATAAATTGAAATGCATTAAGCTCCTAATAAATGGATTCTCGAAAGTTAATTATTTTTTGTTCAACGAGCCATGCAAGCTCATTTACTAGCTTTTTTTTTGTTTTGTTGCTTTCTGCGTAAACAATAAAAAAAAACCTTTCTGGAATTGGTAAATGAGCTAAGTATTATCTTACTCGCACCCACAACGTGAAACATTCAATCATGACGACAGGTTAAGTTACTCGCGTGTTTTTTTCCTACTGCTGGGCCAGTTCGTCATTATATAAGCGATTGCCAATGGCTATGTTGGAAAAAAATTCAATGCAATGCAATTTGTTGTGTACTACTGGCTCAAGCTCCGCAGTTTTTACCGGTGTAACATGAGGTCGAAAATGGACTTGTAGTTTAAAAAGAAAAAAAAATTAAAGTACTGACGAGTTCAAGCGAATTCGTTTGTCATTTATTCAGTTCTTTTCAAAGTTTCTAAAAATGTCTATTTTTATTGATTTTATATCAAAATAATAGAACATTTGAATATGAATACGTAAAAATAATTTTGATACGAGTTTCAAGTAATATAGCAGATGTAATTAAAGTTAATTTCTTGGTCGATGTAAGGATTTTTATCTTGTAACAAAATGTGTTTCGGCGAAAACAGTGTCCGTTAGAGTACGCTTGAAAGTGGGAAAATGCGAGTTGTTAAATATATATACATGTGTATTGTGTATATATTTGTAGTCGATGGCTGGATGAGGCGGCAAAAGAGAAAGAGAGACGGAAATCCGAGGCGCGTTTTTTCAGCACGCAGGTAATCCGAGGCGCCGGAGAGCACATGCATGCACCCGTATATATATATATATATATATTAGGCGGATTTTTTCAGACTGCCGCAACTCGTACGTCGCATGTATATATATGCGTAGACGTACGTGTGAGAGTGCGCCAGTGCGCGAGTATATATTTTTAGAGGTTCCCTGTTTAACGCCGCGTCACACACGCACGCGACAATTTTCAGTCGAGGGAGACTTCTAAATGCGTATACGTGCATGAGAGGCGGAGAAATTGCTGCTGCTTCTGAGCTACTGCTACTGCTTAGCTTCGAGACACGGCCGACAAACCTTGCCGTCAGCCACTACCACCACCAAGTGCATTGTTTTGCCGGCGTAAACACCGTCACTCGAGACTTTTCAAATCGTTTTATATTTGCAATCAAAGTTTCAAACCTTGAACTTCTTGCACTTTCATTTTCAAACCAATTTAAATCTTTTTATTCATTCTCAAATAAATCACCAACTTAATCCCTCTATTTGACTGTTCGAAAATAATCTTATAACATCGATAAATCAATTTTATCATTCATCTTAATAATTTTAATTGAATTTGATCATTGAACGATTTTTCAAGTTCAATATTGTATTTAAAATTGACTAATTTTAGGTTCAAAGTTCAAAAACTAAAAATCTGAAAGTATATGAGATAAGTGTATTTTGCTTACTTGCTTAAGATCGAGAATGATGGTTACGTATTCATTATGATCTCCGCGTGCCAATGTCGGACTCTGCCACCAGTGTCCTGGATTCGAATCGAGAGCCAAATTGATTCTGTGTCGCTTGTTCGGATCGGGGCTTCTGGAATCGCAGACGGCGCAGCGCAGCGAATCTGAAGGTTTGCAGAACTGTTCCGGTCCATCCTCACCACATGTCGCGTTCACCTGGATGTCTGCTCTCGTTGCTACGTTGAACACTGGCGGAAAAAGACCGCCATTCTTCAGGCTTTTGCTCAAGCCATTTGGACCTGAGCAAAACAATTGATATAGATACACTATTTTTTATCGTGTTTTTTTCTCATCGGTTTTAAGGATTTATTTTTTATTATAATTATCAGAGATCGTTTTGAAAATGATTAATAGTGATAATATGGTGATACATACAGTGTACATAGTACATACAGAGATTATGAATAGAAATTAATTTTTCCACGATTAACGTTATCGTATCGATCTGCAATACGGACACCTATCGAGAAGTAATAAATGGTCGTCGCGGTATCTCGAAGTAAATTAATAACTTTAGCTGCAGGCGATAGCTGAGTATTGAATCTTTAGCATTGAAAATTCCAAAAATTTAATTCGTTATTGCTAACTGGAAATGAAATTGAAAAACGAACAGGGCGTGTTGAAAATGAGTATGAATACTTGGAAATGGAAAAATTACGACGAAAATCGTGTATACTGACTGTTACTGTGTCCGATGAGCTATTAATATGATCAGTAGAAACTACTACTCTTAAATGAAAAAACGGTTTTATTTTCACTTATATCTCATTAGTTTATGCTAAGAATTTCAACTAATCATCTCGTTTAATTTAGTCAGCTACCTGATTATACTTGGTGATAACAAGGGCAACTTTTTCATGTTAAGCAAAAAGTTACGATAATCTGACAAATAATTTTTACAGGTTAGGACTTTCAAATTTTACTAAGTGAATTTGTCGCGATATGATTTTGGATTCTTTGGATTAGCTGATGCACATACGTACATATCTGATTATGATCTTTGGTCCCGATGCGATACAATTTATCAATATATAAAGGTGCTATTCAGTCCTTTGAAAAATTCATAATGAAAAGCTTACAAGCAGAAATCGGTAAAGTATTTGCCTTTATCCTTAGAGTAGCATAAGCCGAAGTAGGTATTCCTCGAAGCAGAATTGAATATTGCCACGGAGTAATATACGTAGTAAAAAGGTGCCTCGCGACTGTGCGTGTGCATATATAATGCGCACACGTGTTTTCTGCACTCAAGTTGTGTGTGCATAAATGTGCTGCTTAATGCCCTACAGTGTTTGCGGTCGCGCGCAGTCCGTTGTTGTTCGACTTTCTGTATATGGTCGTTTCTCTGTGAAATCAAATGGTCAAAAAATTTGGTGAGCATCACCGTTCGTACGAAAGAACTTATATAATCGATCGCTCGAACGGGAACGATCATTCTTTGAAAATTTACTCTTCATAAACTTAGATTTGATAATTCATCAATTAAATATAGGCTGAACAGAGACGATTCGGCATTGTAACATGTACACTCCCAGGAACACATCAAAAGAGAAATAGAAGAAACAAAAGAAAAATTAAGTACCGGTGTGATAATCGTTGCTATTTTGATTCGAAATTTTTTTAACACTCCATTCGTCATAAAAACCTTGTTTCTTGAGCAAAATATTAAAATATTGTATGCAACTAGTGCACGAGAAAGATGACTCATCGAAAAGTCTTTGCAAATGGCTTATGGGTAAGTCACCTACTACGTGCACTTGTAGCATAATATACTATTTGGACGTTCGATTTCACAAAGAATCGGCCATATATATACCTATCTCTGTTTATGCGATGCCTCATGTCATATACCGCGAATGTGTGCGGTTGATTGATGACTGCACACACGGGTACCTTGCGTGTACTTGCGGCACATGAAACTTGCTACAAGTCGCGCAAACATTTTTCTCATTATTGAAAAAATCTTTTTACCTTCTAGCTGCAAGTTAAACAATTAAAATTTAAATAATCTTCAGCATTTACCCATAATAATTAAATAAATGTGATGATCAGAATGATTTTTGTCAACTGTGTGGCATCATAGTATAGGTATGCTTGAAGCGCTTCATATTAAGCTTTTGAGAAAATTTGCTGATCGTGGACAAATCGTTTTACGCAGAGGAGCTCGAATGTGC
Source organism: Trichogramma pretiosum (assembly GCF_000599845.2). Classification (NCBI taxonomy): domain Eukaryota; kingdom Metazoa; phylum Arthropoda; class Insecta; order Hymenoptera; family Trichogrammatidae; genus Trichogramma; species Trichogramma pretiosum. Next base: position 636,424 of record NW_019641674.1, read on the forward strand.
AGTGTTTACTCAGCTGGGCCGACTTTTGTCACTCTCAGTTTTTTTTTCTATCCGGAAGATGACTAAAAAAATATCATATTTTATCTATTCATGCTTATTCACCCGGGCCATACGATCGTGTTTATATACATTTTCGAACTTTCTTGGTACCAAGCAAAATTGCGTTTTTTTAATTTACTTTGCTTAGCTGCTTGACAACGTTTTAATGAATACAAATTTGATAAGCGGCAATTTTATTCCATCGATCGATAGTTCTCAAAAATGAGTAGAAAGTGGCGGTAAAAGCAAGCAATTCAATTTTTTCAAAACGAGTGATTTAAACGCTTTGAGTAGATGTAGAGTAGTAGAGAAATTAATTAATTAATTTATAAAAGCATCCAAAAATGGAATTAAGTTCTTTTGTGTCCCAAGGAAGAATTTTGAAAACTTCCTCGCACTGTCAAGAAAGTTTTTTCAAAATAATTACGAGTTTAAGAGATGCAAAATGTTTGAATGTGTCGAAGAACATCGAAAAATGTCAAAAATATCACGTCGTAAAGGAAATAGCATGTTTTTTTGTTGATAAAGTGGCGCTGCAGAATGATTCAGTTTTTAGTCTATCGGCTGTATATTTCAGGTTCCGATTAAGTTCTCCAAAAGAGGTGTGAGTGAGTCGCAAAACAATATTAAAAAGGCCGGTGAAAACACGAGAAGTGTTTCGTAAAGTGGCTAGCTTTTAATAAGCAAAAAAGCATGAATTGTCAGGTAAAAAAGAGTTATCGGAGCTCAGGATTTGCGAGAGAGTCGGCCATATATGTACTTGCGCGAAGAGTCGCGGGAATCACGAGCACGATTCGCAACTTGGCGCAGCCTCGCAGTAGAAAAAACGTGGATTAAAATCCTCTCCTTGAAGGATGCTGCTGCTGCAGTTTGCCCTTCTAAGGAAGCGATGTCGTATTTGTTTCCACCCACCGCCGAGGAGGAACGGACCTCTATGCATAATGCCGAGCCGCAGCGTGCGCTTGTTAACTCGGCGCAGGCTGCTTTTGCGCACGCAGCGCATAAAAAGAAAGCAGCTACAAGACTGATGATGAAGGTAGCTATAAATTAAACTCGAGAGCCGTATCACATATGGCTTGCTCTCGACCGCCGCCACGATCGAGTGTATGTAAGCACTCCCCGTATATATAGAAGCGCCTTGTAGCATATATCCATTTAAATAAAGTACTCAATGGCAGAACAGCTCATCTGCTTCTGCAGCCAGACTATAACTTTCGACATTTTTCTCAAGTCGCGAGAAACGTTTTGAGATTAGGATTTGGATATGCTGCACGCTTGACATCACTCAGCTTTGTAATTATTAGCCTCAAGTGGTAGACGATCATGTCTCGTGAGACAGTTTCTCGCGCATATAGCAATGGCGAAGCAGCGACCGAAATGATATAAGCTATATTTAACCCCAAGCCAGAAGTCCAAGAGAACATCAGCTCACCGAGAGTCAAAACAATCGCTCATCACCTCCGTCGAGAGTTCTTAGTTTACTGTATAGCTTGATCCAACTGGAAATTTCGAATTTTCCATTTTTGACGACGAAACGAAACTTTTCTTAATGTAAACATACGCATCCGAAGTTGTATAAATAGATTGCTGTTACATTGCGGCAGAACGTTAATGCAGTGTCTTTCTGCTCTCTGATTGCCTGAAATCGGAGATGTGCGTATTTTCAGTATCTGTTTAAATGAAAATTAGTCCTGTATTTGTAAGGGACCCAGATTTATTTCTTTGAATAGGAGATTTTTTGTCTTTGTTCGTATTATTATGTCTCTATAAAATAAAAAAGACGCTCTGATGATAAAGAATTGATATTGAACCAATGATGTAACGATTAAAAGTCAAAAGCGTGATTCAATCATAAGTTGCGCGGCAAACTATTGTTTCTTTGGGCTATTAATATGTAGACGCTACGAGGCTAAGAGTACCACGTTTACGTTATAAAGAGACCTCAAAAAGTATCGGTGTAAGGTATTCACGATAAAAAAAGATACCTGAATTTTCTGCACGCAAATCTATTGTTCTCGAAGAAAATTAAAATGCTTATAGCAAAATTTAAAGTTTGTTAATTGGGATGGAGCTTTGGCAAAGCGTTTACAATGAGCCTCTCAGCTCTTCAAACTAGATATCAACTTGAGATAGAGCAGACGTTTGAACACACAAAAAGTACTGTGAATCTATATGCGCCTATGAGAAAGATGAGAGCATTGAGCTATCACAATTTGACAATGCTTTATCGCAACGGTCTCACGGCCACTACTATACATGTAAAACATCGCGATCGACGAGGCGCTGTAGTGTATGCATTGCTCGTAGTAGCTTTTCACGGTCTCCTACTGACCTGAAAAGGCTCAAATATACCTCCTGTAAGTTATGTAATTTGCCCTGTTGATTGTTAGCTCGATAAGCTTTTGTAAAGCTAAAAAAAATTCTTTTTTTTTGAAAGTACGATTTTGGTCTCTAGAGTAAAATTAATTTTCAACTGCACCATACATGGAGGACTTATCTCGAAATAATTTAATTAAAAAAGTGCTTGATGAAGATTTTCAAAGTTGTCTGACTTGAATAATCCGAGCTACACGCAAATTTGTCTGATTCTAAAGGAAGGAATAATTACTCATGTTCGTCCATACTATGTGTCTTGAGAAATATGCTAGCAGCTCTTATTTATTCAAGCAATTTTCGCGACCTGTTGTGTAGCTCGAATAAAATATCCTTGATTAATTATTTTACTCAAATCATCTGTAAAAAATATTGTTTTAAAATCGTAAGGTTCGAAAATAATTCGGTTAAATTTTTTCGTACTGATCATGAAAATGATATTTGTTATAGTCTATATAACTTATAGATGAAAAAAGAAGCAAATTTTTTCAAAAATATTTTAATTTCAAGTAATTGTTTCACATGTTCATAATAAAACGTAAAGCATATCAAATGCCAAAAGTGTAAGTGATTAACAAGCTATGTAGGGGGGTAGCAATAAAGAAGTCACGCGAAGGTTCCGCGCCAAAGTGCTCGTGCAACAGTCGCCATGATAAAATAAGGCTCTTATTAAACGTGTCGGCCATACGGCATCGGTTGTGGCGTCAGCAGCAGTAGCAGCAACAACCCGAGAAGTGCATCGCTATCTCTCGCTCCGTCAGACAATTCAGACTCTCAGGCACGTGCGCGCGGTCTGTACAAAACGGCCTTTCCAGGTAAGTCTACTGCAAACGACGAGCGAGTTTTTATCCCCGCGGCTGCTGTGCTGCTGGCTGTTGTATGTACATATATATGGGCCGAGCGCACGAGTCCTTTGTATATATAAGGCCAATGAACAGGCTCGGATCTGTACGCACCACTGCCCAGTGTCCTCTTCTAGTCCGCCCACATGCCAACTATGGTCAAAGCACGAGCACACCAGCAGCAATGCCAGCGGTTATATCAGCGATAAAAAGGATTTTACCTATACCCGCGACTCTTGCCTCGGTATCTATCTTGCCCGTTGTTACTATGGCCTGGGTTGCTCCCGTGTAGTGCCAGTACATAATACTTATACTCGTTAGAGCTCTACCTAAGAGATCCTCTCCATATCTCATGCCGCTGTTTGTTGTTTTTATCCTTGCCTGCTGTTAACTTGCTCTTGTCCGGCTCGCCCCATTAATTGTTCCCTTGCAATGCATCCACTCAGGATATATTTAATACAACGCAAATGACCTTGGTACATTAAAATAAAATAATTCTCGTTTCTTTTAGCTCATGAAAAAAACAGTGAATTATACAGAATTCATTTTTTAAATATAGTTTCAAAATATTTCAGGAAAATTAGCAAAAATTATTCAGATGGTGAGGGGATATCGATAAAAGATGCCTAACGATTATTTAAAAAATATATTATTGGTTCCGAAGGTAATAATTATTTGCAGAATAACTCGTGCTCGCGCAATACCATGCACCAGATAAAATCTCAATTCACAACTGAAGCTCTCGTTCTTGTAACGAATCGAAAGACATAAAAACGTACATAGTATTATTACAGGCAAATCCCGGTATTCGCGGGGATTCGGTTCCAAAAAAAAAAATAATAATTTTTTATTTTCTTATTATACAAACTATGATGAATTATGATATTTAAATAAAATATCCATTCTAAATTGAAATTTATGTTACAAATTCAAAACAAATTAAATTTACATTCATCAGAGTTAAATTAATATGTGTATAAACGCAATTATTGAAGTTACAGATTAATATTTTTAGAATAAAAAAAAATGAGGAAGCTACTCGCCAATACATTGGTAGCAGTTTTTTTCCGTTAATTCAGTGCTCCATCTCATTCGAAGAAAACATTGAAAAAAAAATTACCTGATGATTCAAATTTTATCAATATATCGATTAAGCCGATTACAAAACTAACCGAAAAGTCAAATTCACAATCTTGTTTTCTAAAACTACTACTGAATAAATTTTTATATTTTTACAAAATGAAAGATTTGATTTTTGGACTTGTTGTACCGTCACGTTCATCCAATCGATGATTGGAAAGACGAATGAATGTTCAATAAAATTAGAGTTGAGAGTGAATCTTTGATTTTCTAAGAATTCAAGGAAGAAGTTGTTTCAACTAATCGACAAAAAAACATTAATACTTTAGAATTGTAATAATAGGTTATTGTGAAAACAACAAAAAGGGCAAATAATAACTTGCAGATACAAAAAGAACTAAAAGTATGCATGCTTTACACGATCCAAGGTGAGGCTTTTCTCACAGTAAAGTGTACACTGTACAGGTTCACTAACGTTCTACTTCTATCTTGAAAATATGGTATAATTCACAAAAAATTATTGACTTTTTTCTGATTTTTAAATTTTATATTTCTTTGAAGTAATTGATTAAATACACGTTTTAAATTATTAACAGAAAAATTACCATAAATACTTTGTTTCATTTCAGGAATTTTCTCGACTGATTGTCAGAATAACAAGTTAAATTCTTAAATTTTATTCGTATCTTTGGGTCTAACATCGCCCTATATTCAGATGACTGAAGTTGGCGCTTTTCAAAATGTATGGTTATCGCTAATAGATTCCTAATTTGGTCCTGAGTAACTTAAAAAAAAGTGTTGGAAAACTTTTTTTACTCGACATTGTCCAAACAATAAAGCAAATACTCTGAAAGGGTTCATGCACTTGCTACAATAGAGAGAAACATAAGAGTAATGCACAAAAAATTGACACCGCTTCCTTACAAAGTCAACTATTAATTCAAGTTATATTGCTATTAAAAAGCAATCCTTCTCATAAGTTTTTTGGTTTATTCATCCGTTCTCCAAGGAATAGAGGAACGGTGAACAAAAGAATTTTTTTTATTTCATTAAATTTTATATTTTATCAATCATAAGTTTATTGAAGCAAATGAAAGAAAAAAGTTCTCACGTAGTAAGTCCGGTGTAAAAATAATTCTAAATTATTTTAATAGTATATTTTGCACCTGGCGAGTGAAAAACTGGAAAGTCTCAGAGCACGTGTAATTTATCAACCGAGGCGAATCCGAGGCTGATAATCAAGTGGTCTGAGACTTTCTTTTTTCGCTACATAGGTGCAAATACAATTTTTTGTGAATCCCCCGGCTTAAAGTAACATTCTCATTTCGCTCAGCGGGAGTAAAATGTTACTTTAGGTTGGGGTAGCACAAATAAATGTACTTTTTTTTTCATTGTTTTATTTGTTTTTGATTGTCTATTTTTTTATGCCTTTAAATCGTTAGAACAATATGTGAGTTTTGCAATTTTGAAAAATGTTTCAAAAAATTATAAATTAAAATAATGAGTGGATAATGAGTGAAATTAAATTCTGCAGCGGCAGATGATTAGATACAATTTTTCCCATTGAAATATATACATGATAAAAACGAGAAAAAGACCTTAAAATAGAAAATATTTTATCCATAAACTCACGACAAAAACAAGTGTAAAACAAATGACAATGCAGGGGAGTTAGTGTGAACGTACATTAGCCATACAAGTTGCTGCAGCTAAGATGATACAACAAAAGCTGTGCTCAACAATATACACTGGATGCGAGCATGGCACTGATGAATGGCGAACTCGAGTCGAGTCAGTGTAAAGGGTGATTCGTTATTCTCCACAATGAGCAACGCGAGGCGCAGGCTTGCTCTCACTCGAGCCTGTAAACACCTATTCGTATATATATATACAGCGGACGTGAGAGTTGGTGCTAGCAGCGATCGGTTGGAGCTAAAATTATCTTGGAAACGAAAAAAAGAATTAAACACGACCCTGACCGTCGGAGTCATGCGTACATCGCTATATATATCAATATACATGCATGTGAACTGATACAACGAGCTCATAGCATTGATGGAGCCTCACAACATATAAACTTGCTCCAACCAGACCAACTGTATAACAGTTTGACTCACTTCTCTTCCCGCGATGCAATATTTCTATTAAGATCCCGCACAATGGCATTATTTTCATAGCAAATCTTTGGTTATGCTTAAGGTATCACGAGACGCGGTCGACATTGAGTGGCTTGATTCTGTAAATAAGCTGCTTTGCGGCTTTGCTACTATGATTGATTGCAATTCAATGATAATAAAGTTATTAAAGTAAAAAGTAATATCCAGTCTTGAACTTTTTTGCGCTACACAATAGTGCACCTTTCTAAAGCGTGACACGACGGTGATAGGTACTTACGCGTAAATCATCGAAGCGAAAAAAACTGCAATCGTCTGGCTAAAGCCACGAGAATGCAGGCATTTGTAATAACGAATAAAATAATAGCTTTTTACCGAAGTGCCTAATGATTTATACAGAAGCAAGGCGTAAAATTCGCTACTAAAAGAGGTATTTCTGTTATGCTTTTTCATTTCGCTTTGAGTCGTTTACAATTTTGTACGTGGTGCATTGTACGTTATTTTCATTCTTGAAGTAACTGAAACAAGTTATTCTTAAGGATACTGTATTATTCTGCGACGCTAGAGCCATATTTCAAAACCACACATTTTCAATTCAAAAATAATAATGAATCATAATCAGATACTTTGAAAGTACATAAAGTTGTTTGAAAAACTATGTCAAAGTTTTAATTTCAATAACGGGTTTTCTTCGTGTCTTATTTTAAACCTTCATGCGAAAACTTAGCTATGTTATAGCTAAAAATTACTAAAGTGTTGAAAAAAAGTCCTCTTGGGACTTAATGGGTTAAATTTTGTAAGACAACTCTAGGATTATGAAAAATAATCGGAACAGAATGAAAGAATTAATTTCGACTAAAAAATTGTCAGTAACTCCAATTACAACCAGTAAAATTTATGTGATAACTGAAGAGCAAAGCGTAAAAGTTACTTTAAGATCAAGAGGCTAGAAACTGCTAATGGCGCTAACAAAAATCGAATTGGATAATTCATCTGATACACTCGCATGCCGAATTAAAACTACCTTTCATAATTGCATACAGCTCGATAATCATACGTGGAAGACAGGATCATTATCAATGAACCCATATAAAATCCATGAACATTCACAAGGAATTGCATCGATGTTTCGCACTCTTATCTTGTTTTTGTCTCTTACGCTCTCTATATCCCTCTATTGCTCCGACACAAAAGTTTAACCTCTATAACGAAAAACGATGATGTGATACGGTGAGCAATGCCTGATTGCAGGACTTTCCTTTTATTTCAGACTCAGCTTGTTCTGCGATTCATTACTAAAACCTTTCTCTACTTTGCGTACTTTTATCTGTTTCGATTAAAGGAGACAAATATCAAAAACCACAAACCAACTGCTAAAGTATTAAAAAATAATACGTACTTTTTGTTGCTTATGAATTATACTGCACTGAGAGACATAATGTGCGATTGTTAAAAGCTCCAATGAATGCGCAACTTTTCTCGTGGCTTGAGCTTTTTTTAGAAAATTTGAGTTTCAGCATGACTCATTTTGATTTGTGCTTTCGAATCTCTCATTGTATGAGCTAAACTATATGTACGTATAAAGAAAATGAAGTTAGCTGGATAATTTACTTTTTACATTTATACGTTTCGAATAAATTCTTAAAATCATAATTTGATATTACAGCGAAATAGCAAATTGCGTGAATTAAAAATGAAAAACTATGATACAATTTGCTTCAAAGTGTTTCAAACATTTTACAGTACTTATGCTGATGCGATAGAAGCGGCTTGCATTTAATTTTATATATTTTTTAACAATTATCGCACGACTAGTCAACGCACTACAGCAGTGATTGTACAAAGAGTGCGAAGTCAAGCTAGAGTATGTGCACATGATGTACATGCTGAGTCTTGGCGTTAGCGATTAAAATGCATAAATGCGTGTTTTCTCCTTTAAATACGAGCACGCATAGACACGTTAGCAGAGTATATCTCCGAGTTGTTGCCGTGTATACAATCTTCGTCGTGTGTGTGTCTCTAAATATAAAATCCCGCGCGACAGTGACGACACGAGGGCAAAACGACGGACTTTTCCCCAGGCGCGTCTTCTGCCATTCGGAAGATAGGCTTTCATACGCACGAGCGAGCACACTTCATAATCCTGTATGCACTCGTCGTGTGCACCGATCGTCTGAGCCTCGTGGAACAAGAGTATTAACAATCTAGCTCCTCGGGGCTGTGAAACTTCCCTCCTTTGATTAGTACGTGCAAAGCATTGCATTGTCAGGCTCATCTAGCCTTCGGCTTTACTTTCTAATACCCTATTCGTGTACATACTTCTATGATTTTTTCATATATATCTACATGTTTTAAATGCGCCTGAAATTGACTACCGAATTTCGTTTCTAAAATACTTATTCATTCATTCACAGAGCGTGACAGTTGAATTTTAAATGAAAAAAAAATCAAAACATCAAAATGAATTTGAGTTAGAAAAGCAAAGAAATATTTTAGAAAAGCGTTTAACTCATTATCCGCCTTCGTGTAATACACTTGAGCCTTATGAACGTGAAATCGTTCTAGGAATGCTTGAGTGTGGCACAGCTCGTAAGAAACGAGCATGTGTACTCGAAGCCAAGTAAAATCGACCAAATCGAAAAAGAAAAGCTCAAGACGTAAAAATTTAACATTGTATGTAAGAGAAACAAATGTAAAAATGTGTACGTGATTATACCTTGCTTCAGTTGCTTTCCGGCACGCGCAGACAAAGTGTCCCCTGGTAGCAGCAGCAACGACAACAATAGCAACATCAGCGCCGAGCACGCCGACGCACGTTCCATGATTGTTACGGCAAAGGGTCATTCAGACATGGATTTTGTAAATTTTCTGGACAGCTGCATTATTACATTAGAACGCGAGCACAATCAAGAATTTTGACTAAGCACTTGACTTGAAATAAAATCGATTACTAAAAGAAACACTGTTTATTTCGATCGTAAAGTCAAGTAAAACAGCTGGCTTTGGATAATAGACAGCTGCGCGCGCGAGGGAGAAATCGATGAAAATTTGTACAGCCCGTCAAATAGACGTGAGATTTTCGTTGAATATCGGTTTATAAAAATTTTCATAAAGCTAATCGAATGTCGTTAGAAAAATTATAGAAAAATATCGCTTGTCGCTTTATTCGTTTTGTCGTAAAAAAAAGATCGTTATCGTCTTGGCTCGTCTTCGCGCACTCCGCTCTTCAATACTCATGCTATGAACCTGCATTTTAGTTCATTTCTCACTGAACTTTACACATAATTTTTCACAAATTCGCATAAATTTAAAGTTTTGTACACCAATGATAAATCACTGAATCACATGAAAATTGTTACACGGGAAAATCACACTTTGGAATAAAGAGGAAAAGAATGAAAGAGAAAGAACAAGAGTGGACGAGCTCGGATGTTCGTTACGGAAGCTATCGGTTCAAGCGCCGCGAGCTAACTGAACTACCGGCACGCTGAGATTTTGAAGCATACGTACAAGAGAGACGAGAGAAGCTGAGAGAGCTAGTCTCTCTCGCGCCAAAGCTGCGGCACGCGTTTGCAGCACGCACCATAGCCGCCGTCGCTGTACGCCTCGCCGTATAAACTCTAAGGTGGACCGGCTGCCTTGTTTCGTTCTCGTCGGGATGGAATCTCCCTCGCTCATCTTTTCCTCTTTCTCTTCCATATGCGCTCGCTGATATATTATTAAAACAGCCTTATGAATGAATATAGAGTGCGTCAGCGCAGACGTCCGATGCACAGAAATTAGAAAAGATCCCCACTTGCACTTTACATTTCTGATCAATTTCTATTCTCTGAACGATTCGAGCTATTGTTCGAATTAAGCGCTACTCGCACCACCTGTCGCTTACTGCTTAAACTTAATACAAAATAACAAAAGTTTAAACAAACTCTTCCGTGTAATAATGTATGATCAATTTCAATCGAGAAAAAAATTAGCTCTTCAAATTGCGAGGTTATAGCTTGAATGAGCTTTACGAGGTTCGTTAATTTATTAAAGGAACAGCATATCCGTAAAAAAATTTTTTTATCGAAATTCGGTCAAGTAACATACTTGAATTATAACTGAAGATTCACTGAATTTACTTAATATTGTTTAAGAACTTTCACAGAGAAAGATAAATGGAGCTTGTTGAAAAATAGCAATTAAATTATGTAGATTTGATTATTATTTTTATATCTCGCAGCCTGAAAAAACTCAGATATAGATAATTTTAAAATGACCAAGCCATAAAATGTCATCAAAAATTTTTAACCAAACAGTACCAGACTCATACTCATTGAACAATTTTTTTAAAACATATAAAAATGATTGATGTTGACTTTATAGAAATTCATAGTCAGAGATTAATCGATTTTTTCTGATATCATTGTGAAGTACATTACCACATGAAAATCCAATCTCAGAACTATATGACTGCGCCATCTGTTAGGTGTACTTCGAAGTATAATAATAATAATGAATCCATTATACTATATAGAAATCTTTCAAATAAAATCATGATTCCTGTTATATCGATAATTGGTAATAATTCGAATTTTCACTTTTTACCATTTCGTGAATAAAGAAATTATACTCAAGTCTAAATAATTTTGAATAAACAACAAAAATTCCAATTTAATAAGGATAAGCAGAAACTGAAAAATATCTAATTTCCTTGAAGTTAAAAGTTTTGTTCAATTGCTAATTTTTAAAATGTAAGCATTAAAGTCTCAACTGATACAAACATATTCACTTTAAACAAAATAACTTAATTTTTCATCAAACTTGCTTTTCCAGTTACAAAGGAAAATTTGTGTAAGGAATTTGAATTAATCACAAAATTTCTCATCAAAAATCTATATTTAAAATTTTTTTTAAGTCATTCGTCTGAAGAATAAATTACATTTTTTTAATTCGCCTTAGAACCTCTGTAGATCCATGAAGGACGGATCGAAAGGGCTAATATTTTGAGATTCCTATTCTTTTAGTATGTATTTTTCTCATATATGCAACATCATATTTAAACCATACACTAACGTAATGTCACCCAGATACATTAAGATGGCATTCTCATGGGAAAACTCGATTTATTTGTTTTTTTTTTTTTTTTTACATAGAATCGTTCCTCGGAATTATTAAAATACTCTCTCAAATTTTTAATATAAAATTCAGAAAGAAAAAAATGTTATTGACGATATAGTCTGAATAAAATTGTACACGATAAAATCACGTACAAAAACTTTGAACGCGTTTTTCTCCAAAACCACTTTTTTCAACTCGTGCCAACGACTGTGAGAAAACTATTAGTCTGACTCTAATGTTTCATAAGTCTTTTTAATCTTTACAATTTTCTCTAGAAAATAAACCTCAAAATTATGTGAAAAATCATCTGGCCCCTTCAGCTGGAGTTTTTTTATTGCATTTGGAGAATGATTTTCTTCCCTCTCCCTGGTCTTTTATAAGTTCTTTGTAATTCTAATATACGATTATAATTAACATCAATAATTGAATGAATAAACATTTGCATTTTCCAAGAGGAAGCTTTGTAATGAGCTCGAAAAAATTTTTTTGAACGAGTAGCACATCTAAAAAATGAAGCATTCAAATTTATTTAAGTTACATTTATTTTCGATTGTAATGAAAATCAAGCTCAAAACCCGTATTTTTTGATTAACAGTAAAAAAAAAATTTTTTTTTATTTTTTAAATTTTGGAAACATTTTTGAAAATTTTTTATTTTTTATTTTTTATTTTTCGTAAGATTGAATTATTTATTTATGGGATGAAATATTAAGTAGAAATAAAAGCATTGGCAAAATAATTCATGTTCAAGGAGGAAGCTATTGGCAAGTGAGTAGGTAGTATTTTTCAATACTGAGTATTGTTTAAAATAATAATCATTTTTCCACTTTGAATAACTATTTATTGTCGAGGATTTCAAATGATTGAGATTCGTTAATTTAAGAATATTTTTTTTATATTCGTAATTTTTTAATAATTAGTCAATTTAATGCATTTATAGAAAACAAGTTATATTTTTTAAAAATTGCCTAGTAAATTAAACTTTTCTTTTATAAACTGTAATCTATTATTATTATTATCTATTTTTATAGCTTTAATGCGTAGCTGATAAAGAAATATATCGCATTCGTAGTATCCAACTCCGCATCTTGATTTTTCATTATGCAATTTCGTTATGACGCTGCAAATCTTGTTTGGTATTTATATACTTTATTCAAGACATTTTACTCAGTTTTGATCGAATCGTCAAAAGCACAATACTTGCTGCACAATTATGGTTATCTGAATTTTCAAACGTTCTACTTACATTTAAAAGTTCTAAGAAAATGGCTTTACTAACACAATTTTGGGGTTTAGATATTTTAATATGTGCATTTAGTTTAGTTTTATGCGTTTACCTTTACGCGGTGAGAAATTTCAACTATTGGAAGAGAAGAGGATTTAAAGAAATTCCACCAACAGCAGTATTTGGTAATTTTACGGAATGTTTTTTGGCCAGAAAACCTCTCGTCAATGTTCTGAATGACATTTATGAGTACGAAAAAAATGAACCCTCCGTTGGTTTTTACGTGTTGGATAAGCCGTACTTACTTCTTCGAGATCCAGAATTGATAAAACATGTTTTGATTAAGGATTTTGCTAACTTCACCGGAAGAGTAGCTGATTCATATAAAACAGATGATGTTGGAAAGTTTAATCTTTTTGTTTTACGCAATCCAGATTGGAAATACATACGACAAAAAATATCACCCATTTTTACCTCTGGAAGATTAAAAAAAATGTTAGATCTTATGTTAGAAATTGATAAAGATTTAGATCAGTACATGAAAACAACCGTAGGAGAAGGTAAGCTGTGTTGAAATATTCTTTTTGGTTAACAAAAAACAATTTTGTTCTCGAATTAAATATTTATTTATATAATTATGCGATATGAAACTATGTGCAATCATCAATATTAGTTCATAATATTTCATGCAGGTAAAATTGTTAAATTGGAAGTTAAAGATATATGCGCTAAATTCACGACAGATGTTATTGGAATAACTGCGTATGGCATGCGATTTAATGCTTTATCCGATGAAAATTCTTACATTCGCAAAGTCGGAAAGACCATATTTAAAAAATCATACAAACGTCACCTAGAATTTTTGTCAACATTATTAGTACCGTCGATTGTGGATTTTTTTGGTTTTCATTTACTTGGTAAGGCTTCATCGCAATTCCTAAGTGATCTTTTTTATAGAGCTATGAAAGAAAGATTAGACTCTGGGACCAAACGAGCCGATTTGATAGATTTTTTGATCGATTTGAAAAAAGAGCAAGAAAATGGACTGGCGAAAAGTGAACGAAGTAAAATATTCACCTGATAATTGATGTCAATAAGTTAATTTAATTTTAAATCGACAATCTTTTATTATAGAAATCCATGATGGTCAATTGATCGCTCAAGCTGCAATTTTTTTTACCGGTGGATTTGAAACATCTTCAACAACTATGTCATTTGCATTGTATGAATTAGCAAATAATCCAGATGTTCAACAAAAACTACGAGAAGAATTGTTAGATGTATTGGAAATGAATAATGGAAAAGTGACTTATGACATGGTAGAATAAATTACTTTTAAGTTCTCTCGATAAACTGGTACCAATAAAAAACATTTTTTTACAGTTGATGAACTCACTTCCGTATTTGGAAATGGTCATATCAGAAACTTTAAGAATGTATCCAATTTTGCCCTATTTAGACAGGAAGCCAGAAAAAAATTATCAATGTCCTATAACAAAACTTGTTATACCAGCTGGTACACCTATAGTTGTACCAATGAGATCTATTCATATGGATTCTAAATATTTTCCACATCCAGAGCAATTTGACCCAAGCCGTTTTTCCGAAGAAAACAAAATTAACATTACACCTAATACTTACTTTCCTTTTGGAGATGGACCAAGAATATGTGTTGGTAAGGTTCTATATAGTTAATTTCAAAGCATAATAAAATTTGCTCTATAATCTTTTCAATTTGTATATTTTAGGAATGAGATTAGGAATGATACAGACGAAGCTAGGCTTGATTCGCCTTATATCAAATTATGAATTTTCACCATGTCCCGAAACTCTGAGAGTCATGCAATTTGATAATATGAGTGCTTTTTTGTCTTCGGCCGCTGATATAGTATTAAACGTTAAACGTATTTCAACCAGATGAGTAATATGCAGCTCAGGATGGTTATATATTTTTGTTACTCTGCTTTATGTTGTTATTGTATAATCATTAATGTCGTAGAAACTGTGCTGATGTAAAACATATTAAATTTTACAGTATTTTATTAAACATCAAAATAGTATATATTACAAAAACTAAGTTAGGGCTGCGAAAAATGTATACAAAAAAGTCAAAAAATTAATTGTCATTTTGGTTATACATGTTATTCTGCAGGTTAACTTGTTTTGTGTAATATTAAAGTTTTTAATTGAATGAATAAGTTAAGTATTATTTCGTAGACACCTTTTAGTATATATTTATTATGCGACAATGATAATTGGAAATAATCTAAAATTAAAAATAATTTTAATTTTAATAATTTAAAATTTACAAAACGCCTATAATTACATATAATTGGGTAAAATAATATTCGACTTCACTAATTAATTTTTATTTTTACATATTTATTCATATAGATTCATTTATTTATTTGCATAATATCTTATATTTGCTTTCATAATTTTCTATAAGACGGCACAAAGCTGAACGGCTAATGGTAAATACAAGTATTTTACAAATATGTTATGCATCTCAAGAATCTTTATGATTTTGAGAAAATCTCATGATTTTTTACTACTGCAAGCGCCTAGCTGTAGTTTTTATATATTCCTTGAAATACAAGATAAATCTGTAATGATACATATCGTCGATAAATAATTGACGACGAAAAATTGCCTAACATTATCATTTCTTACAAGTATTTCAAGTATTGTCAAGTTCGGTTCAAATTTTTCCATCAAACCTAATTTCCGAATAAAGTATAGTTATTTCAACTCAAACACTCGTATTTACCTTCACATAAACTATAATTTTTCGGAATTCCAATTCATCTTATTATTAACGCCAAGACAAATAATATTTGCTACAATTCGTAGAATCGCGTAATTGATCTGAGGGTAAGGTCTTTTGCGAAAATTAATTGACTTTTTACATAAGATAAAGTTTCTGAATGTAGATAAATCTTAATCTGCTGTAGAATGATCTTGACCAACATTATACTCGAAAATTAGAAATTCTATATTATTTTTCACTTCTCAGTCGTCTTGAAAGTATATGATAAAAAGTTCAACTAATTCTAGCAGGTAATATGGGAAAACATATTCTCTACCTACATGATCGTCGCTCATTGCTTTTTACATTTATGTATTGGTTCATTAGATAATTTGTGCTATAGCAAGTAAAAAAATAAATGTACCGATGGAAAATTGTGAATTACAAAAAAATTCAGATAACATTGAGAAGATTTCTTTTAAGAAATATTCATATTAGTTTGTTTGTAAATGAGTAAGAAAGTCAGTCTGGAGTATAATTATTATTATTTTTACTTCCATCATAGACTAGCACATACGATTTATAATTATAAAAAAAGTATTCGGAAATGTACAATATATCGATATTTTGGTGGAAAAGACTAGTTTTCACAGACTTGTTCTTAATGAGTTCTGTTTAAAATAAAACGAATAGTTTGTGCTATTTCTAACTCACTCGTATTAATATTTGTATTAAAAAAGATTTTTTGTATAAATCAGTCATGATAAACAGCGCAAGAAGGAAATCGTTACGTTTTTTTCGTAAAAATAGCTATTAGCATTTGTTGTACGCATTAAAAAATTATTCAATGACAGGAAATAGTAAATCTTGGACTATTAAACAGTCACGAACTACTAACGACTTTCGAAGCTTCAACGTTACTCTACAAAGGTTTTATCAATTTAAATAATAAAATGTCCAATGGAATTTACGATACAGTACATTACACATCATGAAATTTCGGTTGTACCATCAAACGCTCTCACAAGCTTAACCAATTTTTCGTTTTCTATATTTAAATACAGTCGCATCAACATTTATACATTTATAACTCTCACTCTCAAATAATAACATCTACGTCTTGGTATGTAGTTTTCGTTAGTATTCAATCTTTAATAAAAACGTTTTTTTGTTATCTGCGCGAGGATTTCGTACAGTTTAATATATAATAGCTTTAGTGCGCTGCATTTAACTATTTTTTAACTTCCTATTTGATTATACTATTAATAGACGTTTGTTATGTTTTAATTGTTTTTTCAACGTCAAACCATTTCAACTCTACTCAGTGATAAAAAGACGTCTCAAAAAAATGTATAATAGATTCGTAAAAAGGTAAATAGTTGAGAATTATTCTCCATACGGAACGATATGAAAAGCCATTTGGAAGATATGTTAGCTCGTTGATATTTTGTTTTCTTTTTAGACAAAGTACAAAAAAAATTGGTCGTTAAAAAATATGTTGATACGCTTGCGTCTATTTTGCGTGTCGGTTGACGCTCTGCTCTTTCCTATTTTATCACGGCGGAAAAAGCAAAACTGGGACGCTTCGTTTTAGTTGATGTCACTACTACGTCGGAGATACGATACTCTCGCGTTATAATCGACAATGAGTATAATATAAATATACAAACGCACAATATGAATGTATATGTGTATCCGTGACTTTTGCCATTAGTTTTATCGAGGTTTAAGTGATGCTGATGTTTGGTGCATCGAGTTTACAATCGAACGAAAATTTGGATGGCTCTTGAAAAAGTATTTTCGATATATGTTTCCTTTTAATTGATCGCGTTATTTATATTGAATAATGTAGATGTGTATATGTCACGCGCAGCGTTGACGACTCAATGCGGATCGTCGATATTGACGAGAAACGGCTAAATTTTCGAGCGGCGAGGGCACCACCACTCTCGTTCACCCTGCGGACTTTGGTCCAGGTCTTCCTCTGCAAGTGAATTAAATGAATTAAAAACATTAAAAAATACTCTCAGTTTGAAATAAAACATACTTATTGTTTTGGTGCACTCACCTACACAAACCACTCATCTTTCTGACCGGAAGATATTTCGCTATAACAAAAAAGTTTATTAGTTTTGAAATATTTGCAAATATTGAATCATTTGAAGCATATTAAAAACTTTATGACGAGTATATCAAATGAATTATTATCATCTTCCGTTAACCCATTGACTAGTGATAAGTAACAATTTCAATTGAGCCGTAAAAGCACAAATAACAAATTCCATTAAAAAAGATCACATATTACGTATTTGTACTTCACAAATAGACAAAATGCGGCTTACTTGTCAGAACCATGGTTTCTCACTTTGCCTGGCAGTAGAGGCGGACCCGGGCCGCGCTGTGCCCGTGCCTGAGGCCCGCAGGGCGCAGCCAGTTTCCCGGCCGCGGTAAAGTTGTTGCACCTTGGACACCGCTCATCGATCGACCCATTTTCAAATTTGTCATACCCATCGTCAGGTCTGTAGATGCGCCATTCATGCCGTACATTTGTTGCACTGTAATAAATGTAATGATCAGGCCTTGCGTTTTATTACTTCTTTATTCATTTTTTAGGAGTCAGGTAATTCTATTGGTATTTCTGCACTATAATTCAGTTGCCAAAGTACAATGTTGCCAAGAAAAATAATAACTCAAAAACTCGAGAATAAACTAAATTTGAGGGGTAACACCACTCTAGTGTTACAAAAAAGTAGCAAAACAGATGAATGCTTGATTTTAAAATTTTAAATCAATATACGTACAGGTATAAATGATAAGAAGTAAAATATTTTGTATTGTATAAAAATATTTTATGTGCAATAGTTTGATATAAAATACACATCTTATAAGCTAAAATTTATGAGTAATAAATGCAAATCAATTGTCTACATCTATTTTAAGTAACAAGATAACCTTATCAAGATCTTTAAAAAAATAATACAATTTTTTTCCACTTTGAAAACGACAATGCTTCAACTAAAATATAGGAACAAAGATATCACGCTATGAAAAACTAAGACTTAGTAATAGAATCAATATTTATAATAGTTATAATATATTCTTATACTATAGTAATCTAATTTTCTGGTATAATTTACAACAATTTTTTAAATGCACTATATTAACAATAAGTACGATATTCTCTTTCAACTCGTAGCTTTGTATCTTTAACAAGTTCACCTTAAAAAACACAAGAAACTTTAATCACGATACAATTTTTAAGTTTTTTAATAATTATACGATAACTCGTTATCATTAGTTGCTCAATGCACAAAATAAATATCACGTGGATACAGATGATTGATTTGTGAAGTTAGTTTTCAACAATCATTATCAAGGTATTGATTTCACATCCGTCTTCGGATTTGGTGCACTCAAGAAGGTACAACAACAGGAACAGCAACAGTAGTCGAAGACGAAACATTGATTTGAAATGGACCCTCGGCAAAGGGACTTTGACTTTTGGTTTTGACAAGAAAAAAGCCTCTGCGCGTTTTATCGACAAGGTCTCCAGCTAAAATGGCCGGATAGCGAGGGGGACAAAAGCCAAGTAGATAAGCAAGAAATCCTGGACACGGCCAGCCCCAAAAGCCAACCGGCGAGTTGATGGATTCAGCAAAATATTCGGCAGCGCGATGATGGCTGCAGCCAAACGGATTTCGCTTCTCCCAGCATCCCGGTTGATTGACGCCTCCGTTCATGTAAAAGTCGAGGTGGCCGCTGGGCTCGAGCTTGCCCTGGACAAAGGCGTTGGTGTGTAAGACATCGACGAAAAGAGCATCGTCGGCGTCGAGCTTGTCGTGCTTGGAGACGGTGACGAAGAGCGGCATAGCTGGATCGAGGCCGGTTACGCGCGGCAGCTTGTACGGCGCCAAGCGATTGGCGGTGAAGGCCGGCACGTGGGCGCCGAGGGAGAAGCCGATGACGTGCAAGTCCTCGGAGCCGGCGGCCCGGAGCCGCTCGATCAGCTGGGCCAGACAGTGACCGACGTGCGGCACGTTGTGCACGGCCACGGGATAGCAGGGCCCGGCGGCCAAACGGTGCCAGTCGACGGCCACCACGTTGTGCGGGCCGCGCGCCAGGTACTCGCTGCGCATGTCCACCAGCGAGTCCAGCTCCATGTCGGAGTTGTAGCCGTGAACTATTATCTTGGTCGGGTCGGCGGCATCGAAGTGGGTCTCGTTGAGGTTCGAGCCGCTATCGGTCACGATGATCTCGTGGCCGCGTGCCGAGTTGCTCCTCGTGTACAAGAAAAAGCTCACCTCGGGGTCCGGACAGGTCTGGTTGGTATTGACGAGGCATGGCCCGATGAAAAAATCTTTGGGCGTTACCAGCAGCTCGTTGTGCTCGAGTCGGTGTGGAAAGTCCAGGCTCTTGCTCAGCACCAGATACAGCATGTTGGTCAGCAGCAGAAAGAGCAGCAGCGCGAAAAGGAAGGCGCGACGCGAGCAGAGCATGGCGAGGCAGCGCCAGCAGCAGAAAGAGCAGCAGCAGCAACGACAGCGGCCTCCGCGTCTTCGATCGCATTTGAAGGAGCCTGCAGCACGGCCGAGCTCCGGATCGCCTGTCAAAGTGGACGAACTATTTGTCCCGTGTTCGGATGTCTGGGAGAGGTCGGTTTGGCGCGGCCACGTCCGGACCAGCAATGAGCGGAGCATCGCGCGCAAAAAGTCAGTCGGCTCGTCGGCCGCTCGCATGCATTATTCAGCGAGCGAGCCAAGCTGCAAAGCTCGCACGTACGGCCAATGCGATATGTAAACACGCACTCACAAGCTGACAGTTACTTTTTTTGCTCGCGTCCATTTCGCTGCTCGTATACGTATATATAAACGTGCGCACAGCTGCTCCGGAAGGACTGGCGGCGTGACAGGCCGCTGCGAGATTCTCTCGGTGCGTAAGCTACGCGCTGGCAATGCCGGCATCGAATAACGGAATCCGTCCTTATCTCGCGCAGCTCACGGGCACAAGTGCCTCTATCGTAGCTCGCTTCTACTGTAATGGCCTTTATAGCCTGCGCGTAGCTGCTTAGCTGTGTGCTTATCGAAGGTGAGATAACGTTTGAAAGATGAGCAGACCAACTCACCGGTTTGAACGAATATAGCCACATCGTGCGCTAAAAATCTCGCTCCCGATTTGTTTCGTACTAATTTACGCGCACGTTCGAATTGCTCGCCATACCCGCCCTTTGCCTCCTCGCTTTTCATACGAAACGACGCTTTTGCAACGGGCTATATGCAATGGATGCATTCAACGAGAATCAAATGAAACATCGCGCATTCTCGCGGCCGTAATCGAGTCGATTCGAAAAATAACTCGCTCTCGTAAGAGAGCCTCGCATGACGTATCGCAGCAACTCGAAGCGGAGCTACTAAATGTTTCAAAATACCCAATGAACGTGCCTGTACACACGAGAGCTTGCAGCCGGCGCCGCTGACTGCACATGCACCAAGTATACTTGCTTGACACGCGCGATATTAGCATATTTATGAATTTAAGATGTTAACGCGCCAGATGACTCGCGTGATAACGGCCAACCAAGTATATGAAAGAATAATGGTAGAATTTGACAGTGATTTGCCATCGGAATTCAGTAAAAGATAAGCTTTAATAGAAATTTTCTCATTCTGATTAGAGAATCGCGTGACCTGCAGTACTTTGACTTTCGGCCTGCATGAGCAAGTATCTCTGATCAAACTTAAACGTATACCGCACCGTTTTGGTCTGCTCGACATAAGCTTAAACATCACTCCATTATTGAGCTTTACTCGTGAGCCATAAGTTACAAAAATGGGAGATACGTGACAGGTTGCAGGTCACCTTTGATCTACTAGTGCAAATGAACATCGATGATTTTCTCAATGTCGAGTTTGCTTTCTAAGGAACGACACTTGAATATTGATGCTTTTCACTTATGAAAATTTCGCGGTAAAAGTTACATGCAACCGTTGTTTAATTATTAATGAGTCGATAACAGGAAATTTGTTAAAAATCATGAGACTATTCTTTGATTTGGCTATGCAGGGCATGATTTCAGAAAATTACATACAAATCACGTCAATAAAAAGCTTTTTTTTTTTTTTTAATGGGAGCGATGGGCTCAATTTATTTAAATAAAAAAATGTATTACTAATAATGTATCAATAAAAAGCTTATATTTGATTTAGATGGTTTTATGACTTTTGTGTACTTCCTTAGAAAGTTTGAATTTTAATTTAACAATATTGTTAACCTCTTCTGACAACCGATAACACATAGTATACATTATTTACTTTATGATGATATACTAGGAGTCTCTCAGAATGGATAATGTAAAACTAATTTATGCATCTTATTGTGCAGAGCAGAAACTTTGCAAAGCACTTAATGTGGATTCATGAAATAGAATTTACATCGTTATTTGAAGCTAAATAAACATTGAAACAAAAATACATTCACATGAGCAAATAAAAGTTGATATAAAAAATAAATTTATATAATACCTGAGCTTTTTGTCAGTGTTATTTAAAGAAAAAAAAACTTTCAACACCACATTTTTTAAAAATATTATTGATTAAATCAATAGCAATAATATAATAAAATAATGGTAAACTATAATGATAAATGAAAAAAATTTATTTCCGTTGTGGGTTTAAAGTGCCGGTCAAAAAAGGTTAACCTACTCTATTAATGATACCATTTTAAAACGTATACCAGTAAATAGAAGCTGTAAACCAAAGAATGAATGTTGCGAAATTAGCTTCAGAAAGTACCATACTTTCAATTTTATAATTGAATATCATGTTTCATTGTTTATGCAATAACAGAGTTGAATTGCAGTATTTTTATCGAATAGCTTACTTCAAGTAGTTAAAATCACTAATAATTGTAACGATATTTTAGAAATATTTGATTCTAATTGCTTAGACTCTATAAAAATAAGTTCTGCAACGAAAAAACTATAGAATGTTTATTCTTTTCAATAAAAAAAACAACAAAAATTTTTTTCATTGATTAAATAGTTTCATTCGCTAGCGTATTGTTCAAAATGAAACAAATATCGTCCAAAAAACATTAATGATTGTTATAAAAGCTATTGTCTCAAAATTCATTGTTGAATTAATTTGATATAATAATCGTTCATTTACTGGGCAATCAACTTTATAATGATTAATGAATAAATGAGCTTGAAAATCTTATGAAATTGACTATAATCGGCAGGAAAAAAAAAATTAAACAACGAAATAATTCGATACTTTTTTCTCAATCCGCAAGGCAGCACAAGTACTTTCGAAGCGTAGCAATTACTCTCACTCTCCGATTGGTCGTTTAAAAGCTTCCGAGATACGTGCTATTATTGAGGTGAGGGGTTAACTCTGGATTCTATGCAATTGCTGGCACATTAAAATGTGTCTCGTTGACAGGTGAATAGCCGACCTAGTTCCCCGATTGTGAGAAGTCACCGCGAGTTATATTTGCTCAAGTACAAAGAGAAGCGGATCCGAAGCGCGTACGTGAGTGCGTTGACGAGAACGAGTCTGGAAATCTTAATTAATTGAGTCCAATATAGCCCATTGTCAGATTTGAGCCTACTTCAGTGCTGCAACTTAACAGTACTTGCAATGAAATATGCCAGTAGGTCGATTGACGTATTATATTTCATTTCTTTCATTTTCTTTTCCTTTACTGCGACTTGAGTTATTCTGTCACTACGCATAATATGTATGCACGTACGCGATGCATAAGAGTATACCACTTGTACCTAAAGTGCGGTTCTTTTTTTTTGTAAGCCTCGTGCACTTGAACGATATTCAGATATGAATTTATATTAAAGCTCTTTTATGTAGTTTACGTGTAAAAGACGACAATCGGTTATTTTCGTTCGAAAACGGATCAACGGGTCATTGTGTCTCGAAATCAAAATATTTTACTGTGAAAATAACGTCGCAGTTAATGAAAAAAAGAGGAATTTCGCACGGAGACTGTGCTTTTACGTTATGTCGTTCCAAAATAATTTACACAAAGACACATTCTAAATTACAAGTTTTGCCATCGAGTAAAAAAGTAATTTTAGACTACGTCAAAAAAACGTACCAAACTAAAGCATATATAAAATAAAAATTTTCAATGAAAAAATTGCTCCAAGCTTGATTGAACATTTTCTACGCAAGTAACAGAATAAAAATCACTCATTATAAAGCTTATATAATCATATTTATTAACGTGTCTCATAAAGATTAAAGGTAAAATAAAATATTATTCATAAAAAATAGTGAGTTTATGTATATTGGGCAGTGCCATGATATACTACATTTTATTTAGAGCTAACAGTTATTTTCATGAGTATGAGTTTGAAGTGAGTATAAAATTGTAGAAAGCTTCTTTTAGCGCTGAGAGTTACCTCAGCCGGCAATAGCTAATTTGCACTCAGTAAAAATACACTTGACTAGATTTTCTAGCTCTAAATTCTAATAAATTTGGCTACAATAAAGCTCTGTTATAGCAGCAATATAGCAGCCGTTATCTGCTCTACATGCTCCATTAAATGGAGACTGCCTAAGGCTATAGTGCGAGCTTCTGCACTTCGTCTTAAATTTTGAAAGCTTTGATACGAGAGCTATTGATCGTCATCAACTTTCGATGCAACTGACACTTTTAAGCGAAACGTAACGCGTAAAGAATAAATTGGGCTCTGCAATACGGTGTACAATGTAAAAGTTCTCAATCAAGTTCCCACTGCAGTGAATAATAGCCGTAAACGAAAACGGACTTTAATAATTTATGATACTTAATGTTTTGAATGGTTGTTTTTAAACGCGTTTTTTATAATCATACACAAGAGAGATAAAACATTGAGTATTCATTCAGATACTCTTGAAAGCAACTTCATGATTTTTAAAATAAATAATCGAGGTACAGTAATACTGACGAATTGAATAGAATAATTTTCAAATGTCAAATAATAAATAAAAAAATATTCAAAGAAGAGAACTATGGTCAATTTTTAGTGAAGACGAACGGCAATAAAAAAAGTTTCGTAACAGTATTCGGATCATGCTATGATTCCTCGTTTAGCAAAAAATCCATCACTGCACGCGTTGAAAAACATACTATTTTTTAACAAAACCATAACTGCTCTCATAGAGATTTCTCTATTTATTCATTCGACTATAATATAAGTGAATCAGCCATATACAATAGAAAAATTATAATTTCGAGATGCAGGAAAAATAATAATCGCTACAGTACTCACTGGGGTAGCTGACGGGCGGATGTCCTTGAGCATTACCGTAGACGTTGTTAAGGTGCTGGCCGTGTCTGGGCGTCGTGTTTACTCGTTGTCTATAGAAGCAGAGCACGGCAGTCGCCACGAGGCCAGCCATTGTCAGGACCGTGCAAACCATCAACACAGCAAACCAAGTACTCTCGATGCCGAGGATCGTCGACGCCTCCGTGTCTGTGGAAATTCATTGAGGTTACGCTCGTCATCGTCACCTGTTCACTTCATATGGTTTTGCCTGTTCGCACTGACATTTTCAATTCACGCCTACCCTGTCTACGCACGAACGCATTTCGATTTGCCACTAGCAGTCTACGCTGCATTATTATTGTTTCGGCTATAGACATTAGCTCGTTATGCCACGGACATTCAATTTGAATACATGAAAGTGATTGAAGTGTTGCAAAATGCATACTAATCTAATAAACTAACGGAGACTGATTAAAGCTATTTATAAATGTACTTATAAATTGATGTTAGCAATTTCTTATTTATTGCTAACACGAAACTTTATTTCACTTTGTGTACTTTTTTTCAAGTACGTAGTATTTACTGTGCTTAAACAAACATAATAAAAAAAAAATTTCTTAGTACATACATTAGTATGGTTTAGATATTTTTTTCAACATCAAGTTCGTTATAGAAATGTTCGAGAAAAAAAATGAAACATTCAATACTCACTGACGCATACGGTGGAAGCGGCTTCGTCAGATCCATCTTCACAATGATTTATGCCATCACAGACGAGGTCAGCGTCGATGCAAAACTCTTTCAGTGTGCATCGGAAATCCTTACAGGCGTGTTCTACAACAAAAATCATTAAAACCCAATGTTAATCATTGTCACCCTTTTGATTAGAGTAACTATTCTGTGTATTATATAATTCTATAATGGAGATTTGGTGAATGTTTTCACTCGTTCTATATCACACAATCTTACTTCAGACGTAATAAACTTTGAGATATCAATATCTCAAAGAAATTTGAGACATTGATTGAGTTTGAGAAATCGATTCAATAAATAAATATTGACGTGAGTTTTAGATGACTCATATTACCTCGCTGTTGGGGTGTACTATCCACATTAAATGTGACTGATATGAATAATGATTTACATAAGTTTTATTATAAACTAGCGACCCCGTTGTGGCTTCGCCCACGTTCAATTTTTTCGAAAAATGTGAAGACGTATTTGCAAAATGATACTATAGTACCCAATATTTTTAGCTTTGTCTATTGGGATGTATATAATCGAATTCGACTGTTTAAAAGCTCTTAAACAGGCCATGTCAAGTGCGTAGCAGAAAATGTCTAAGTTGAGTCCACATCCTTGTAAAATACGAATAGCGTAATAACACATGTACACATCGAATACAATGCATGCCGATTGACCGCGTGTAAAAAAATAACTGCTTTCGGTCTTTTTTATTACCATTGACCTGGCAATGGGCGAGCGAGCGCGCGAAGTGGTAAAAAACGAAAAAAATTCTGAACTCAAAAATGAAGAAGTAAATAATGGTTTTAATATGATATAAACCTGCGCGATAGTATAATGAATGCTTGGTAAAAATTTCATTTCGTCGACTTGCATACTATAGTGAGGAAACGCTGGAGGTATACAAGCAGCAGCATACAGAGCGAGTCTTTTCATCAATCGTACAGACTGGCAACTAATTGCCCAGTGTGTCGAGGCTTAGACAGTTGCATCATTATAGAATTGACAACTGTTCGTCTTGTATCAAGGCGTTTAGATGCTGCGTCACTGGCGTACATATATATGTCAAAGATCGCGCATAAAAAGAGTCACGCTGGGTGCATGCATCTCACAGTTGACAGGATCGTTATATGATGCGAATTATAAGCTTGCGATACGATTAGCTCCAAATGACGTGGCTCTATACATGTAATTAAAGACATGCACCTGTAGACTCAAGCCTCTACCTCAAAGGATGCCATTCTTCATTACTCTTCTTTCTACTACGCTTAAAGCTACGATCCTAGATGTCATGCATTACGCACTTAACCATGCATGGATAAACCTAACTGCTAAAACTATGGAATTGATTTATTGATTTTGGCAATTAAGTTTCGAGCTTATTGAAACCGAAGTTGGGCAGTTTTAGATTCTTCTTTAGATTATTTCCCTCCAAAAAACTTATTGTTAGAATCCTAAGCCAATATATATTTCTTATCTGCGAAGACTGAACGGAGAGAAAAAGAAAATCTAAATTGATATGTTTAAGAAATCGATTCGATTTACATGGAAGACTGAAGAGAAGCTGAACATAGAAGGTCAACTTTATTCCTATAATGTCAAGCCTACTGGACCTCCTTCTTACACACGTATTTCAACCGACATGCAGGTTCAAAAGATTGAATAACTAATGTCATATTCAAAAATCAACTACACTAACTAAAAATAATCTAATTCAAGGGTAGATTTCTCTTACACCGACAGTGGATCTCATATCATGTGAAGGTAATTTATTTGGACCAAAATAATATACTTTTTTCACAAAACTATTCACATGTGTGTAACCGATTTATAAACCCTTTTCGTATGATACCGTACACAGTACAAGAATCCCTAAGTGGAAATTCTAGACCCCCATGACCCCCAGGACGCTCGAACTCTCTACACTCCGGACGGACATCTTTTTCTATCGATACAGATTCTTTCCATTTTTAAATTAAAAAACTCGCAGAGTTACTTTGCAACATTCCAAAACCCTTTCATTTCATTTTATTTTCTTGGATACTTCCAAAAAAATGAAAAAATTTAATAATGTTAAAATCTATTTCTTGTGGTGTGAGGGTCTTTTTTCTTTTTTTCTAGAGTAGGAATTATACCTCAAATTTCTTCAGATTTTTTCGAGTTGACTAACGCATCTCTTACAACGAAAATAGTATATTTTTCAGCGGGTGCCGTTATGATTTTTTTAGCAAAATGAGCGATTACAGAACGAGCCAAAGGCGAATGTTGAAAAAATTAGTAAAAACAATCTTTTTATTCAATTTTTTAATTCAAATTAGGCTGTGTAATGGATGTTATAACTAACCGTGCAACGCTGAAAACCACGCAGCCAAGCGATGACTATGAATAAGAGAAATGTAACCTCCTGTATTACCCATAGTTGTAATAAGAAATACACTCTGAAAATGTCCTGACCCTACACAAGGAACCTCATTTTTTTATTAGAATGACAAAAAAGGAAAAAACGTGTTTTTGGAAATACTGAGCTGAGCTGGATGAAATGTTCGGATGAAAATGCAACGTTTTCTCTGACATTACTAAAGCTGATAAAATTTCATATCAAACTTATTACTTTTTTTCTAGGTGTATTTTGGCACTCTTGGATTCTCTAAGTGGAAACAGTAGCGTTTTGTAACCAAAAATAGCCCTTCCTCCCCCATTTAATTAACGACGTGTCTATTCAGGGGAAAATTCGTACACGATTCCTCAAGATTTTCGAGTTTCGTGTACGAAAAGCATACTGTTTTTGAGATCTCGAATTTTCTTCTGATTAACCGAATCCTTTAATAAAATATGCGTAAATAGATTAATATCGAGAGAAGATAAAACAAGTTTGAAGAAGCAATAAACAGTGAATAGCAAACACTCTCGTCTTGGTTCAATCTTTCTGTAGGTCTTAACAAAGCTCGAAGTTACGCCATTGATAGTAAAACTCTTGAGTTCAGATTTAAAGTTAGTGTTTACTTTTCTCAAGCTCATACACGCAGGGTGGACAATTACTCATCGGTGTGCACGTGCACGATCTCACAGAATGTTCAAATGAAAACCAGACTACAACTGCGATTCTCAAGAAGAAAGGAAAGTAGGAACCTTGTAATTGTCCGTTTTATTATTATCATTTTTTTCAACGCATTAAATAAACGGGCGAGTGATAACACCTGCAAGCACACATGCCGACTAGTTACAAAAGAACCATGCTTCATTTCATAAATTATTAACCAAAAATGTCTCAAATGCTAGTAATTTTTTTACACATTTGTAAGGAATAAATTTATTATTTATCTGCTCAAAAGAAATAAAAAAAATTATAAAATTCATTAAATATCTTTGAAATTCATTTTTATAAATTGTATATTTTTTTTCTTGTATCATTCCTTCTTGAGAAGGGCCTGCGGGAGGCTATAGCCCGTGCGCAGGAGAGATTTAACTATCCCCGTCCCTACTGCCTCACGTTTGCCCAGGTTCGAGGAATGATTTTTGCACATATCCCACATTTTTTATATCCCTTGCACATTTTCAACGAATTTTTTGCATATTTTAAAAAGTTATAATGCAATATTTGCATACTTATTTTGGCTGATTTGTTGCATTTAATTCGGATTCTAGTGATGATAATTAAGTCGTTGAAATTATACATTTATACTTGTTGATTTTTGGAGATGAAAATTAAATTATTATTATTATTAAAAGTAAATATATAGCAAAAACCAGAATCGAAAGAAATGAAAAAAATAGTAGAAAAAAAATATTTTATACCAAACTTTATTTAAAAATTATACTAACAAAAAACAGTGTCAATCAATATCGAATGTATACTCCATAAGCTAGATTTTAAATAAAGTTCTCGCAAAAAAATAAAAGAGTAACTATTACAGCGATGGTATTGTACTTTAATATTATACTATCATAAGCATTTGAAAAATGTAAATATTTTCAAAATCAATATTTTGCGTTGAGTAGTTAAAAAACGTTACATATCCGGAAAAGTTGACGAAGCTAAAAATATGATAAAATCCGGAGACAATGAAAAAAGGTAAAATAACGAAAACTTATGGTAGCGAAAAATTTGGCTGGGGGAAAAATCGATTTACGCTCGTCGGTCTAGAAGAGAAAAGAAAAATGAAGCCATCTTGCTTTGTGAACATCGATACGTTACAAGAAACCATCATATTGTGCTAGTATATATACCTAGGGGTACAAAGATACGGCTGGATTGAAATCAAACAACGCATTACAGAAAAGGAACTGACGGGCATGAGCAAAACTACTATTCGGCGCGTATATGTGCATGTGCACAACGAAATACGAGAAAGAGAACGAGAGAGAAATAGAGAGAAAGAGAGGCGTAGGCAGACAGACTGAACTCGAAAATGGCGGAAAACCGTGTACAGAGAACGAGTACGAAAGCATAGGAGAAGAAGGTGGAAGAGAAGAGAAAATAGGCCAGCGAGTCGTGTCTGTGAGAGCAATGCTGCTCTCGCACGCGCGGATAAAATGGAAAAATATAAGAGATGTCGGAACAACGAGTAGCGAGTGCACGCGGATGGAAGCGGCTACGCGCGCACTGTCGAAGAAAAGATGCAAAGAAAAGCTTCTGTTATACACAGCTGCAAGCCTAGAGCGAAACGGAAGTCTCGGCCACCGTATACCTATGTATTCTCTCCGCCTATGCTCTTGAATCAATGCTGCAGTAGCAGCAGCGCATTCACACAAAAGAATTGTAGTAAATCACCCCCGCGGATAACTTTGTTTGAAAAATCGAATCTCACCCGCGCCCAAATTGCCGCTGATGTTACTTTTGCGTGCATAAAACAAAACGACGTACAAAATCTTCCTTCAACACTCATCAAAGAAAGTAAAAGGCGGCAACTCAACTTTTTTGCGAGCCACGTTTATAAAAGTGTAAAATAAATTATATAATCATAAAAACTTGGACATCTTTTGATATAATTTGATGCTATCAAATTGAAATTCCAGACCCATAGAAGTAGCGGGAATAATGTATACAAGTGAATTCATAATTTCATTTAGTTTATTATGTTTTGAACTCTACTACTCTCATAAGTTGTATAATTTTTTCCACGAACCATGATTGCAAAAAAAATGATTTCTTGTACTCACTTGGATCTTTGACTGCTGTGATGACAAGCTTAAAGCCATTGGAATCAGTACCCCAAGAATCTGTCACGTATTTTAAAGTAACAAAATTTGTTTGCGTATAAATAGCTCCCACACCTTGCATTGTATTTTTGCAGGACAAGTCCGCCTGTAACAAAATTTTGACTTATGTAATTTGTGAAATTTATAAAATTAAATACTTCAAAATCAAACATTTTCCAGAACAAATAACGAAAAAACTGAGATATTATAGATATAACTCGTTCCATGTGACTTGGCAATTATAAATCAGATGTTATTATTATTAACA
The DNA here is from genome assembly GCF_000599845.2 of Trichogramma pretiosum. NCBI lineage: Eukaryota > Metazoa > Arthropoda > Insecta > Hymenoptera > Trichogrammatidae > Trichogramma > Trichogramma pretiosum. Next base: position 667,421 of record NW_019641674.1, read on the forward strand.
TTTTTGCGAGTTTACACAGCGAAAAAGAGCTTGCTCAAACCATTTCGTACTTCAGAAGAAATGTGTTACATATGATAATTTATGAAGTAACTTCTCTAATACATATTTTCATCCATCTTTTTGAAGCTTCGACATTGTAATGTTTACCCTACTTCGTTAATGCACATAATTTTCTCGCTTTTTTACGTTCAAATTCTTTTTGCTATTCTCCCTATGACCAATGAAATAGCAGCAAGCGGCCAATGATAATGCGAATGAGCTATGTACGAATAAAAAGTGCTTAGAATTGACCAAAGAACCCTTGTGAATTTGTTTAACAATTTTTGCAGCAATTTTTGGATTTTTAGATATGACCATTTTTCGAAAAATCCTCTTTTCGAGTATATTTGATTATTATTGAGATCAATAATTTTTGACTTTGGAATTCAGAAAAAAAATTGAATGTAATTTAAAATGTGAAAATGACAGATCGAATTTGTTTATCAATCGTACCAGTTGTTACTTTTTAGTAAAGATATACAATTTTAAACATATTTCACATAATTTCATCGATATTTATTTCATATTATACTTTCAAAGAATCAATAAAATATCAAAGTACATTATTTTAATTTATATTTTATTTTGAATGGACGCCAAAATAATTGAGGTTAAATGTTGAAGGTATACAAATTGCTACATGAATATATAGCAATTGAATCATCGCTGCGATTATACATGAGCACGGTCATAATATGTGCATATAATCGAATTGTGGAACTCCAAGCGGATTAATATTAAACCATAATTCAAGTACGAAATATTTACGAATTCATGCTTGGATTGTCTTTCAACTTCCAAACACGTCGATTGATTTTGATTTTTTCATATTTGCTTGAGAAGTTCAGGTGCATCTGCCCATTTATCAACATTTTATCGAGAATTGAGAGAAAAATAAAGCTTTTCTTTTTTTTATAGATCCAAGTTTGTTAATTTTTTAGTTGATAGTTCGGTATGCTTTTAAAAGAAAAAGCAACATAATTTTGTCTTGACAAGGCTGGACATCACATCGGTGAAACGTCAACAGTTTTGTTTTTATGAATAATTTTGACGGTTGTGAAAAAAAAAAATTTTACTATCAAGAAAAAAAATTATTTTGAATTATATGGACATTTTCAAATATAGGAGGTGGGGGTCTTGACTAAATTAAAAAAAAATTATTTACGAAACACTGAAAAATAAGCTAGCTACAGAAAATTTTTACACGCAATGTAAAAAAAATCCGGTGGACCGGTATTTATACACTATTTAAGTAGATAACATATGAGGTAATGACGTCAAGATAATTTAACGTTTTACATTTTTAAATGCTTTTTACCAACATATACGATGACTTTTTACCTGCATTTTTTGACTTCAAAATGGTGCCAAAAACTCAAAAATCCTTTTAAAAGAAATAACTCGACGTCATTACTTCATATTTTATGTAGTTTAATTGTTGGAAAAATTTGGAAAAAATCGGTCGAGTAGATTTTCAGTTACAGTGTCCACCTGAATCGATCTTTTTTTCAGTTATGCGAGAAAATTTGATGTAGTTAGCTTATTTTTCACTATTTTTAGCTGAAAATTTAACTGAATGTTCTTTAAATAAATATATACAATGTATATAATTTATAGATAAATCCATTTTACTATTTGTTAAAAAAAAATTATTAAAATGAAACTCGAAAACTATCGAACAGACCCTACCTCCTCCTTAACTGAGAATCGGAAAAATATATTCTTGTATTTGCCATGAAATTATTGTCGCGCTTATAAAGAATTTTGTATCGAAGGCTGACGATATCATGACCATAACTACTGTATTTACTTGCAAAAAATAGCTCCACGGTTTTTCTATTGAGCATTTCGTATTACATGGCAATTTTTCATGCTACTTCAGCCGAAACTAACATTTTCGGCCCTACGGACAGAACGAATTAATTTCTGCTTAGGCTAAATAAATTATTATTTAGCTTAATAATAAAAAATAGTAGAGGCACCTTTATAGCGAATAAGCCTCAGAGTACTGAAACATGTGCTCTGCGTCTTTCCCATTTTTTGCTCTCTAGACACATAATCTACTATTATGAGCTGCTAGTGAAAAACGAAACTTAAAAAATGTACATAAATTGTCAAAAATTATCAAAATAGTTCAAATTCTTTATATGAGTAATTTTCATTGACTATTAAAATATTAGAAACTGCTACTTACATCGAAAGTAAAGTCTTCAGAGGATCAAAGGGTACATATTTTATCCCCTAACTTTTATGTTAATAGCAAGGAAGCGCTTAAGAAAATCAAGTACAAAATTATAATTGCAATGAATTCTTTGAATTTTACCAAATTTGATTCAATACATGATTTTAACAATATATTAAGTTGTTTATTGTTTGAACAAAAATAACTATTGTTTAAGGTACATGCCCTTATTTTCGATCAATAATTAATATTAACAACTTAATTGTACGTAAGAAATTTTTTTTAATAATTGGCTGAATGAATCGAACATCTTCAACAGAAATACATTATTCAAAATCAGATATCAAGTTTCAATCGTATATAAAAAATGGATTTAAATTTGATCGAAATTAGGGCCTAACTGATCGAAAATAGGGGCGTATACCTTACACATTGTGTTTTAAATATTTATTTAAAATAAAAATTATGTTTTTTACTTTTAAAATTGAAAAAAAAAATTTTATTTTAATTTTTTTAAATAATTTAATAATTTATTTATTTATTTTGAAATTTTTAAATATTAAAAAAATATATTCAAAATTGTTCAAAGAAGCCCACTGGAATTATTCAAAAGAGAGAAACTTTTTTTTGGTTTGTCTGGTGTAGTATGGACATATTTTACCATCATGATAAGAAAATTTTAACTATTTTGATAATTTTCAACACTTACTAAATTTCAGCTCAAAATGTAGGATTGCTCCGTTAAAAAAAAGGAGTATTCTTAAAATTGTATTTACATCTATTGAATGTCTCCTAATTATTGACTCAATGATTGAACTAAAAAACCTTTTGTGTTTGTAGAGTGCGAAAGTTTAGACATGATGTAGGACTGATGTACGTTGCAAGCTTGCAGCAAGCATGCAGCTCATAACTTGGAACTCACTGTGGCACATATTTGACTTGGAAGTAGAGAGCAATTTTGTTTAGAAAAGCGCAGATTAGCCAGATTGTCAAATTCACTGCATATAAGTACGTATACATTTGCAATAACTGAGCGCCGGGCGCCTCTAACTGAACGAATAAGAGAGAAAGGGAGAGAAAGAGACAAGGTCAATGGCCGGTGCAATACACGCCGGCATCTGCTGGATCGATAACCGTATATGCAACGAGTTAGCAGAAGAACCGACTGTACAGAGAGCTGCTGCTGCTGTGCACAAGAGCCTATAGAATTGCGCCGACACCTTCGCGCTTGTTTCATTGCGTCCCTGAACAATTCCGAATTACAACGAGTGCAGTCGTAGTGCCCAAGCTAATTATTGCTTCGGTAATTTTCTATTTTATTTATGTCTCTGTTCGCCCTGCTTCGCCGCTAATTTCAAAGCTGTTGTCTTCCAATCAGTAGTATAGTAATTGTGAGCGATTAAAAAGCCTTTATTCGACGATTGCATTCCAACCAGTTTACTGGTGAGCTTTTGACGAGTTCTCATTGCCAAGCACGAATTCCGTCCTATGCTCGCTTCGACCAAATCGGTTCGTATGTGTATATGGTCGAATTATATGGAATATGATTTTTAACCTCTTCAGTACCATTTCAAACCAATTACTAAATTTTTCACTAGAAATCCAATACTATTGCAACTAACCATATAGCCAATAAAAGTTTCGCTAATCCACCTACCAATTTAATATTATTGGAGTCACGAAGGATTTTTCTTCAAATCGATAAAAACCTTGAGTACGTAGGAACTATTTTAACTTTAATTTGCAGCTCTTTTTGACTTTCTTTATAAGTAATACCGTTGAATATCATTCAAACTTGATTACATGAAATTTATGATTAAGTAGGCTATAATTATTGTTCATTAAATTAAATTACTCAATGTTCATTATGAAAATAATAAGAGGTTTGAAAAGCCAGTAATCCTACTATTATTGCCTCTTTGACGTTAAGATGGTTCAAGCTTGAACAAAAAATTCGCGGCATTTGTTTGTCTCCCGGTGAGAAATTGCTATCTGATACAAGATAACTTCATCGAAGTAGGTTCGTACATCGTATGGAGCATTAAACTGGTTAGATGATGTGAAGCGCGTTTGGCCAATCAATTCCAACCGGCAGAAAATTAGTATTCTCTGTGGGCCAGGCACTAGCTTCACATTTTGGTAAGTTATGTCTTGAGGATGACGATGTAACGCTAAGAATGCAAGTATGCGTGTATTTAAGTGCGTCGAAAACGTAGCGCAGCATGAATCTTATTTTATTTGCCCCGTCGAAGTGATTCATGTGCCGACCGTGACATCTCGGCCTTTCGCACAGGCGATAATTTTATACTGCGCCCCCTCGCTTTCACTGCGTACACACACAGATACACATTGCGCACAGACTGTTTTCTTTGTAAGCCATTGACGAATGATTTGAGTTATTCGACGAGTTATCTATTAGTCTTTCAGGTAGCTGACAAAGCTGAATCCCCTTAATGTTTTTGTTTTGCCTGGTTGGCTCACCGATTCTCTTTCACGTCGTATTTTTCTTTGAAATTTTTGATTTCATACATATTAAAAGCACGCAGGACTTTTCATGTTAATATATTTAAGAATAAACCTGTTGTGAGATCGATATAATATGTCGCGAAGTGGCCACTCAGACGAAATTCTTGATTTTCGCATAAGAAAATGACAATTTTTCAGAGAAATCAAGGGTATCTAGGCTTATTTGGAGTTTCATTTACTAATTTTTAAATTTTGTATACGAGTTTCCTCAGAATAGCCATAATAACTAGAAGTATCTATAATTACGATGTAAACTGAATTTATTCCGTAACATTTAAATTGCTACGACTGAGTAGCAGGATTAAGATAAACCTTGAGCTAATTTCAAATAATAGAAATCTATGGTGCATTTCAAAAGTCCATGGAGAGCACACATTCCTACAAAGTTTTCAAGTGTTCGAAGTTTTCCTTCTGATCAAGCTAATATAAATTATACGATAAATTAAATTAAATGAAGTATATCAAATTTAATAAATTAATTTACTCAAGTAGTACTTAATTTTATTTTGACGCGTAAGCACATACTAACATTTTTAAATTAATTCGGTACAACTTATGTTAATGGATAAAAACACTTTTGAACGTGTACCATTTCTTAGTGAATATTGTCTATGTAATAATATATACATTTTTAATTAAAATTCAAGATCTTTCACATAACTTTTAGATCTTTTATTGTTTCTTCGAAAAAAGTCACTTATACCGTATTATCATAAAATAGCGTAACTAAACTAATCAAGAGATTCTATACAAGGAGTATAGCTAGAAAGATTGCAACATTACAACAAGTTTTTTGGAATAAAATGGAAACAATCAAAAAGCTGCGCTGGATGAAATTTTTTACCAGATAAATTTTACTCTTATTTTCTAACTCGTTCCAGAAGTACATTATCTTTCTTTTTTCAAGTTATACGATGCGAAATTCCTATGTGGCGTAGGAAGTAGAAATCAAGCATATTGGGGACAATGATCATTTAATCAAATCGACTTAAAATTGATTTGCACAAGAACGCTACGGAAAATGGATCAACTACTACGATAAGCGTGCGTCAATACTCGTTACATTTTTTCCCCGGTAAAGTTTCGGTGTACACAATAGTTATTTATGTAACAAGTGCCCAAAAGGCGTTTTTGGGCACAAGTGTGCGGAAAAAGACACGAGTGCCGGCCATGCCGGCACGAGTGGGTGTTTTTTCCACACACTGTACGCAAAAAGCTGGGCACGTGTTGCATACAAAATTTTATGCAATAGTAGGCGAAAAATACGTTCATTTAAATGAGGCATTTTACCGCACACCCGTGTCCAAAATGGGGCATTTTACCGCACACAAGTGTCCAAAAACGCTTTTTGCGCACTAAAAAATGTGCGAAAAAAGACATTTTTCGTCATACTATTGCATAGAAGGCATTTTTGTGTAGTATAATGAAAGGATTTTTTCTTAGAAAGTATAAATTGTACAAGAGAAATATAATATGATTTGTTCTTTTTTATAAAGCTCTTGGCTATTACATATATTTCTATAACAATATTTAAACGTAACCAAAATAGAAAAATAAAAGGGGTAGTAAAAACAGTAAACAACAATAAAAAGTTACTCGCAAAAACTCTTTTATAATTTAACCAACTGATAAATCGCAAGTAAATACAATCTCATGGATAAAAATATAAGTTAACGGTCTGTAAATTTCTCTCACGGCGCTAAAATGCAATTTACGAAGTTTGTGTAGGATAACACCGTAAAACAAAAAGTATGCTTGCTTGTCCCATAAAAATAAGTGTCGCTATCTTCTCGTCATTTTTAAAGCTGAATTTTTAAACTTTACGTAGATTGATGGATTTTAGTATAATAAATGGAGCAGACATTAAAAGAGACATCTAAATTTTACAGTGGGAAAAAGCTTCCAAAAATATATGAAAATGAAATTTATTTTAAATGGACTATTAATTTGACTACACAACATTTGAATCTCGCAATATTATATTATATTATTCTCTTACTCGAGACTCACATACGTAATATGATAAACAGATATGTAGAAAAGCTCGCACTCTATGTACACATAGTATTGAATTATAATGTGCATGGGGTGACGGGGCTTTGGTGAGTTTTACAATGTCGTTTCAGGCTTATATCGTCGCCCCAGCGCAGGAAGGTATCTATTTCCAAGCTGTAGCAAGAAGGATACTTACTCGCGCGCAGAGGCAAAAAGGTATCTAACTCGAGCGCAGCGGCAAAAAGGTATCTAATTCGAGCGAGAAGCAAAAAAGTAGCTTATTCAAACGAAGTGGCAAGAAAGTTTTGACGCGCTGAATTTAGGTTGGCAACGGAGCCGTAAATGATCAAATTTTGTTTCAACATTCAACATTCAACATTTAATTCAAAGTTATGTAAAGCCAATAACTTCTAGTTTCCTCTCAGAACATACAAAGTTCTCCATAAGTGGCAAATTGAGTCAAAATCTCGGTGAGATTAATTTGTTTTCTCGTATTACAAATGGATGAAAATCATTACTCTAGCTCAATTGTTTTTTTCTCTTTTTTTCTCTAATACAAAACAAAATTTTATCATTTACGTCTGCGTTGCCAACCTAAATTCAGCGCGTCAAAACTTTCTTGCCACTTCGTTTGAATAAGCTACTTTTTTGCTTCTCGCTCGAATTAGATACCTTTTTGCCGCTGCACTCGAGTTAGATACCTTTTTGCCTCTGCGCGCGAGTAAGTATCCTTCTTGCTACAGCTTGGAAATAGATACCTTCCTGCGCTGGGGCGACGATATAAGGCCTCGAAATGGATGTTAAAAAATTTTCTGAAATGTTATTAATATTCACCCATCTATTATTGTTTAAATTTACAGTTATGATAGTCCATGAAAAAATTTAATATATAATCTATCATAAACTATGTAAGAAAAGTTCAAATAAAATTAACAATATAGTCCTTAGACAAATAAGTGCTTTGATTCATCAATTTTTGAAAGAAATTTCTAAAAATGAATGAAATTTTTCAACATTTATCGAGTTTTAATAAGCAAAGTTTGTATAATGTCGAATATTTGAAACTTTTCTACAGCATACTTTTATAGATGGGCACAAAAAGTTAAACTAACTAACTAAACGTTAAATTTTCACCGCTTTGTGAGAGATAAAACCCGAAGTGAGGTTGTTTAAATAAACGTAAGAAGTATATTAAACTTTTTGAACTTATTTATTAAGCATGAAAACTCAAGAGGATACATACACCTTACACTCAAAATTTTTTTGAAATAGATTGTTGAGTAGGATTTTTCCTCCCCTTTTCATTGCATCTTTCGTAATACCAAACTTTTGATTTTGCATTGAGATATAGCTGTTTCCGTGAGCCTTTCTCCAATACTTTAAGTACTCAAAAGTCGTTTCTAGCATAACCATTTCTAAATTTATGTCATTTCTCTGAAAGGTAGAAAACGATGAAATAAACTTATTTGGAAAGAGGCATAAGTGCTGCTTGTAGCTACCATAGTTAGTACCATGAGATAAATGATCATTATTATCATAATTTTCTCACGATATTCTCAGAGATTATTTTGGGTAGCTACACACAGCACTTATGCCTCTTTCCAAATAAGTTTATATCGACTTTTCCTACCTCCCAGAGAAATGGCATATGTTTAGAAATGGTTATCCTAAAAACGACTTTTAAGAAATGCTCCAACCTCTTCAGAGCATTAAATTGGATAGCTACTACCTGCACTTATACCAATCGTTTTTATGAACTATTCGAGTCAATAAATTTCATAATGCTCAATGGCATAAGTTAAAAAATAAATTTCCAAGCCAACGAGAAATGTGTCCAGACATTTTTATCTACATAGGATCACGCTAAAATTTTGGGTTTAGACTTGTTTCTAGACATACTTTCAGTACTCCAAAAGGCATGGTAAGAAAATCGTTATACCTACCCAATCTGTCATCACCTGCTAGTTTATTCAGTCTTGTTTTAAAAAGAAGCTTTGATGTTGCTTTATTATGAAATTTAAAAAGAGCCGGGAAAGTGTTCAGTCTCTCTCTCTCTCTCTCTCTCTCTTTCTCTCTCGCTTTCTTTCTCTCTACCAATTTTTTCCGGGAAATCTTAAGTTATTACATCATCTTGGTATTCAACCGAAGCTAAAAATTTTTCTTGAGAATGGGAAATAGATAAAAAGAGAAGGAAATGCGCGATGGAATGGGGTAAGAAAGTTTGACTCTTCAAAAGAAAAAGAATGTTTTACGCGGGAAGCATTCCAAGCGGAGATCGGTGCTTTATGAAGTAACTCGTAGCTTGCGAAGAAAAGAATGAAAACGATACTTGATTAATGGACAAATCTTCGTAGGTGACCCACATCGATCGACGCAGTCGCACAACACTTTATAATACTGTAATGTTTTAACTTGACACTTTCTACTCAAAATTCATCATTTTTATACTACGCTCTAAACGTGCAGATATGATGCATTTAAATTTTTCGTTAAGTTTTATTCAGTCAGCAAAGAAATTTATGCAATATCGAATGGTCACATGAATTTCTCTGTAAATAGAGTTTTTAAACAAAAAAAAAAAGAATTTTCCATAACCGTTTATAAAATTATACTATCATTTTATACACTGGTCTTTTTCTTTTTAAATAGCTTATTACGGAATAACTTAAACTATCCTGAGATAGATATCCAAATTTTTTGGACTCTGGAAGTGGTAGATTTATGGTAGAATTTCTCAATTCTCATATGACTAGAGTATAATTAAGAAAAAAATTAAATAAAAGTATACCTTAAAACTGCCAACAGAATGAGCTCCATCATAAATGAAAAGATGATCATTGCAGTCCAGTTGCAGCCGATCGAATTTGAGCATAAACCGTTGAAGTATGCTGTGCGTTTGAAAGGTGACCGCGCAGTCAAGATTCCGTTCATTTTGAGATGTGATAATGGCACCGTCGATCTTTCTGTAAACGTCTCGTAAGAAATGATTCTTACAGAGACTGCCGATCAAATCTGGAGACAAAAAACGATGAATGAATTATGGTTTTTCTGTCTGGTTATTATCTACAAATATTAATTTTTGCATAAAACAATATCAACCTTTAGCGGGGAACACTTGTATAAGAAAATTCAACGTAGTCAAGGTCTTTTTACAAAAAGTCAAACATAGATCGCAATGTGGTTATAATAAACGCGAGAAGTACATAAGGTATTGTAATCGCTTACAGAACTATCTGCACGTCGATATTAACCGAGGACGTACTTTTTAATTGTTAAACTATTGGTAAGCATAGAGATCAGGCATAACAACCTTGTTCAATGTAGATTGTACATTTAATTTCATACATGTAGGTACAGGTCGGTACTTTTTTATAAAACCTCTAGATCTTCAACACTAAGCATTTCATACATTTAAGTTGCTTGTGACCGAATTCCAAATCATTAGGTGATTCAATTTAGTTTTATTTCATATTGTTCTATGGACCTTTGGCCCTAGCTGATACTTCAATCTTAGCATAAAATTAACTTGTAACTAAGGTGTACATTAAAATAGAATATTTATTCACTTATGATCATTTTCATAAACTAATGGTATTTTATCGAAACACAAGTAGTAAAAGTTGATTTTATGTTTAGCATAAGATCCCGTCGGTAGCCAAGAGTCCATCGAGCAAATAAGAGAACCCAGAACAAAATTGAGTCATCCAATAAATTGGAATCCTGTAACAAGCAGCTTAAATGTATCAAATGCTCAACTTTGAATATCTATACTTTTATCACAATATTATTTAATTATTTTTATGTAATTAAATTGACAAAGTACTTTCAGAGGTTCTAAAAAAGATTTTTATATTTGATTTTCAAAAAAAATTTCAGCCAAATGCTTCAAACATGAAAATTGAAAAAAGTTAAGCCCCCTTGGAGCCCTCAAGTCGAATCTCATACATTAGATCAATAATCAGGACTAAATTAATGAGATTAAAATACACGAAATCAAATAGAAATGTTTAATTGTGTCTTATGCGATTAAATGAATCGCAAGACAAGTACAATGTACATGTTAATAAATATATCAATTATTATCTTCTTTTAGAAATATTAATTATTCAACATACCCCAACTTTTATCATTCAGATCAATTTTAACTTGACTAAATTAATAAAAATAATTCATTTTGATAAACGGATACTGCAGTATTCGTTCAACAAAGATATCTCAGAAAAGAACGTGAATAATTTGTCTAAACCCTTTATTATTCAAAAATGATTATGTTAAACATAATTTATTTGCTTAAATAAGACATTTTCCTCATTTCACGTTAAAAACGTAAATTAAATCTGGCAAGGAAAAACGTGTAGTATAACACTGATAAAATTGACCAAGCAAGCTAACATTAGTCTCGGTGCAATTGGGTACGAATGTATATAAAGGCTAATGGAACCGAAGATTCACCGCTACTTATCGTCGATGACGTGCGTGTCGAGCTGATCGGGAGGCTGCTCTAGGACTTGGCAATACAGATGCAATACTGATGCTTTTGCTTTATGAGCTCAAACGTATAAACTATATGATGCAGGCGCTGTAGCTGTACAAAGTCATTCGGTATTAAAATCGTCTGTTGTACGAGTGCAAAACTTTAGGAATATATTAAAACACGTGTAATGAGGCGCGAGTATTGCATGTCGAGTTGTTCTAATGGAAGCTTCTCTCGCCACACCGCATGTCATATAGCTAGCGAGCTCGTGTTTGTGTTTGCCGGCCGTGCTCGCGCTTGGCAGCAAACTTCAAGCTCGCAACAACTATTAATTTGATTATATTAAAAGTTTAATATACAAGGCACGAAGTTTGTCTTGCCAGCTCATACTCTGTGCTGCTGGAGCCAGAGCAATTGTGCGACGATAGCGCGCAATTATTGACGCTTATTAGCACCCTGCTGCATTTCCGAGGAAAAATACACGAGCTATCGCATGCACAGTAACTTACAGCGTGTCTCACTTGGATTCGTGCAAAAACTGTTCGATACATATACATCCAGCACATGTATGTTCGTGTGGCATGAGTAAGCGCGTGACTCGGGAGCCAGATGCGTTTACATGTAGGCGCTCGAGCTTTTTAAGAATGGGTAAAGAGCGGCTATTCGCCGGTGCGTGCCTTCGACTATAGCAATCGGGCTTGTTACCGAGCTGCCTCCGCCGCAACTGACGTCGTCGTTTTATTCCGTCAGGCCGCCACGAAGCTTTCGGCATATAATACTCCGGCTTCTATACTTCACAAATATATACAATGTACATGGCACAAGCTTCCAGAATGCTCGGATCACTTTGAAATAAATTTTTTCTGAAAATTTTGACAATTTCCAACAAAAAAGCTTCTTCGCACTTTTACGTTCAAGTCATTCTACACTGATCTACGAATTATTTAAATATTTATATTGAACTTGAATTTTAGGACCCAATTTTTCTAAAAATTTTTTGGGACATTTCTGACATGGGAAAAAACAAGTTTTTTCATTAATGCAGAAAACAAATTTTTTTGGACATTCGACTTGACTGAGAATCGACCATATATATATAACGGCAATGCTACATTAAGGTCGCAAGACTTGACCGCCCTGAATTAAGCGATGCATCATTATCTTACGTGTTTTATCTTCTTCTAAATTTATGAACGTAAAGAAAGGGTAGTTGCAGACGAAAATAAATAAGTATGTATAATATATGGCCGATTCTCGGCAAATTGTTAAAAATATCCTTATTTTGAAATTTTTGCACGTTTTTCGACACTTTCGGATATCTTCTGTCTCTTAATCTCGAATTTGATTCAATTTTGAGTTTTATGTTTCTTTTTATTGAAACTAACTACTGGAGTATTCTAATTTTTCATAAAAATTGAAAACGTAATAAAAAAAATAATTTCAAAGGATCCTATTATAAGATTCATTAATGATTTTTACAGGATACGTGGTTGAATGTCAAAAAATTAGTTTAAAGAACAAAAGATCTAAAATTCACTAGTCCATCATATTGAAAGAGAAATCAAGTGACTGCAATACCAATATCTCGGTGCATTTTTTATCCTCGCATGATTTTAGACTTAACAAGTGCGTTAGGAATGAGAAAAATGAGCTTGTGGAAGAAAAAAATCAAGAACGCACAAAGCAATTGCAATTTTTTTGCAGTAAAAATTTTCCTTGTACAGGCGCCGGCATTTATATTTATATATATAAGCTATATACATATGGAGCCTACTGAGCAGCAGTGCGCGCGCAAGCACGAGCCCATGAATACATGCAGAGACGACGAGAGCAACGAGCCCTGACACTGTGTATGTATGTACATACACAAGCTTAAGCTGCTCCCCCGTATCTCTGTGTATATTCCACCCTCCCTCACATTCATCCATCCTGCTCTCCCCTCCTCTCTCTCTCTCTCTCTCTCTCTCTCTCTCTCTCTCTCTCTTTCTCTCTCTATACAGTTCAGATGGCGTTTTGAGCGCGCCCTTTACCTTTTCTACCCCTACGATGCCACCGACACTATGTGCCACGCAAACCCCCCCGGCGATCAATATTACTCGCTTTACTACTACTGCTACTACTACTACTACTACTACTACTACTACTACTACTACTACTACTATTACTACTACTACTACTGCTATAACTACTACTATTACTACTATAACTACCACTAGCATATGTGGTGCACATCACTATCCGTAGAATTACTATGTGCATACGCTTATCTGTTCTTTTTCTCTCTCTCTCTCTCTATATATATACCACTAACGAGGACGACTTTTAGTACGACGGCTGTACATACTGATCCGTGTGCCGTGGTCGGCTAATCGACATGCGCGCATAACTTTTACTTACGAATACCAAGCTAAAATTTACGGATGCGTGATTTTTAGCACTTTTGAATTCATATTTCTCGTTAGGATAGTTTTTCACATTCATACCTCGCGTTGCGTATTTATAGGGTACTTGAAGCTTTTATTCTTGAAAGCCTTCCAGAAAGCATATAATACAATTTTTATTGTTTCATTATTCACCTCATAATTTCTTGTTCATTTTTGTGAATGTTTTCTATGATTAGCGAGAATTTATAAATTTTTCATTTAATCGGCCTAATATTCAATGATTTTGAAAATTTTATTTTTCTCATAACTTTTTTACTTTTTATAGGAAAAATTATTTTCTGAGCAGCCGGACATGCTTTTTAATCGGCTAAATTCTTGCTAGAGAACTAAATTTAAATTTAAGTCGAATTAAATTGTAGAATTTGATTTGGAAAATATTTTTCAAAAACTCGATGTAAAATTTTGATTAAAAGCTAAGTAATTCTTTATTTCAACATCTCACCAATGCATTTAAACGAAATACTTTTGGTGGAAAATGATCGCTATTTTTTAATGAAGGAACGTTTCAAGTACGTACGATTGTTTGTCGTGGACATGTTTTTTAATTAAAGGAAAGAAGTAATGATACAATCATTTCGACTTATTATATCAATGCACTGATTATTATGATTAAATTCGTAAAAATCCAAAATCAAGAAACCATGATGACGTGGACCATGGAACAATGATTTCTCCTTTAGTAGAACAACATTAACGCGAAAAAAGATTTCCAGCCTGCATGCAAATCTTCATATTACACCAATTGAAGTAGGAAAAGGATATATAGAGATGGAGGAAGAAGAGAGAGATTGGAGCCCCTCTGCAGGAGGTAAAGGTGGTGCGAGACGCGCACGCGTCAAACGCGTCAACCCTCAAGCCAATACAGAACAGTACGTGTAGCGCAAAGCGAAGACAGGAAAAAAATCTGTACCACTCACAATTTTCATTTTTAGCTGCGGCGAGATTTTTGTCGTCGAATAGAGGTAGGAGCAGCACTAGGCCCAGCACTAGGGCCCACCTGGCGAGGCTGCGCGGCATGCCGGTGGCAACCCACCACAGCAGCAGCAGCACTACTCACCACACCCGACGCGATCGGAGAAAATACACGACGTCGTGACATCCGCGCCCCGACTACACTGGCGCGCGACTGCTGCTCGCTTTACCGACTCCGAAGCTCTTTCCGCCGCCGCCGCCGCCACCGCTTCAAGCCCTTATACCATGCACTGCCGCCTGCTGCTGCAAGTGCGTTCCAGCCGCTCCGTGTGTATAATAGCCGTCACTCGACGATCGCGCGTGACTGCCCGACTTGCGGCCTACTGGTAGGCGCGCATGCGCCGCCTACGGAACGCACAAATCTTACGAAACACGAATCCTCGAGAGCTGCTCGTTTGCGATTTTCTCTGTAGAAGCTTTAGCGAGACTGGAGGGCTGTAGCAACGTGCAACCTTTGCCAGAGGATCCAGATCTGACTTACGATTATACAATAACGACTTTAATATTTCCTATCGGTAAAAATATCATTTTTACTGCCATTTCAGTCGACAAATTTCAATTGCAGCCTTGGCCAATGCGAGAGTCCTGTGAAAAATCGATCCTGCACCTACCACTTTCTTTTGTACATGCTATACAAATTTTTTTCATGAAAATAGGCGGCATTTCGCTCGTGTGAATTAAACCATGTTAAGGACAACAATTCAGTGATGCAAGAAGAATTCGACTTTCCCATTTAGTTTTTGAATGCTGACTTTTACTAGGGTGAATTTTTAACGACTTGAGTCGGCTTTACGGCACCGTTGCATCAGCTTTTTTTCCAATCTTTCCAAAGAGAGCTCGTAACATTATTACTGAGCTTGACGTTTCGTATGATTCTGCGCCTAAGTTACTAAAAAAACGTGACATGTGTGCCAAATCACACTTATCTGCTGTATAGACATAACGTACGTACCAAAACTGTTTGAATTTCGGTATCTAATAATTACCTTTAAAAAAATACATAATGGAAATACTGTTTATTTTATAGACACTGATTGCTTGTAAAAATTCATCACATATAAATTATAAATCATGTCGGTACTATGGAATAGATGGAACGTTGCCATGCAATCCTCTAGAATTGATGATTTAAGCGGCTACGTTGTACTTGTTATGATATACCAATTAAGGCTGACCAATCTGTATCTACCGTTCCATAACCACTGCGGTTTACTCCAATGATCCTCGATCCTCGTCTCACTGATACCACGAGGATCATGCATGTGAATCAAAACCTTAGGTATATTTACACTATAGGCGGCTACGGGGGAAACGATGCTAAATTATACTTAATTTCGATAAATTTGTAAAATCTCTCGTGCATGTGCTTCAAATGTCGACATTAGAGGACGCAAAAATTATTATAGACTGTGTAGAAAAATTATAGCAACAAAAATTTTTATCAAAATTTAGACAGTTTTCAAATGCTATTATTTTCATGATAAAATTGTTGCGCCTTTTTGGTAAATGTCAATATAAATAAAACAGCGATAAAGGCGGTGCCAAAGTCAAATTTATTAAAACAGGCGGTGGGCGAGAGTGCGTAATCACACACTACCTCGTCACCTAGTCGACGTTTCGCCGACCACTTTGTCGGCCTCTTCAGGACTGTTGTGTATGTGACCAGCGATGTTACATATAGGCAGTTGCCGTGATGTCAATAACAATAATAATAATAAGCAATCAATGGTAAACAATATAAAACTGAGGCGTCGAGTGTGTATAAAATCGTTACAGATTATTTAATATATTTCAAGATGTTAAAATAAAGATTATTTAAATCTTTAAGGTCTTCTTTTTTGTTAAGTGTGTTAGGCGTGTCGTTGATAAAAATCATTTCCGATATGGTTCTACGTTGGTAGTTCGGCTCTTGGTAGTCTTGCATATGTTGCTGTAGAAGTGTATACTGGTCTTGAACTGGTTCTTCAAGTGTGGTGGTATCAACCGGTGAAGCCTACACGCGCTTAAAAACCATTTCTTCGCATTAGTCTTGGCTAAGTCCGATCTCCACTTTTGCCAATTTTTCAGACATCTCATTGTCTTGATACCATACGTTGCTTTTATACACTTGAAAAAGGTTAAATTGTTAGAACTGTCCCTTGAAGTTCTGCCCGATTTCAGCCGAGGGCCGGTGGAACTCATGATAAAATTGTTGCGCCTTTTTGGTAAATAGGCGTGTATCTGGACTATTTCAATCTAGAGCATCTGGAGCAGATAGATTATTACGAAATCTGAAGACATTTATCATACTTAAACTGTGTTTCAAATGTCTTCAGAATTTCGTTTTTTATCTTTTTAATGTTCTAGACCAGGTTTATTTCGTTGAAATGTACCTCCATGAATTTTTTCAAATTTTCTAATTCAAAAACAGCTTCAGAATCGGTAAAAATACAAAAAAGACGTTCATACGGATTCTGAAGGCTGCGAGTGATATTGGAATCGAGAATCCTGGTTGCAAATAGTACTTTACGATACTAGTGGCATAAGTAACACTTTTTGGCACGGCGTAGTTTAGAGCCCGAGCGCAGCGAGGGTCCTAATAGTTGGGCCGAAAAGTATTCTCATGGCACGAGTGCATAACTGCCAGGGCAACTGCTAGGCATTGTTCATGTGTTTTGAATAATATCAAAATTGAAAATTCATTAATTTCATCCCAATAATTGACTAATATATTTAGCACGATAAAAATAAGTTCAACATGAATAAATCTCCTCCAAAAATAAATGAAAATATATTTCAAAAAATCGTATGATTTTTTATTTTTTTATTAAGTGGATGAATTGATTTAACAAGCTCTGTGAAAAATAAATTTTATGCGTTCAAAGTGTAATATTAAAAAATAACCTCGAACAACCGAGTAGGTGTTGTGTCGAAAAGTAAACTGCAGCACGGAGGAACTGGGAAATTTTTGCTGCTGCTGCTGGAGCCACGCGAATGCAGAATTCGAATGGAATGACAAAAGGAAAAGATAGAGAAAGAGAACACGAAAGAGCAGAACCAGCTGCAGGGGCTGCAAAGACAGTTTGATAATGTCCTCGGCAAGTGAGTCGGTAATTTGATTGCAGCCTAAGATAGCAAAGCGGCGAGGAAGAAGGAGCTGATGTAGTTTGGCAGAAGTTACCACCCTCTTACGGTGTATAAGCTTTTACCTACTTCAGTTGGCTCCCTTCCGCTTATCTTCTTGCAGAACAGTCTATAACTGTACTTTTAGCTTTTCTAAAATAAGTTTGCAGATTCACGCAGATCAAAAAAGTAAAAGACTATACTTGCGTCATTTGCCGCTTTGCTTTTTGATCTATTTTATATATTTGTCTATCTAACGTAATTATGACTTACTAGCCCGACTTTCAGCGCGCTTCGCTCGATCCATTCTTTCTTATCCCATTTTGCCATTTTTCAATATTTAAAATAGAAAAATAAGATAAACAAAGATTATGTTATAAACCAATCAAAATTAGTCTCAAGCCGTCAATAGGTTAATATTCCAGTTTATCAACTTACTACAACACTCGTAATGGCGTGCCATTAACAATAGTAAACTACTGAACGACCAATCACAGCGCTTATAAAATGCTAACGCTAAAATAAAAAACCTCACCACTTTAATAGGATAGGAATTGATATACATTAATGTTTCAAAATTTTGTAGTTCGAACTTTTCGATTGAATTATTGTCGAACAAACTTTTAGGATTAATTAATTTACTCATTTGCCTAAAATAAGAATATTGTGAATTCAAATTTTCACAATGACAATAACAATAATAAACTTGGGTACGAAAACTTTTAACTTTAAACTTAAAATGTTTGCGATATGGTGGCTTTTTGTACTTTTCACGTTTTTCATTTCTATGATAAGACTCGACTTGACAAGATGCTCATTATTTTTCTATATGCAATTTTATGCTCTCTTATGCAGTTTTTATTCATTTTTTTGTAAAATACACATTATTGATATTTTCCATGTTAAGCATGCAGGAGCATTATATATATTTTTTATCGCATTGAGTCATTGGTCTTTTTAATATTTTACATGATACGACAATAAGTTCATACGAAACAAATTTTTAATGTTTGACTATAAATTAAAAAATGAACCTGTAATAAAACCGTTGTCTAGATTTTTTAATTAAGCTATCAAAATACTTGAGCAAATTATCTCAATTGTTGAAAATGCCGAAATGAACTCCATTTAGTTCACTTTGACATAGTCAATAGAAAAATTAAATGCCTCAGTAGTTGCATAGTTTTGAATTTTATTGTTTCAATTTTATATAGGTTTCAATAATGTAGGTTTGTAATCACGATACAATTAAGAGCTACTTTTAAAATTTAAATTAATGCTACGTAAACAAACTTTAGACAAAACTGGCATAATGAATGAATATTGTAAAATAATAACTTTATTGCATCTTACGATAGTAATTTATGCTTACTATTTACAGTAAACTCCATACGTACACTACCCGTCAATTACTTTTGCCTTGCCTTTGCGGTCAATGAGTCAATTTCAAAGGGTCGTAACTGAGTCGGAATAAATCGGATCAAAATCTTAGAAACACCATCCGAAAGGTCTTTGCAAGCATTTTGAAGTTATATAAATTGTTATTAGGTTTATTTATTTATTTATGTCTCTTGCCATTTTCGTAAGAAAGGTTGTAGAAACATTCCGAGTCAATCAATTTGTAGTTTTTTAAGGAGAGCCTCTAAGCGCTAGGACGGACCTGCAGAGCCAGGGGACACACGTGACCCGAATGGGCGCGTAGGCCCAAGGTATAACAAAAGTAATTGACGGGCAGTGTACCTTCATTAAATATCAAAGTAAAGTTCTGTAGTAAAATTAAAAATCGCTGCCAATTTATTGGCAAAGAGCTTCCTCATAAAAAATTATATTAATGAAAGGGTTTGGTTATTAAAGGGAAAATTCGTATTTCATTATTGAATTTTAAATTCCGTTTTTATTTTTGTATAAAAAACCTCAAAAAAATTTAGATATATCTAGAATTTCGTGTAGGATTCCCTTGAATAGACACTACTGTCGTTTATTAAAGCTTAGCCAAAATACCGAGAAGACAAACACACACACAGACATTTGTTAGTAATTCAATGTAGTTTCCAAATATGTAACTCAAATTTTCCTACGACGTCTGGTTCCAGATCTCATTTTCAAGCCTATCACATAACTTCCTCTATGAGGAAGCAATACGATAAAGATTTAAAGAAAAAAAATTAAAATAGAGAAGCAAGTGGATATTTTGTTAAAAAATTCAAACAAATACCGTCCGTTCATGATAAAATGCACACTAGTGTATGACAGGAAGCAGCTGATAACATGAGTGAATATGTAAGTATGATCGTACATAGTTAAACAGAAGACATGTGTCTACAGAATTAATGAGTAAAGCAACCTAACTAACTAACGTGTGTACTATAATAATTAATCAAGCTGCGCTTACTTAGGTAACTTCTGCAAACCTGCCAGGGCTATATTTCTAGCAACTCTTGTAACCAAGAAAAATAATAACAATTCCTCGTAGCACTTTGCTTTGTACTCTAAAGTGACTTCTCTGTGGATTGAATTACGCGCTCAGTAACGCTTCTATTTACCCTCTTGCCCCTGATCCTTTACTCTCCCTCACTTTCATCATACACCAATCCCTTTAATTTACACTTTTTTATACTTTAAAATTTTTCATATAGTACTTTACGATACAAGGGCCATAAATAACACTTTTTGGAACGGCGTAGTTTAGGGCCCAAGCGCAGCGAGGGTCCTAATAGCTGGGGCGAAAAGTGTCCTCTATGTCACTTTTTCGATTTTAAGCCCCCTTTGAGCCCTTAAGAGATGATTGCTAGGTGTTGTGGTCAGGTCTACTGGCCAACCTCAATCTCCCCGACGAGGGGATATTTGACAGAGCTTTCTCGGCTATTGGAATTAAAAATCACACATACTTTATCGCAAAAACATGAAATTCGACCCCCCAAAAGTCAAACCCCACCAACATCATTAATAAGCATAAAACTAGATCTCTAGTTTTTAAATGTTCTTGTCACAGCTTACAGCCTCTATCACCAATCTCCAGCAGGTCAAGTTCCACGACTACATCACGACTACGCCTAAACATGCATACAGGGTCTGATAATAATTATCCAAATCATATACACTGATAGAAATACCGTTTCGTTGGCAGAAACGGGTCCGTTTCGCCAGACGAAACGATATTTCTATCAGTGTAGTAAGCTAGCGTATAATGTAATAAAATAAAATAACATCAAAGTTTGATCATATAGAAACTATAATGGAAAGCAACATTGCAACACGCATGCAGAGCAATACAAGTGAGCTTCGAAGTACCAATGGCAGCGATCACAAGTCACAACTCGCCGGCGGCAATAATAATTAACAGCTAGGGAAACTGAAAGTGAAAAAGAGAAAACAAATTAACCTATACCCATTACCTACTTGTTTTCGACAACGAGTGAAGAGGACTAAAGAATAGGTGCTCTTGCGAAGTATGACTAGTGTAAAGTCTTTAAGTTGCATCCAACTTTTTTCAATGCAACGTAAAAAATATATAAAAGTTATAAGCTTATAAACCTGAATAAAATTGAACATTTAATTTACGGTGGGGTCAACTGTTTTACTTCTTTAAAATTTTAAAATTAAAATAAGCATTAAATACAAAATCTACAGATTTAATTTTTCACCACAAAAGTGCAGATTTTTGTTCTAACTCTACACACCTATACATGCACTGTAAACAAACCACAGTATCTGCAAAGGCGCGTAAAGTTCTGCCATGTAGAGTTTGAACGGTGCTACAGTTGCCAAACCCGCTACCTTCCTCCGCACTTTTCATTCTCAGTACTATGGAGTCGTCATCTCCGGAGTACTGGAACAAGCTACTGAGCCTCCCGGGACACATGTAGACTACACCTACCCCGATCATCGAGCAGCCAAGAACAACAAAGACAACAACTGACTACTGTTTTCTGTTGCATAATAGCACCAGGCTCACTTTTATCAGGAGTTTCGCAGACATTAAACCTCTAGGATAACCAAATTTCGTTCTGATGAATTACGGGAGCTTTGTATACATGAATGTTTATCTGTACCATTAAAACCTTGTAGCATTTTTTTTGTATGGGTGAGCCGAAAACGATACGCATCAATGATGATGAAATAAATGCAGATATAACACTAATTTATTTGCATTTATTAAAAAACAATAAAAACAATTTTAATAAAGTAATCTTTTTAATATCTATTTTTATGTGAAATTTTTTGCTCATTACAATGACAGTATCAAGAAACAAAAAAGGCAGGATACTACCCTAAAAATCGATTTTAAACTTAATTGCGATTATAAAGGGTAAAAATGACCTTGAATGGTAAAACTGATACTTTTTTTCGAAATCAACGTCATATTTCACGTTGAAAAAAAACACATTTTTTACGCTATTTACAGGGTTTAAAACAACGATAAACAAAATTTAAATTTAAAAATTGACAAATTTTAAAATGTTAGCACTATTATCGACTCTTGAGAGATCAAAGTTCGAGAATCATCTTTTTTTAACCTATTATAAGAGGTTATTAAAGTTTGAACAAAATCCAAAAGGGTTCAGCCCAAAAGTGGTTCCAGATCCCGAGAAAACCCCCATATATTTCAAAAATATCGTATAAAACACACAGGTAAAATTCTACAATCACTTTGCTAATGCGATTTCATGAAAAAAATTATTTTTTTAGACGCACGTGTACAGTATATCATATTAAATGTTGTGAAATATTCGTCAAGTTAGCACGCGATAAAAATATTTGTTTTACATTGTAAAATAATGTATACTATTCAATACGAATGAAACAACTTTGAGGTAGGTTTCACCACTGATTGTTGGTATAATTATAATTTCTTTGAATTGTTATTTCTTTATTTGTAATGGCATTTTAACAACTTATGTGTTAACTTCATAAAGAATATTGAATATTTGAATATTCTCTTATATAAGAATGTTCTAATTTCATGTAAAACAAACTTGCATGTATGCAATGCTAGCACAAAATTAAAAAGTAAAACTTCTTATTTCATACACGTATTTAATATGTATGATTGTTCGCGTTTTAAGTATAATATAATATAATATGGAATTAGTGATTGCAATTGATTTATTACATTCAGTTCATTTTTTTCGAAACGATTAAGAAAGTAACTCAAAGTCATCATGAACAATTAGACAGATTTTTGCAGAAATAGTACAAACCATTAACTAATAAGCCCATCATCGATACGAACATTTTGAGCAAAGCAAGCATCATAACGTGAAAACTAATCAAGAAAGTCCTTTGCCACTGTCGCTACGATCGATTAAAATACAGGTACTAGATAGATGAATAGATGCATGGGAAAGAGAGGTAGGGAGTAAATGCGAGAGGGTTGAGAGAATTGAGTAGAACCTTAGATAGAAAGAGAAAGATAGTGCAGGATAGGTAAGGATAGACGGAAAAAGCCTAGCACATGGATCTGTCCATCAAACGAAAGCATTCTAGTATACTCTATACTGAGGGGAAAGAAGCCTCGACAGAGTAATGGTTGCATGTAAACCTTTTAGGTTGAGAGGAATAAACAGTTGTTACGATTGCTAACAGGACAGTTTGACCAAATATTCAGTCACAGTAATCATGATAAATTTATTCATGTCGTAACATGGAAATCTTCACTTCATTAATAACTTTATGTGGAAAAATATGAATTGCTGGCAACGCAAAACAATTGATAAAAACACTGGTAATAGTAATTTCTAATAAAATCAATTTAGTGGAATATCATTACTTCACACGTATGTTGAAACAACGTTATTTTCGAGTCACGATTAATGTTATCTTTAGATTCTCTATTGCACGATCATCATACTTAATAATTTGACGCAATACTTTTGAAATGATATCAGTTTGCTTTGTTGAAATCGAATATTTAAAAGACATATATCATTTTTTCCAAATTTTGATTTCATTCCTATAAATACTGATTTACATTTAATTTTGGTAATCAACGAAGATTATAAAAAGATCTTTTTATTTTTTCTCGTTCATTATTCGCTCTAAAATGAATCCATTGCTTTATTTACCGGTACTTTACTTTCTTAGCTGTGGATCAGCTAGTACTAAGGTAATAACACAGAAAAAATATAATTATTTAAAAATAAAAATAAAAATAAAATGTCCTTTTTTTAGTTTGACCGACAATTTACTGATGAAGAAGCATTAAAAATATTTCATCGGCATCAAGATAATAGTAATTTAGTTTAAATTTTTAAATTCATTAAAATATGTCAAAATTAATATTTTTTTTTCTTGAAAACTAGTTCCAAATTATCACAAGACTCATTTAAAAACATACTCGTCTAACCGAGCTAAAAGAGATGTACGTCCAGTTGAATTCGAAATTGATGGAGAAACCTATCGTTTGAACTTACAACCCATTAAATACGATGTCATGTCTACTGATTTACCCGTATGGATTGCTGAAACTGATCCAAATAAACCAACAGGACGCACGTTCAGACGAGTTGATCCAGTAAGATTTTTTTTTTATTTTCAATTCTTATGAAATTTTCGAAAAATAATTATTCAAAATATTTTACAGAAAAGTATAAAAGTCAATGGTATGGTTTATCAAGATGCTGAAAATGCCGCAACTCTTTTAGCTTACTATAAAAATGATTATATTCATTATGTAAGAATTTTTACACTTTAATTTTTGCTGAAAAAAATGATAAATTTGAAATTTTTTTATAAAATTAGGATGGGATATTTGGAGAGAGTAGCAAATCAAGGGTTGTCCGAAGCATATTGGAAAAATGGTACACCAGAGAACCAATGGATCATTTAATTGATTCCCACGTTGTTTATGACGTTGAGTCAAAATTCAAGTCTCATGAAGGTATTTATTTAATAGAAAAATTTAATTTGTAGCAAAAAATTAAAATTTTGGTCGTTAATGTAGATGAAGAATTGGTAAAAAGTATGATGCATATAAAAGAAAATGTTGAAAGACTGAAAGTACCATTAGATGTTATGTACCCTAAGCTATTACTGGTTATAGAATACGAACTTTTCAAGTAAGCTTTTCTACTTCAGGAGTGTACATTATTTATTAATATTGTCAGATGTAACGTTTGATTATCAATTCCTAGATTATTCAATGAAGATGTACAAGAATTAATAAGATATCAAACGCTCTTGTGGAATGCCATTAATTTAAAATATAGATCTGTGGAATCACCAAAAATAAAATTAGTTATCACTGGAATCGTCATAGCAAAAGTAAGGTTCATAAAATCATTTTTAAAGTAGAATTTTGTCGGCCTTAAATTTGCTATTCATTTTGCAAATGTAGATAATAACAAAGAAAACATTTAAAATTAAAAACAGTTTTCAAAATTTTTTATTATACTTTGTTCTACGATAATTACAAGT
Organism: Trichogramma pretiosum; assembly: GCF_000599845.2. Lineage (NCBI taxonomy): Eukaryota > Metazoa > Arthropoda > Insecta > Hymenoptera > Trichogrammatidae > Trichogramma > Trichogramma pretiosum. The sequence goes on from NW_019641674.1 coordinate 692,571, forward strand.
TTTATTATTAGGATTATACAGTCTTTCCATACATTTACAACGCCCGGAATGAAACCGAAATGAACAACATTAACCATATAAAATTATTAGTTGGTGGAGCAGAATATTTCAAAGAAGTTTTCCCGAAAGAACTTGATTTTAAGAATTATGATTCCTCTATCACCCTTATAAGTTCTACGTAAGATTCTATTTATTTTATTATATCCTGAGTATTAGACTAAAAAATTTACTGAAATTAATGAATTTTTAGGTACGATACAAATGGAGTCGCCGGTAACTATTAAAAAAATATTTGTCAACTCATTATTTTCAATCAAAATATGTTATTTTATTATTAAAAGGTTCTGCATTTCCCGGGCAAATATGCGGAGATTATTATAACACCGGTTTTATAGGAGATGACGCGAATTTTGACGGTCTCTTTACGGCTGTTCATGAAATTGGACATTTGTAAGTATACCAAAAAGTTATAAGCTTACTTTTAAAAATAATACATATAACCATATTCTATGTTAATTAGGTTGAATTTGCCTCACGATGGCACAGTATGCAAAAACAAATACAATGAATCTATTGGTCACATTATGGCTCCAAAAACTCAGTGGGTAGAAAAATATGTATGGTCAAAGTGCAGCATAGCTGTTCTTCAAGACTTTGCGTCGTAAGTTTCTATACAGTAAAACACCTATGCTTGCATTTATATTGAACAAAGTATTTTATTAATTTTTTAGAAGGAAGATAGCTGAATGTACCAAATTTAGTCGTCGGACAGAAAGACCTTAGTGTTGATTATTTTAATTATAATAAATCATACCTATAATTAAATGTACTTTATTTTTCAATTTTATTATGATTGAAAATAATTATTTATAAAACATACATTTTAAATAAATCAAATAAGAGTAAAACTGAAATTTCACTATATTGTTTTCAAAAAAAAAACTATAATAAGCCATTATATCTCATTATTGATTATTTTTTAAAATTAAAACTATTCATTATTTAGATTTTTTATATTGTTATGAATGGTCATATAATAATATTATATTGTTATATTATATTGTTATATAGTAATATTATATTGTTATGAATGGTTTATATAGTAATGAATGGTCCCTACACTTTAACTCAAGGGGACTTTTCACGTCCACCCTATGAAAAATGTTATTTCTTTAAAAGGTTAATGTTTAATGGAATAAAAGCACATATCTATCGTTCCTACGAAGACTGTCTCTAAAACATAAAAAAATCTCTCTTTCAAAAATGCGGAGAAGAAAATCTTTCTTTTGAAAATGCGTTCAAGTAATTCTCTCTTCGAAGAATCTTTCGGAGAAATCCTCTTATCCGAAAAATTTTAAGAGGGTTTTTTTTAACCGCACTACTATGTGAGATTGTCTTCGTAAAGACGATCGAATGTATTAATGAATCATTTTACATGTCAATTTGGCTTTATGGTATATAAAAAGTATTTTTTTTAATTTTTTCACCCCGGGTGGTCTGCTACAATTGTTTCTTTGAATAAAAAGTTTTACAAGTTAACGTACTTGATTTACGATAAAGTATTAATTTAATCGTTCTGAAATCTTAGACGATATGTTGCACGTGTTTACCGCTTAGAATGAATAATAAGAGTTTAGTTTAGAATAAAATATAAAAATTTGAAGTAATATTTTTGTAGTTATGAACAGTTGTCAGAAATAATTTCTATTCTCGAAAAAGCGCCGCCGTTTTTAAATTTTTCATTCAATCAAATTTTACTTCCTCATAAAGGAAGCTGTATGATAGGCTAACCAGACGCCATAGAAAATAGTATATTACGGCCCTGGGCCGCGAAAAATAGAAAATTCTCAGGATACGTGTAATTAATGAAGAAAATAGCTCTTCCCGTTTTGCGCAGCGGACGGGAAGTAGTCACTTTTGGGATATTGACATGCAAATTTAATTTACACATTTGGAAACTACGTTGAATTACCGACAAATGTCATGAGAAGTGACTCATGAGCAGGGTGTAGTGTAAGCATAGGCTCAGAATGCAATGTATTCTCAGCACAATCTCTTTTTATCATCTTCAATTGAAGATTTATAATTAATTCATCAATAAGCAGTTTTTCATTACGATTCATTCCAAGAGAATTAATCAAATTTACGAACCATTAATCATAAATAATTGAACTAGTACAATTTACATATCAAATTTAACCCCTGAGAGCCAATTTCGTGTAAAAGAATTGCATTTTCTAATGTACAAATAAAATAAGCACAGTAAGACCGCTTGTAATTCTAATAAATTATCTAATAGGATGTTGAAAATAGTATATTATACAACATTGGAGTAAAAGTAAAGGCTCTGCCTCGGGTTTGCTTCAGGTGACAATTATCATTCTCTCCTTTCTCCCGTGTTGTGTATACGAATTTTCCGACCACGCAGAGCTGCACTATTAAAATTATCGAAAAATCTGAGTGCTCCATGAGAAAGCTGAGAAAATTTTCTATCGAAACCTCATATTCATTTATATTTTTAGTCAAATCAAAAGATTTTACGAGCGAATGTCGGCTACTCTGTTCTCGAACCGTTTTTAGCGCGGTCGCACGGTTTTCAGCACTGCGTGGCACGCGATAATCTGAACTCGCTCGTAATTCGTCTAAAAAAATGAATTTAATTATGGTTTCGATGGGAAATTTTTTAAGCTTTTCCTTCCTCGTAGAGGGAGCTCTGTGATAGGCTCGAAAACGAGATTTTGAACCAGACCTCGTAGGACAATTTGGTTTATATATTTGGAAACTACATTGAATTACCAACAAATGTCTGTATGTATGTGTGTGTGTGTGTGTGTGTGTGTGTGTGTATGTACGTCTGATGGTCTGGAACCAGTGTAACTTTTGAACGGAGACACGCAGCGCGAAGTTGTTCGGCTCATTTTGAAGGATTTGTGTGTCGTAAGAAGCGTCAAAAACTTATTTTAGGATACACCGAGTAGTTAAAGAGTTATGCTTCATTGTATCGGGATGAAAAATGGTTTTTTTTTTTTTTTAAATTTTTTTTCGATTTTTTCATGTATAAATGAAGGAATTTTTATATTTTTTTACGGTAGAATGGAAGCAGAGCAGTCAAACTTTAATTTAAGACCAAAAAAATAGAAATTCACCGAATATTTTCAAAATTAACGACTCGAAATGAAAAGTTGTTTTTTTTGCTTCCTCGTAGAGGGAGCTCTGTGATAGGCTCGAAAACGAGATTTTGAACCAGACCTCGTAGGAAAATTTGGTTTATATATTTGGAAACTACATTGAATTACCAACAAATGTCTGTATGAGTTTTTTTTTCTCGGCCTTTTGGCTAACATAGAAGTGTGTAATAACCGATGCCTTTTGTTAACATTATTTTTTAAGAGGAAGCTCTTTGCCAATAAATTGGCAGCGGTTTTATATTGCATTCAGATTTTCCGATAATTTTAATTTTCACAAGGAAAAATCAAAAATAAACCTCCCAGATCACTTTTTCCGTAGAGTTTTTCGAAATATTTATCTCGAAATGTTTAATGGCGAACTTTTAAAGTAGTAGTTTTTAAGTGTATAAAAAAAGATTTTCTCGTAAATTAAGATTTAGTTTAGAATAAATTTAGAATAATTTGTTTTCATTTTTTTCAATGAGTAAGTATGTATTAACATTCTAGTTTTAAATAGTTGACAGTTTTATTGGATTGTAGCATCTATAGATTTTTTATTGAATTTCCATTTGCTCAAATTAAAATTCAACAAAGTGAACTAGTGCTTTAGCGACATATAGACGAAAAGAGAAAAGAAGAGAGCGTAGATAAGTTAAGAGGTCTTTGAAAAATTTGAGGGCAGCAGTAAATTTGCCAAGTTATTAAACGCAACACCGAAGAAGGGTCTCTTTTTGTTCAAATAGATCTCCTATTTTCGTTAAAGTTATATATAGTCTAAAATATCCGTTCAACATTTTACTTGCCCAGTTATCAATGCTTTTTCTGTGACATAATCATAAACTTTATCATAATACTTTCGTATAAAAACGATTGAAGTTTTAAAAACTTTACTCAAGTATGACTTTTATGTTTTTAGTAGAATTAAAAAATTAAAGGATCAATGCGTGGAATGAATGCAGTAAAGGCTTCGAACACCTTTAAATCAAACAATTTTTCATTCTATATTTAAAAAAGATTTTTCTTTTCCTTACCATTTCTTTTTTAAGAATTTTTTCGTCTTTTGAGTTTTTTGGCAAAGCATGTTCTTAAGAGTTTATCTGTCGTGACATTTCGAACGAATTATTGAAGTTAAAACACTCATCTATCGTATTATCTTTCGTTTCCTCCAATTCTTCTTTTATATTGATGATATTTTGTAATTAATTTTCTCAATTCTAGTACTAAAAAATCATCAATAAATATTTTCAACACTTTGACTTAGTAATGCAATGTAATGATCTATTACTGTAAATAGTCAAGCGTAGAAATCATGTAAAATGGTTACAAACATGCGATGCTGACTTTGAGAAACATTATATTAATTGTTAAGACTCTCCTACAAACTTAAAGAACATCGAAGATCAGCTGTTAAGAATCCTAATATTGGTCTATCTTTGAAATTATAGAGTATATCAAGAGAAACATTTCTTTTTCTTTAATCGCGATGTGCAGTTGGAATTTCATAAATCTTTATGATTTTAATAGCATTATATTCCACTTTTAATCATATTTGTTCTATATTAGAGTGATTCTGGTTCTAAATTTACTTTTTGAAGTATTATTAAAAAAACATACTGCAATAAGTATTTGTGCGTTGATAAACTGGAGATAAAAGTAATTCGACATTACAGAATCTATCTATATTTTCAAACGTCTCTTCTTTTCTTTTCTATAGCCTTGTAAACGATGTGCAGTGCCCCGACCTGCCTTATATTATCTAACTGTAATTATATTTCGGTTAATTTTTCTGACACTTAAGTGTTTAAAACATTCTATAAAACTACATATGTTATAGAAAAACTTATCAAAAAATTTGTTATGACCCCGACGTGATTTGAACACGCAACCTTCTGATCTGGAGTCAGACGCGCTACCGTTGCGCCACGGAGTCCTATAGGTCTAGATGTGATCAACTACAAGTTTGGTAATTTATTTTTAATTTCACTCGAAAATCAACGAAAAGTTTACCTTAATACCTGTATTAGTATTTTACGTTTAATTTAATATATTTTCCAAAAATGTAATTAATATTTAAACAATGAACTTTAACTATTAAATAATTAATTAGAAATGAAAACTCAACACAGTGCTTTGATTTTGTTAATTTTTTACATTTACATTTATATGTAAATTATTTAAATTTAGAAATAAAACCATTTCATCATATGAACTGTCAAAATGAATACTTTAAAAGTACAAATGAAAAGCGAATCAATTTGATTAAGAGACTATTCAATTACTTAAAATTCGTAAAATTTTTTGGTATTTTGCATCAACAAATAAATTTTTCGCGTTAGAAAGTCATAGTCTTGCATCAGTCAATCGCAATAAACATGCGTTATTCATTCCTTCCGCCCTACTGCGACAGTCCCAAAAACTCTAATAAAATTCGGAGACTTGTATGACTAGAAACAAATTTTTCATTTTTGCAAAAAAACTTTTTTTTGTAATTGAGTGCAAAAGATTTTTTAACATGTTTTTCTCAAAACAACATATTTCGATACTAATGGTCAAAAATACATGTATCGGGAAATATTGGAAAGATTGAGCTGATAATTTTACTACGGATTTAAAATAACATTTTTCAAGGAAGTAATTAGCCATTTTTTATTCGTTTATTGTTCTAATTTTTTTAAACAATTTTCGGAGACATATTTAGGCGAAAATCGATCTTGTTCTTTGGATAGCTGCAATATCTACAATTTTTACTTCTCTAGAAAAATTTTTCAACTTTTAAAGTAAATTCGTTTATTGTCCTACGGGCCACGAAAGCCAAAAAATAGTAGTTCAATAATGGTTTTTTTTGTGTAAATTTATGGTATTTGCGCCATTTTCGATTTTTCAAAAAGTTCTCGAATTTTAGAGTTTATAAAAAATCTTAAAGTGGTGTTATCTTTTAATATATCATTATTGAAAATTAAACATCTGCGATAAAATCATTTGAAATTAATTTAAATTTAAAAAAATAAAGATGACATTATCCATTTATCGAAATTATAGTTTTAGCAGGTTTTAAATTGATAAAAAAAATTATTTGTAGCAAGGCTGCGTGTTCTAATGACCATTGAATTGCGTCACAGAACATAGCTAAGCACTAGCCTAATTTATTCTTCCACAGTAGGGAACGCCAATGCGTGCGATGAAACAACACGCATGGAGCTATCCGTGGCTTCGGAACGTCACGCGCGCTCCGTTGGTAGGAATCGAACCTCGGACCGACCGAGTAGAGATGGGGCAATGTAAGATTGTGTCCGAACACCTTTGACCACGCGGCTACGAAGCCAGTATAACATGCATGACTTAAAATGCTTCCCAATATACAGTTAATAATTTATTTCAATTATAAAAAGAAAATTATATACCAAGAAAATTTTGAATGATACGATTTTTAATCGTAATTATAAACATATCTTTATCAACGCTGCAATCAAAGTTATAATATTAAAACGATTGTTAAATAATTTATAGAAAATTACTACAAATACTTTTTCATAAATTTTCCTAACACTTTTATTTTATTTTTAAAATGTTTGTATATTTTACAGCATGAATTTTTGGAATCACTCATTATGTAATAAGTTGCATTGAAAAATCATTGAATTATGGATGTGCACAAAATTCAAATCATTTTCTTTTTTCAATGCAAAAAATTAATGTTAAAGTTTCGTATTTTCAATTGTATTATAAATTACATTTTTCAAAGTCGTCCATTTTTAATTTATATAATTTGTATTTGCATCTGAAAAATAATTTTGAACTTGTAACAAGCATTGTCCATTTAAAAAATTTTATAACTGAAAGTATCGACGTTCTTTACGAAGAAAAAAACCCTTTTTCATTTAAATTAACAAATAAACGTGCTACCCTTCGTAAAGAGCGTTAGTATGGTTTTATTCTTTTAGTTCTTTGATAGAAACTCATTTTTTTGGCTCATATTTATTCGTAATTTACAATCATGACATTATCGCTTTCAAATAAATTCAATAATTTTTGTTTTGCATTTTATGCAGCCATAAACTGTGCTGCAAGCTGTTGAAGGGGATTATTTATGCGGTAGCTATTGCAGATTCTAGAAACAGTTTAGAAACAAAAAAAAAACGCGATCAAACAGAGCTTTCAGAGGTTGAGGAAGAAATATAAATCCATGTAAAGCTCAAAACAAACTTCTTTAAACTTGTTATTCTGGCGTGTTACTCAACTTTCCGCGTACACAGTAGTAAGTCGTGTAAAGCGAATCTTTTCCTACACGTCTGACTTTACCCTTTTTCAAAAAACCTTTCTCGACAGTACTATATTTTCTGTATTTCAAGCATAAATGTAGAATTTTTTTTTTAAGCAGATATAAAATGGAATTTATTTATATTATAAATAGTAATTTATGAAAAGTTATTTTAAGAATTTCCCAGTTTAATTTTTCGCTCATAATAACATAAAATAAGTTAGCTACAAAAAATTTTCTGACATAATTAAAAAACAATGTTACAAAAAGCTTCCTGTAAAAAATTTAATCAATTCTATATTCAAATTTAATTACTTTTTGAATGACCAATGTAGAAACTGCATGGATAAACGTGGATTAATTCTAAAATATTCCGAAAGATTTTTTAAAAATTTAGATCATTAAGGAAAGCATAAGCACAGATTCGTTAAAGCACGTCATCGGAATTGCTGTATATGCCATTTCAACTATACCGAGTTTGTTTGATTGCTAAGCTATCGTAGATGACAGGCTAAAATTTGCCACCAGTTGTTCTTTAAAACATCCAAGATAAGAACGGTTACAAAGTAGAATGATGGTTGCGTAGGCGGCCTAATTACACGATCGATTACGTACGATACAAGTGTCCCAAAGCTCGATAGCGCGTCGAGCTGTTGTTATGGACTTGCAGTTACACAATAGTTGCTGCGGTTCATAGGCTCGATCGAGCCGAGAGGATCGAGGAGATTCTGAGCGGCTGCGACGTGGAGCACGCGCGTGCGAAGCGGGGATCGCAATTATCTTGCCCGAGACTTTACACGACAATTCGATCGCGAGTGCGCGAGGAAACACAGCAAACTTCTAGTTTTGCGGCTTTCAATTTAACGGAACTTTGCCCGTATAGCTGCGAGCTCCGGCGCGCGTATAAACTATAACAGCGCAGCGCCGTTGCCGCCGTGTACAAGTCCGCACGCTGCAGCAGCAGCGAATACTTTAATACTAAAGAGGACTTTCGCAACCGGTCGCAGCTACTCCTATTGTGCGTGCCATTGCCAGCGCTGTACATATACTGAAATTTCAAAGTCTTTCGCTGCGCCCGAGACCGGCGACGTATAGCACCGGCAACTCGGAGAGAGCAGCTCTTTCAACGCGCCGTGCAGATATTAAATTTGCCCCCGAGAACGCGCATTTCCACTTGCATTATAACATAACAAACTTCTCTGATTTAAAACTTCTTCAAAGCTTTGTCTATTACTTAAGTTATCTTCCTGGCAAATACATATAATATAAAAGCTATATTCTACAAGTATATGTACTTTTTCTTTGCACTCTAGCTCCTATTCGAACATATTAAATGCAAAATCTTATGAATTTCTCAAGTGGAGTACGCGATTGATTTATTTATTTTAACTAACATTCATGTGCTACAAAGAAGCTGTTCATACCTCTTCTATTCAGTATCCCTTCCTTCCGCTAAAATTGTTCAAATAGCTTAATTTGCAGAATCAGAATTAAAATCTTCTTTTTTTAAATTTACTTTTATTCGTTTCCTCTTGCCACTCAGAAAGCTTAGGTAATTTTGCAAACTCAGTTTGGTATTTCGGGTGGGTCCCAAGGAAAAACATCGAAAATGATAATTATTTATTTTTTGTCAACCTTTACCCATTAAAGCCGAAAATGACGAAATTTTTCGTTCGCGATCGATGCAATTTTTCCCCTCATTTTGGGCCTTGAAATGGTATATTTCTCAACGGGTGCAGTTATGGTTTTTTAGCAAAACAAAAAATTATAACACGAGCCGAAAGCAAGTGCTGTAACGATTTTTGTTGAACTTTTGTAAACATTTAAAAAAAAATTTCGAAAAAAATAAAATTTTCATTTTCACGATACAACTGTGCAATTGATCGATGAATCTAAATGTTTTTGATCTTAAATTGAAGTTTAACTGCTTATCTTTCGAAATCTGTGATAAAAAATTTTAATGAATCACTACATTGTTTCAAAAAAATTAAAGGAAAAAAAATGGTAAAAAAAAAATTAAAAATCTTAATAACTAACAAAATATTACACAAATGGAAATGAAACTTTTTCGGGCTTCATCCTCAACATAATCGACAAAAAATGCAGTTTATTTCAATAACATTCATATGAATTAATTCCCATTATTAAGAAAACTCGTTCCACGTACATACACGTACATACATCCACACACATGACACACAGATAGATAGACAGGCACACTGATACACATGTTACATCGCCCTTAATTTATTATAAATAATTATAAAAATCATAAATGTTAAAATGACGTTACGGAGATCATGAAATCGATGTCGAGATGAAGCGTTGTCGGTTTAGCGAGAAGAACAATACATTTAGGAATCCGCTATCAATTAGCCTCATCTGTCGTCAGGTTCTCACAGACGGACAGGCGCTGACAGGTACTTTTCACCCAAAATTATCTAAAAACTCAGGGTATATATTGAGGACCCGCCGAGGTCTCTGGGCGATTCGACTATCATCTTATTCAGTGTGCAGAGCTCACGTCACTTTGTACCGCAATTTTATATCATCCGGACTTGTGCGACATTGTGCCGCGAGTCCAATGCGGAGTATAATTTGTAATCGAGGCTAGCATAGCTAGTGTAGTGCAGTCAACCAGGAACGCCAGTCGGCCAGTTGCAGTGTGAGCCACGAGAATACGAGCGAGTCGAGACAGTTGAAGTCATCTTACATCTACACCGTGAATCGTCCGACAGGCCTACGTATATTGTTTTTAATTAGTTGAGTAAGCCTAGGTGAAGTCAACCTTTTGTATTTCAATGTATGAATGTCCGCGAATAAATTGAACTGTAATTATTTATACATAGTAATAACGCCTACCTACTCTATCTAAGCACTGACATTATTCCTAAAATCCTTCATTGTCACCAGCCAGAATAAAATCATTTTATAATAAATATATTATTGGCGTCTCATGACGTTACACACAAACATACATACTGACATCAGTCCCGAATTCGATTTAGTTTATGAATATATACTCGACATGAGACACCACAAATGACAAAAGTCCATTTTAGATCCATCGCAAAGCTTCCTCTATCAGAAAGCAGAAAAGTTTAAATGTTAGAGATTCAAAGAATTATTTATGAAGTGCAAATGCGATCATCTCAGATGAAAATTTAGCTTTGTTTTTTTCTTAGTGGTAAGCAAAGAGGTGATTCATTTGAGTTAATTTTTTGATCTGTAAAATTTTTTACTAATCCATTTTATTTAATTAAAAAATTGTTTTAAAAATCAGCTTATTAAAAAATACATGTATAATTTATTTTATAGTTGTACTGGTACTTATAATAGCTGTATTAAAAAAAACGAAGTACTGCAATTTATTCAGAAAGCTGTGTATTTTATATAAAATAAAATTTATCGATCGACTCACATGATTTGCTTTTTTCGGCATGAGCTGTGTTATTGAAGAAAAATAGTAGCAGAGCCACAAAAATGACTTGGCTGAAGAGAGTATCACCAGGTTCGGGGGGTCCTTTGTAAACTCTCATAATGTCCTATTAGCAGCCGCGAGATGATCAGTCAATGTGCCTTCATCGTAACTGACACAATGAACGTAACAAGAAATAATGTTGAGCTGAAAAGCACCAAGCAACACAGAAGCGTGATTGCATCGTCGTCACATTTTAACACCACAGCACGTAAAATCGAAGTCGAGTCTAAAAATCAAGAAGAATTACTACGAACTAAGAAGGGTTCGAGGTGAACTCGACAAAAGAGACGAAGATGATTATAGTCGGTGATGGTCGATGGATTTGCCGGTGACGATGCGGTGCTCACAGAGTCTCAGCTGAGCGAAGCACGGGCAAAACTTGCCGACCCGGTCACACTACGGAACGAGGGCAGCACGTAATGTAGCGCAGTTGGAATGGAACTGCGGCGACTATACACAAATGCACGCATAGCCTGGACAAGTCGTTGCACCCTCCATCGGCCGCATACGCCAGGCACCGGCGCAGCCAATACTCAGGGACGTTATCGCCGGCGCTCGGCCATTCACCCTGCACTCTTACGAGCACGCGAATGCGCTACACAAGCGAGCTTTAAAGCTGCTGGACGTGGCATCTGTGCGTGCCTTTTCGCTGGGGCAAGTGCTGCCAAGCTGGCTCGGGGAAGCAGTAACGTAGGGTTAGGAAGACGTCGTGTGCCGCGGCTTCTGGACTTCTGGGCTCGTACGGCGTGCGACGCGCATATATCGATCGGAATTCGAAGCTGTGTAGTTGTCGCGAATCCGCAACCCCACGGCCCACAACCGGTTTTTGCGGCTGCTCTGCCCTCTGCGACAATCTGCACATGCGTCCCACATGCGCTTTAATTCAACAAATAATTCGAATAAATAATTAATCAAATTTAGATTTGATTAGCTTTTAGAATTTTTCATGTACTGAGCGCACAGTGACAAATATATTACCAGCAAAAAATGAAGGGAAAAAATCGATGTCACGAATGCGATGCAAATTATTCAACTTGTGCATATATTATCATATAACACGTTTTAAGAAACATGTCGAATCGAAATACCGAAGAATACTGATAGTTTCTTACGATTAGTTATAAAAAAAAAAGAAAAATAGAGGTGAATGATAGAAAAAAAAATTACGCAACGTGTGTATATTTCGAGCGCACATTCGACGTCCAGTTTGAAGCGCCAACGCAGTTGGTATAAGTCGTGAGTCGTAGACGTGTGCAAGGCGCTTGATTGCGCGATTCTAACAATGTCGGTTTTTTTGGCTCTGCAAAATAATGAAGTTTTTCGACTTTTCGCTTGGTGGTCTGCTGCATTGTCGGTCAAAATGCTGTGCATGGCGCCGCTCATTGGGCATCAACGATTTCGAAAAAAGGTTTGTATATGATTCGGCTGCTCACAATTTTTCAAACTGTTGAGAAGTATATTACTGACACTTAAGAATGGCATTGAGCCACGATTGCTAAAAGTAATATCGTAACAATAACAAAATAAGATAGTTTCAAAGATAAATGAGATTATTTAATAATTATTTACTAAACAAAAGTGTTTCTAACAAAGAACCGATTTTGAACGGAAACAAAAGTCACTGTAGTGTTCTCGAAGCATTCAAGTAGCTTTTTGGAAAAATGATCCTAATAAAGTTCAGAAATAGCATCTGAAATTGTCTGTCTTTTTTTTAATTTTGATATCCTGTCAAGTTAATGATTCAAATAATACTACACGAGTGAGATGATGAATAAATTCAAACAATAATGAACAAGGTCATGCGCAATGTAGTGATAAACTTTAGCGGCTAGTAATAGCTAAGATCACGCAACGTGCTTGTAGTTTATTCGAGATAATAATACAATGACTTGATAAAATTTTCCTGTTTTTTTTCCCAGATTTTCTTGAGCCAAGAGGATTGCACGTTCATCGGAAAAAACGCTAAAGTTTCTGTAGACGATCTAGATGTCGAGCGACCACGACGGGCCTTTCTCAATGATTTGGAAAATATACTGCCATGGTTCATTAGTACTTCTGTTTTTTTGACGACGTCTCCGGCACCAAGTTTAGCTATGTCGCTAATAAGAACGTTTGGAATCAGTCGAGTAGCCCATACAGTTGTGTATGCTGTTGTGCCATTGCCTCAACCAGCTAGAGCTATTGCCTACTTCGTTGGTTATACCGTCATCGCGTATCAATCCTACTTGACTCTTCTTTATTATTCTTGAACTCAACCATCTGATTATTCATTTTGTTTTATTTCTGTTCATTGATTTTTAAAAGTCAGCCATTACAATTCTTTCACTTTAAATAAAATGGTTATTTATTAATTATTATCATATGATTATGCTATAGAACATGAATGTTGTTCAGGTGTACAGGTAAATTTTATCTAGTTCGAAAATAAAATATTACTTTTTATTAAATGTCAACCGACTCGATTAAGTAACAATGCTTTTAAGCTACTAATGATTATCTATTATCTATTATCTATTATCCAAGATTCAAATTAATAAGTAAGCTGATTATTCTGTGACTAAGGATTTCATCGCGCCCACGCGGGAAGTACGATGCTTGCCGACTTTATCGTTTGCCCAAGTAGGTATTCACTGCGCCAAGTGAATTCCTGCTCGTCGTCGACCAGCAGTTCTATAATACGCCAGATAGCTAAAGGGCTTATATACACCTTAAACTCAAAATTTTTTATTGCATTTTTGAGTAGATTTTTCCTTCCCCTTTTCATTGCATTTTTCGAAACTCAGAAATTTTAATTTTTCATTGGAATATAGCTGTTTCCGTGAGCCTTTTTCTTATGTTTTACGATTTAAATTTTCTTCCTCACAGAGGAAGCTATGGAGCAGGTTCGAAAATGAGATTTGGAACCAGACGTCAGAAAATTTCGATTACATATTTGGAAACTGCATGGAATCACCAACAAATTTGTGCATATATGTTGGCCTACTCGGCCTTTTGGCTATGATAGAAGTGATGACAATGTAGACTAAGAATGGAATGTACTCTCAGCACATTCTCTTTTCATTAGCGTAAATAGAATAATTATTATTATTAGAATTAGTTTATCAATATTTGTTTCATGAGGAAGCCCAGCTTTGTTAATGTATTGGCATCGTTTTTTTTTTATTTTGCGTTTTCTGGCGAGTAGTGTTTTGGGTCACCTCACGTAACTTTCAAAGGGTACCGATTGAGCTTTCTGCACCAGAGTCGCGTACACTTCATCAGAACATGAATGCTTACAGACACTACCACGAATGAGACGATTGAACTCAGAGGTCACTCTCAAACAGTGCTTTTATGATTTAAATCAGAATTTGCACATGAGTTTTTAGAATTGAATGATAAATGCCAATAAAGTGTTAGAATAAAATAGTTAATACTTATTACATCTTTTAAAATTCGATATTTAGATTGGTTCTCATACAGTTTTAAAAACTTAGAAAGTGATTAAAATCGGCTAAAGATTAGAATACCGCGAAGGCTAATGAGAGACAGTCAACATGATTCTGCGGTTTCGGATATTGTACCTTTAACCACAATTTAACTACAGAAACAATCAAGCACGGTAGATTGTCTTATAATTGCAATTTCGAACATGCATTCTTGCTTTCCATCTATGACCTGCAACGGCGCATATAGTGCGAAATTTAGGTTTTTTCACATGCATTGATTTTATAAAAATTTGATCTATTGGTTTCCAATTAAGCTCGTTCGTAATTTATATGCATAGAAACCGGTTGGAGCTATACACCGATAAATTGTGTCTTTTATTAAAAGAACTTACGTCAAAACATTTATCTGTATGACAGCAACTGAAAAATTATTGATATCAATTAAAAAGAGAACTTTTAAAACTCTTCTTTTTGGCAACATCTCCATAGTGGATAGTAACTGAAGGTGAATTTTTGCAATAATCTCAACGATTTTCGAACGTTTAAGTTTTTTAAAGCTAATTAGCAACGCTAATTAACAACGTAAATATTTCTTTTAGCAACGATGTGAAACTGAAAAGTTTCATACTTGTTAGACAAACGATATATTATTTTTTTTTTTAATTTTGTCGCTTCCTGCAGTATTTATTTTTATTAATCCCACGGAGTTTAGCATAAATGAAATTTTATCGTTTATTTAAATTTTTCATTTATCATAATTTGCTGATGCGTTCACTAATATGAATATTTTTTTATTGAATAAAATGAGTCGAAACGACACCTTGTCCTGAATTACATTCACACCAACGCAAAACGATTGCATTAACACGGAGCAAAAACAACGTTTGATTACACAATTACCGTAGATCGACCCATTAATCGTTCGAGAGTAGTTTCTAAATATAAAAATGCTTTTTGCTTGCTGATCTCCATTTAATGCCTTATCTATCTAGATGAAAATGTAAGTATAGAAGTCAATTATTATTTATGCGCATTAAAACAATAAATTAAAAATGAGCCCTACATAAACGTCCTGTAGTGGTATTCGTTTTGAAAGACTTTCATAAAAAAAGATAAATAAATATTTCATAAAAACTGCAGCAAGATATCGATAGTCATTCGCTTTAAGCCTGTGATGGATAGTTCTCAAGTAGCAGATTTTGAACGTCACGACAACCACCAAAACATTAGATCTGATTATATTTTTACAATCACTAGAATATCCTTGAGACTAATTGAGACGTAGAGTATGCTTTCAAGTTAACGGGGATCACAATTTCTCACATGTCAAGGTCAAAACAAAACCAAATAATTTGCTGTTTTTACGGCGAAACTCAATAACGTAGCAATATAAACTTTTATCTGGCGCAATTGAGTATAAAAGTTTCCACCATTATCAATCCATCATTGGCCCTTCGAGTTCGACTTCAGTTGGCGTATTATTTTTCAAAATAAACTTTAGGAAAGCCGAACTACCTTGCCTGAGCTTCCGTACAAAGTTGCCTTGTAAATTTATCTGGTACCAGCTAATATTTGCACAAAACACGCCCATAAAGACCTTTATTTTTTTTGTACGTAGAAGAGTCGTCACAGATGACTGTTTTTATGAAATTAAATTTTTTTTAATGAATTTTATAAAATTTTATACACAGAATGTCTATTGAACCGATAATAGTACATTATGAAACAGTGGCATAAGCAGCAGATTATGGCACGGCAGAGTAAAGCGCCCGAGCGCAGCGAGGGTGCTTCTGCCGTGCTCATAATGTGCTACTTATGACACGTGTACAATATACTTTTTTATAGCACTGTGCTAAGTTCACATTTATGCCCCCTTTTCCGAGTTATAAGTCGCACATTCTGGTACCGCGGAGTGAGGTTAGCGCACGAGCGCAGCGAGTGCGATAGGCGCGACGCGGTGCCAGAATGTGCGACTTATACCACCGAAAAGCGTGCCTTAAATGTGAACTTAAGACACGCAGTGCTATAAAATAATTATATTATATTATTGTTTTCACGTAACTAATGATACATACATGAGTTGTGTTGCACACCTAATAGATAATCTTCATGCACTCTATGAAAATTGTCATAACACATACGATATTGTAATAAAAAATTACAAAAGTTTAGCTGTCCGAAATCGTTATTTGATTTACATATTATTACACATTATATTACAGTTTATAGTTCAATATAATAGTTTTAACTCTAATGTCTACTCTTTTTTATTAGAACAATTGATGACAATCCAACAATATTTTTATTTTACCTTAATAATTATGGAATTAGCAAACCTGATAATTTAAATACAACTTTTTTGATTTCAAAATAGTATTAAAAAATTACGCGAATTGTTTAACGTTATTGCTTAAGGTGGTCGAGTGTGATAATAATAATAGCATAGATAGATAGATAGAATAATATAGATCTAACGCATTAAGTTTGGTATTTAGGGTACGAGGAAGCGCTACGTGGCGAAATCACAACAAAATTCATCTCATCATTAAATATCTCTTTAATTAGTTCGTTGAGGGGCATATTAAATTGTATCAATAGAAACGTAAGGATTCAAGCTATCCGCTAATATGTTTATTATTCATATCTGTACGTAGATAACCAAGGTACAGTTGATCAAGTACGATTTCTGGACGCACGCCCATAAGATCCCATGTTAAAAACGCAACTTTTACATTAATCGTTCTCGAAAGTTAGTTCGACGACCGAGGCTGAAATTTTGGGGAAATATCAAGGAAGTCACAAAAAACAATTCCTTAAATATTCAAAACGATCTATTAATTTTCGATTCATCGCCCAACTACCTTAATATAGGTTTTACAATACTATGAGGTTTAGGCATTAATTAGACCTATGAAAATATCAAATAAAATTAGACTTAGAAAAATTAAAAAATTAAGTTCATTGGAAATTACAGGCATGAACTGTTCTAATTTAAAATCTAAGTTTTTCTCCTCTTTTAACATAAGTAGTTCTTTTCTGCGTTGGTATAATCTTTTTTTTATCTTAGCGTAATTTCATTTTGCTTCCAGACAATTGTGAGCTGAAGTTAACTTCTTCGTAACTGAAAATCAGTATGGACAAGAAAGGCATGAAAATTGAATTCATAGAAAAGAATTGGGTTAAATCAAGATAATTATTATCCTTGAGAAGAGGAAATATTTTGCCTATTTTACGTATCGAAAGAATTAATTTGCATGTGTACACGAGCGTAAAAAAAACAAAAATAAACATTACAATTAATATTAATAGAAACAAATATTGGTTTTAAAATAAAAAAGTCAGGAATCAATGTAAAAAGTTTTCAGCTTTGGGTTCTAAGTCCCGGTCAGAAGAGCCTGATAGATGCCATCTACAGAGATTATACTTAACTTCTTAATAGAAACTACAACAAAATTGATGTTTTGGCTTGAAGATAACTGACGTATCTCAGTTTATACTAGCAAACGACAAATTCAATAATTGCTGCAAATTTTCGCTTGAAAAATTCTAATACATCATAAATTTTCAATAAAAAGAAGAAGAGTAATGTTGTTCATTCTTTCTAATTGATATACACGAATCCTTGAAATCAACTTAACTGTAAAAAAATATTAATTAGTTATTATCAAGTTAGTACAAATTATCAAATTATCTTACTACTATATCAAAATAACACAAACTTAAATAATTTTTACTTCGTGCATCGATAATTTTTTGTATATACTAATTATTAAATTATAATTTTATAAGGTAATTACGAAACTTCTAAAGTGAGAGAACAGTGCCAGTTATTGCTACTGACGAAGTATTATAATAAGCCCTTCTAATGCTAATGTTGACTATTGGATTTGTTCGAAGGTAACGATGATATGTATTATGTATTATAACATTGTCACTTGACGCTTAAATGTATTATTAGAATGTGATAAAATCAAGCATAATAAGTAAAGTAAGTACACATTGAAGCTTTTTTTCGTCACATTGGGGAGTATGCTATTTTTCATGAGTTCTCCAGCAGAACTTTACTTTTTCGTTTTGGCGGGAGAGCATGCAAGATTAACTTCGGAAGACATGAAAATTTAATTTCCATCAGCACGTGTAGAAAGTGTTACTTTCTCGCACGACTGGCGATCTTAAAATTTTCGCACGTTATAATGAAAAATAATGTACGCAACTAGGGCAGTTGCCTATGTTGCACGAGTGTCGTGTTTGCAACCCGATCTCACTAAGATCACTACGCTCAGGTTGCAAACTCTACACTCGTGCAAAATAGACAACTTCCCGCCCCCGTTGCATGATCTACTATTTCATACCATTTTTTCTTCTTCAATTAATTGATTTAAGTTTTGCGCTCCTTAACCTGTCGTTTTGAAGTGGTTTTGCCTTTAGTCAATCACTATAATCACAATTTTATTTTACTTCATTTTTTGAATGAAACATGTTAAAACGCGTTTGGATACTTTGGGTTAGCAGCCAGTAAAAAAAGTTTCATTTTTCTTGTATTCTTTACTATTATACTTACAGCAAAACGCACATCATCGTATCGTTAGTTACAAGAAAATTGAAAAATAGTCTATTTAAAGGGACAAAGTAGGTAAAAAAAATGTCTCACATCACCTGCAAATAATCAACCGAAGCTAAGCCGATATTGATAAACATATGATATGAGGCATTATCTTTTACCTCGCATGATGTATGTTATGTACATCGATGACATCGGCTACAATGGTATTTTTGGGCACTCGTGCCGGCATAGCCGTTGCTCGTGTCTCTTCTCGTGCCGGCTTGGCAAATTCTCGTGCTCACAAAACAACCCATTCATGCCAGCGTAGCCGGCACTCATATCTTGTTTGTTTGCACTCGTATTGACTGACGCCAGCATACACTGTGCGCAAAAACGCATTTTGGGCACTTTTTGCATAAATAACTATTAATATCAATTTTACCTTATAATTCACTTGTGAAACAAAATTGAGTGAAAATTGTTTGATCGTATCTATCATAATGGGAACTAAAATTGTAACTTACATCTATCTTGAATCGTGTAACAAGTAATACACAACAGCGATGAATTGAGAGAAGAAAAGCGAGCTAAAACTTTATTACGCAGAAACGTTGCTAGGGGACAAGCCGAGCAACGTTATTAACGCAATTAATGCAGAACATGTGAATAGATTTTTGTTGCGCAATCATTTGCACGCTATACGCTAACACACGTGATAACAATCATCGTAGCCATGTGCGAAATTTTTTTGATTCATGGCTCAAATAATAAGCCCCATTAAAAAATAAATTAATGTTATAGATCGCGCAATTCGGAGATTAATAAAATCATTATTACAACGCTCCGTACACTAGTGCCGCAAAAAAAGTACGATAGATTTTGATAGACTCTTATACGATCACCAGTGAGATAAAAATTGTACAGCTTGAAATAGTCATTGCAGCAATTGGAATCAAGGTAAGCGGTAACGAAGCGGTTACGGGACACATACTAGTATGTAGCGACCGTATTTATTTTCAGAATTGACCATAAAGATGTAGCACGAGACAGCAACCCGTCAACTGACTCGCGAACTTGACTTTTTTCTCGACTGAACGATCTAGAAGCGACAACAACCGCAGAGAGATCGTTGCATGTCTGAGCACGCGCGAGAGAGAGACGCGAACAATTATTGGATTAGAGCATGTGCCGTGGGGCCGTGTTGAAAAGTGATATATTATTCATGCAAGCTAAAAGAGGGAGAGAGAGAGAGAGAGAATGCACGAAGAAGTCTTTGGCGACTCGAGCGCGAGAAGCGACTGTGTCAGTTGGTATATAGTAACGACGTTCAACAGTATACTGAACTCCCAACGAGCAAACATCGTTATGAGACATTTATCGAATGCGTTGAACGCCTACTCAATATATCGTTCTTTAAAATAAGCGACGTCGAGAGCCTTATTGTCGCCGGTAGAACATGAAAAACTCAATTGTTCCCTATTCATTTTTATTATAGTGGCTAAAAGAAATAATTTGCAGCTCCATCTACGAAAAGCAATAATAAAAAAAGATGTTGCTCGATCAACTCATCGACGCGAGTTCTGAACCGTCAAAAGATTCATCGAGACATTTCTTCGAATTCGCAGCTCGAATTATTACATTTTTCCATCTCGTGGCACATCGTAACTTATGGTAAATATCGAGTTCATTTTACATAAACACGTGTGGCATGATGCATTTTTCATGCGCTTTGCCGTCAATTGAGTTTGACACGAATTCAAAATATTGAGAATATTGTGTTTTTTAATATCGGTATGACTGCAACTTGATTAATTCTGACGCCTATTTTTCATGCATCAACACAACTTACATTCTTATCAACTGTTTCGTTGCTTCGATTGTTTCCATATTTTCGATATAAATTAGTAATAACTTGATAATAGTTCCAGACCCTATTTTTCATATAAACTTTTATTACACTGTTATTCATGATTTTCATTGTACAATAATACCATTTCATTGCTTTCATATTACTTTTTTGTAGTAGAAACACAAACCTCGTGTGAACACGATTGATTAAAAATAATCATAAACCGGAATCTGATTTTTTGGTTAAAAAACAACATATCCAAACTTTTATTCAAAATACGTAATATGATATAGAGAGGTAAAAAATAATGACAGACATTATTAGCTGACATCAGCTACAAATATGAATAAAAGAATTAGTCTATAGCTATACTATTCTTCAAATCTTTACCGTGGAGTGGTAATTATTACATAGTTCATAGAAAAATACTCGATCGCTAATTAACTCTCTCGTACACCAGCTCTTGTCACAGTAGAACAATCGGTTGGAGCTTTTTGAATGAGACTCGCAAGTCACAGCTGGTGGGCTCCTCTTTTTGCAGCCACCTAAAGAGACAAAAGCTAGTGTGATTTTTCATCTTCGAAACTAATTAAGCATAAGGCGTGCAGGAGATACCTTTCTTGCATTGCGATGAAAAACGCATCAGATTTTTCTCGAATCCAGAATCGATTGATTAATATGCAAAAAATAGAATAAAATTATATCTTTCTCTTGAAAAGAAAGAATGCTAAATTTTTGAAGCTAATTATTTTGTTGTAACAATAATCAAAGTTATAAAATGTTCGTACTTAGATGTTGTGCGAATACAATGAAACAGATTTGGGTTTCCTTGAGTAAAAAATGAAATTATGAATGTAATTAAAAGTTTATATGTTTTCAATGTACGCGAAATAAGTATTAAATGATTGAACTCAATATATTTAATAAATAATTCATAAGAATCTCGTACGATGTAGTAGTTTACTTAAATATGTATTAATTAAATACTCACATAACTGAAAGTTCCAATGAAAAATCATGAACTTGTGAGTGACTAAGTATGGTCTATTTTTAACAGATCTATAAATTAAGTGGTAACAAAAGAAGGACATAATACTCGAGCAAATAAACGGGAACTTTCTTAAAAATTATCAAGATCAACGACTGAAAGAATAGCTTGATTGGACAAATTCATTAATTGTTACAAGAAAAAAATCAGAAAAATGTGTATGAATAGTAGCATGCATTTGATTATCGTAAAAATGTAGACGGAGAAGAACAAGTCCGGTAGATCGTGTCATTTACACCGAATGCATGTGTGTAAGCGGTGTAGGCACGCTGTAAGGCAATATTGACTTAAAATAAAGTGAGATGTGGACACTTGATATTTTCTCGATTTCAAATCGATTTATTAACTTTTTTACCTCAATTGGTATTTTGATTCTCGTGAGCTAGCTGATAACGTTTCATTAATTTTTTTCAGGGAACCGAAAAAATCTTCAAATCTCATGAAAGTACAAAATGTTTCTTTTTGGAAATACTACGTCAAACGTCAATGTAGCATCAAAAATTAACGATAAGCAAAACGCACAAGTAAGTCACAAGGTCACAAAAAGCCATTCAAGATCGCGAGAATTAGCCAAGATTTTATATATCATTAACTTCATTTCAGGAAGACTCAACCACGCGCATTAATCGACTTTCTACGGAGGAGGATGATTCGTTAAAGACGAATAACTATGCACTGGCCAGGAGTTGCAGTACCAATAGCGGCAGCAGCAGTGGAATTAGCAGCTGCCAAAACGAGACATTATGTGCTTTCGTACAGAATAGTCAAGCCGTTGATGGCGAGAGTTTTTGTTCGAGCTCGACTGACGAAATAATCGAGCTGAGATCGCTCAATGAGACGGTTTTGCATCATCACGAATCGCCGGAAGACGATGAAAACATCGATAACAATGACGACGTATTCGAAACAAGGCGAGCTTTTTGTTACACACCCGAACGCCTGGTGCGCTCGCAACAGTACAGAATCGTGTCCAGCACGCCACCCTGTCAGCCGAGCTTTGACAGTCTCTGGCCGCAGGCTCGCCGAGAATTCGATCGCAATTACCAAAACTGCATTATCGACGCTGTCCAGCGGGATTATGGACTTGTCAAAGCTGCCGACTTATCTGCACACGAATCACCGACTAATTACACAGGTAAAACTCATCTTTACAATTCAACTTTGATCGTTTTTGCAGCGAATGCTAAGATATTTTGGTGCTGTACACGTATAAATACAGCCTAATAAACGACGTGCTCTGATGAACCCGACACTAGAAACTTGTGTCACACAAGCGTTCTTACTAAGCAATGCAATGGTCGAAGTGAACTTCGATTACCTCAGGTCTACCCGATCAAAAATCATGCTGAACGCAACCACTTAATACAGAGGGAATTAGCAAAGCAGTCTTATCTGGGTTGTTCGTCTTATGATACGTTAGCTACAAAACTATATTTTATAAAAAAGAAAGCAAATCACAATATGATCTTTTTTGTTATTTTTTGATTTCTACTGAATATCTGTCTACCATTTGAACAGGATGTGGAAGGTCCAGCTTTAAAATTGAAGGTCGTAAAAACTACCAACATCACCAGAATCCGAGAGAGCAGAACAATGATTTTTTCCAGAGAGATAAAAGTAGCACGACAGAAAAAAATCAAGTTACCGGTATACCGTTTGCTACTTTCAGAGCCGAGCACGATCGTGAAGATCTCGCTTACGTATCGTTCGAGTACGATTTCACGCCTAATAACCAGGTACATTACTCAATCCCTCTACATTAACTTATCAACTCGACTATAACTCCTTAAATTAACTTAACGTCATCAATTCCATAAGTAAATAACTCATTACGATTTATGTGTTGAATTGTACCCTGTCTTAGAAAAAACTTTAGGTAATACAGTATTCAATTTTCTAATCAAAACATCCTAAATTACTAATTACAGAATCCAATGAAATATTAATTTATCACTATATGCGCATTATCAGTAACCATTCATTAGAGTTTTTCCAAAGTCTGCTTTTCACCACTTTCGAAGAAAATATGCTAATTTTTTAATATTAAAATTAGTAAAATTTTATAATTTATAACGAAGATGATATTTTTTTTTATAAATATTACTCGAGTACAATATTACTTACAGTTCAGTAATTTAAAGATCAACGAAGTAACGTCAATTCTGTCTGAATTGGAAACGAATCCGAATCTTGCGAAACAGCTGTTACTGGAGGATGAAGATCGGTTCCTTACTTGTTCAGGTTCTCGACACGATTGTTTAACTAGATTGCTTCTAACCATTGAGCCTGACCAACAACAGCAGCAAACGGGAATTATTCAAACTTTGACACCTCGCTTAATTGAAAAAATCAAGGTATTTCCTCAACCTGGGTCAGCTGAAACGCTGACTGTTGAGCGACCGAATCCTTGTGTCCTTGGATTAAAAAAATTATACGAAAAAATAGAGCGATTGAAGAGTTCTGGATGTCAACTAAAGAAGGAGATAGATAAACTTAAGGCAGATTTTTCGGTGAGAATACATTTTTTTATCTATTTCTTCATCTCATTATTTATCTCGCTGAATAATAAGTTTAATTTTCATACCAGTGGCCCGAAAGTGACTACTCTACTACTATGCAGAGTCAAAAAAGCGATTTTCGAACCACTGAGTATGAAAAGTCGTATACTACTTAAACTAGAATAAAGAAAATCTCAGAGCACGTGTAATTAGCGTCCGAAGCAATATAGTTTTATACTATTTCACAAAATAAAAAAGATATTTGTACAAGAATTATTTATTCAATAATTACATACTTTTTTTATAATTTTTAATTATAAATATATAAATAACTTGATGCAATTGTTGCACATTTAGTTAAAGCAATTAAGTTCTCATTCACCATACATTTACTTGAATCACACTTGACTCAAAAATGAAAAATTTTCTGTTACCATTTTTAATGGAAATTAAAATTAAAGTTAGTCACTGGACATACTAATTCAGTATAATTAACATTAGATGAATTTTTGCTACAGAACGACGAAGAGATCCTCGACACTCTTTTAGGTGGAGTTATCAAATTTCGAAATGAGATGTACGAATTTAAGTTCACAAACGATCTCGTGAAACTTTTAAAAGGTGATCTTGAAAAAGTATCAAACAGAAATTGGCCTTTTAAAACAGGCCACACCAGTTACGGAACCAAAGAGTTAAATTTTATAATATAGTTCATCAAAGTCAGCACGTGTACATTTTCATCAACTATTGATCATCAATAAATGATTTATATGTACAAGATTATTTGTTTTTTTCTGCTGTATCTGTAACAATCGAGGCAGCGCAATTGTTTTTATTGTTAACGTAACAAACATGATTTACTTATATCAAATAAAAGTAACCGTTTTTAGAAAAAGTGTTTTACGTCTGAATATATATCTATTTATTATAACAAGTCAATGAATATTCAAATTTCATGATTACTTTTTAATTTAAGCTAACACTCTATGATACAATAAATACGCGTGTACCTCTTAATTCTTTCTTAGCGTTGCAACATTCACATCGTTTCTATGTTTAGTACCTATAGAAAAACATACTTATTGTATATACAAATCATAAGAATAATTCTATAACTCTTATTATTAAAGATATATGTCAAAGTTTAAGAAAGAGTTTTTTATCTTCAACAAAGTAAGATGAAGCTTTCGTTAGCACGAGACGTGGGTTAACAGCTTCTTTTGCGGGCGTGCTATCAGCAATACCTGTAGGCTCACGTAACATCAGTGCGCTGCAAATGTCGTCCTGGAGGAGGTTGCTGTTGCTGAGGATAGCCCATGTTGGCCCTCAGGAACTCTGAATGGCGAAAGACATCGTGAGGATTCGACAGAGTCGGTAACGAGGGCAATGTAGGAAAGAGAGAGCTGAGCATGGTCGCAGAATCAGAGGCGGAGTATATGCTATTATTTGGCATCGTTGGTGGAATCGAGGATACGGGTGGACAGTTTGTAGCTGTTAAAGAATTCGGATTATGATGGGAGTGATGGTGTGAGTGATCAGGAGCTGGCGGTGGTGGAGCAAGCCCTCCTGTACCAGATAGCATGAAAGACGTACCTGCAACAATAAATTTGCGGTTTTCGAATTTCTAGTACATATATGTTTATTTAAATGAGCGGTGCACTTCGAGCAGCCAAGCAGTCAATAAAATTTCCAAATATCAAAATATTTTCAAATAAGATAGGAGGCTTTAACAGCTGATTAACTTTTAGAGGACCGAGATACGCTATAAGGCGTATGATTCTTAGCATCCAAATATTTGATATAAATTTAGTCTAATGTTATGGGCCTTTGATACCTTTATTCTTTAAAAAATGTGTTTTATTAAATTCACCAAATAGCGGTCTTCTTAATGTCAAAATCAAAATTGTTATAATTTACCTGGAACATTAGATGGATTGGGGTGGATGCTTGAACTTAAACTTAAAGAAGATACACCGGGATAGTCTGCATAATCAGACTTTGGGTTATCTCTCAGAGTTAAAGTTGCTCTAGAATATGATGATGATTTGGGAATATAGTCCTTATCTTTATCCTTATTTTTGTCCTTTTTACTACGCGATTTTCCAGAACCAACGCCAAAATGCAACAGTTCCAAATGTCTTCGCAAATTTCTTGACTGTCGTATGACAGCTCCACACAACGGACAAGTAGCTGGTTGATCAGACAAAGTTCTTGATTTCGAGTTCCAGTCTCCTAAAATCAAAGTTTAAATAATAACAAAAAATCCTGAGAATCGCGTAAGACGCGTTAATGATTCAAAATAACCGGGAAACTTGCAATTCGTATTTAATGAATAGAACACTGAATTTATTTTAAGATTTCAAAATTATATTGTACGCTGATAGTTTTATTTACAGCTTATAATAAATTTTATAATAGAAAATTTTTTTAGCACTTAAATTAAAGAAGCCGTCAAATATCTAGATTTAGTGATAATTTTTTATGAATAATGTAATCATAATTCATGACTTATTAAGATTTAAGCGGCCTCGCTCAACAAAGTAATATGGTGTGTTCATTTACATTCATTTTTTTCTACAAGCTCATTGAAATTTTAATGATTACATCAACTCTGACATAAACTTTCAATTATACAAAATTTATGTTAATTCATAGGTGATTAAACTTAAATCTGCATTTAAACTTTTAAGTAATACAAATAATTAAATGAATATCATTATGTGATATAACTTTACGTATTATAGTACATTTTATTACACATCAGCCCCACAATTAAGACCAAAAAATTCTAATAAATTAAGTTTACAAACATATACAAACATACTCCTTACATAGAATTTCGAACTCAAAAAACTAGTTTTTCCATTTGCTAGAGACTCAATATGTTTTACTCAGCTTGAAATAAAACATGCATTCATTATTTGTCTATTTTTTCTCATCATTTTGAAAAAATTTTAGAAGTCAGACAAATTTATTTATTTCAAGTTACAAGGAATTCAACATAACCAAGGGATTTTAATCGTTATTAACATCATTTGTCCACGATAAATAAACAAAACTTTGACTGATTAACAATAGTTTTCTTCAAATTCCATCGGGCTGTATCACTTACAATTTGTTTTAGTAAAATCTAATCACATATTTTATAATTTCTAAATTAATTTATTGGAAGATTGATAGATGAAACAAAATGCCTCATCACATTTGCTTCATTTTCTACATAACTGTTTTCACCAGTTTTCTAATTCTAAAGTGTGAGTATTTATAATCGGTTGTTGTAGGTACTTATTAAACTTTTAATTCATTTCGAATTCACTTAAAAATGTTTGCAGGACGTAGCTAAACAGTCTTAATAATTGTCACTGCCACATCATTTAAGGTATGAAAATTATAGTATCAAATATAAATGTGTGTACCGTGTGACGTAAGTACTTAACTACTATAGAAAACATTTCATCAGTCTATTTTAAACCATCATTTAAAAATGTATTTTTTATCCCAGTTCAATAGTCGTGATTCATTCATACTTATTACTGAATGATCTTCGACTTAATTTTGAGCCTGGTTTTCTCCTTTTTTCATCTAGCTACTGTTGGTGAAGATATACTGCTATGTGGTGAGACAACATTAGAACCCTGCAAAGAAGGAAAAATCATGAAAGGAAACTGTCTGAATTGTTTCTTATTACAAGTTTTATTTTGAATCAAAAATGCTCACCTCGGACTTAACTTCCATAGACATATTGTTTGGCATCATTTGACCGGAGTTTGCAGAAAACCGATACTTGCATGAAGATAACAGATGTCGACGCAAATTTCTGGCTTGGCGCAAAGTTGATCCACACAAGGGGCAAACTCCTGGACAATCTGATGCTCCACGAATTTTAGGTGTTGATTGAGTTGTAGATGAAGACGTCGAGTTACTTGGAGCTGCAGTTGGCTGTACGGATGAACTACTACTTGGAGCTGGAGAGTATGGAACATTCTGAATGCCTCCAGTAAATTGTGGAATATGTAGTGGAGAGTACGGCTGCATAGGCATAAGGTTATGCAAATGTGGTTCCACTTCAGCATCTCCTATCAAGGCTGATGGGTTGTGTTCAATCACAGGGTGCACCAGTTGATGTGGCAATGGCGTTGGCATGTGGTGGTTTGCATGTTCAGATCGGTGTTTCACTGTTAACAGACACAAACACAATATTACCATACTGAGGGCTGAACTGATCTTCTGATCAAAGTTTAGACCACGCCAATTTAGTTAATGTACAGTCAACCCAATTGTTAGGCAGTTCAACCCATCCGATGGTTGTGTTTGTGTCCGTGCTTACTTCTTAAAGACATTAAAAATACATAGATCGAAACGAATTCCTACTTAAGGGTATGATACATTTTTCAAAATGTTGTACCAATCTTGAATCGATAGCGGACACAAAACACAAGTTTCAATGGATAATTTGAATCATTAACAGAATGAATCATTAAACATACCTTCATCGTCAGTTCCATCTTTGTGTCCGTAATCTAATGACCTATTATCTTCTGAATCTAAGGATCTAGAATCAAGGCTTGAATGATATCCAGCTCTGGGCCACTTTCCACCACCACCTTCTTGTTTCCTCTTTTTCTTTCTTCGATGCTGAGCTCGATAGGCATCAAGTGTTTCCCTGGCTGTAGCAATGTCATTACAGCCAGGTATAGAAGAGAGAGGAATTTCTTCTCCTTTCTGAAATTGAAAAAGTAGTTTTAGGTATTATATCAATTTTGTTTTTTAAAATTTTTAATTGTATCTAAACCTCTGTCATGATGGTTGGTGGTGCAAGACCGTGAATGCTGAGGCAATGCGCTGCCTGCAACAGCGAAGGCAACTGTGAGGGCTCCACGCTTATTTGTCCTCTGTACACAAATTCTAAAATAGCCTCTAGATCATCTGCACTAATACCAGCAAGCATAACCACTGGATGCTGGCATGGTGTCGTCTATAAAATTTAGAACGATAATGTGGTTAGAACATAAAATTTTTTACATGGCTATAAGTATAGAAGTATTCGAGAGCAGATTGCATTATTGTACCTTCAGAATTTCAAGGAGGAAAGGACTCGCCGCAGATAGTACTATTTTATGCGCAGGAAAATGTTGTCCACCAGCTGTTAGTGTCACGTCTACTAAATCTCCGTGTCCGCGAAGATGTTGCACAGCAGAAGTTAGAGATGAGCCATAATCATTCCAGTGCAAGCTGTACAGTTGTTGATTGGTGCTACCCATCTGGATAAAAACACAAATAGCATATTTAATTGTGGCAAAATAAAAGTTGCGTGTTGGCAAATAATACGAATACAAATAATTACACATTGGTATATAAGTTTAGATTATAATTTAAACAATAATTCAACACGAAGTTGAAAGAAATTGTTAAAGTACAACATTGGCTCCGGGCGAGAGATCCGGAGTGCGTACATATTATATCGCGACGCTCAAAGGGCATTAACCTGGACCCTCCTCTCTTTCTCTCTCTCCTCTCTCACTATGCCATCTCTCCGTGGCGCACAAATAAAACACCCGGCGTCCCGCAAAGTAGAGGTTCAGCGTATAGAACAGTATAGTGTACATACATACTTACATATATGGGTCAAAATAATACTTTTTTACAAAACCGTGCGCACGTATGTCACCGATCTTGACGCGCTTTTGGTATGTTATAGTACATGGTAAAAAGGTCCCAAAAAAAAATTTTTAGACCCCCTCCCCCCTCCTACCCCCCACTTCCGGTATAAACGTCCATTTTCGATCTATATTTTTTCTGAGGACATGAAGCAAGTAAAAAATCTGAAAAAATTCATAAAAATACTTTTCCACAATCCAAACAACCTTGAATTTTTTCAGATTTTTTGAGTGCTTCAGGCCTTCAGAAAAAATTATTGAAAATTTCAAAAATCGAGATACGGCGGTATGAGCCGATGTAGTACTCGGAAATTTTTTCAGTTATTTTTCGCATTAAAAAACATAACCTCAATTTTTTTCAGATTTTTTCAGATTACCTAACGCACCTTTTGAAGCCAAAAACCGATTTTTTTGACGAAAATAATTTTTTTAGGACAGTACGGAGCCTCGAAAAATCTGAAAAAAATTTTTTCTTGTTTTTTTCATCAAAATACGTAATCTCAAATTTTTTCAGATTTTTTAATTGAAGGCGATAGCTTCTAGGGCCGAAAAATGCTATTTTTAACAAAAAATGGTTCCTAGAACCCGATGGTTCCGGTGAAAAAATTTGAAAATATTTTTTTTGAATTCCTTGTCAAATTTTAATAAATTTTGACCGTTTCAAAAGTTCGATTGAAGCTTCCTAGCTCATTTTAGAGCATCAAACGAGTTTTATCATTCCTTAATGTCTTCAGAAACGTCTTCAGATATTTTGCACTAATCTTTGTCCTGCTCTAAAATGAGCTAGGAAGCTTCAATCGAACTTTTGAAACGGTCAAAATTTATTAAAATTTGACAAGGAATTCAAAAAAAATATTTTCAAATTTTTTCACCGGAACCATCGGGTTCTAGGAACCATTTTTTGTTAAAAATAGCATTTTTCGGCCCTAGAAGCTATCGCCTTCAATTAAAAAATCTGAAAAAATTTGAGATTACGTATTTTGATGAAAAAAACAAGAAAAAATTTTTTTCAGATTTTTCGAGGCTCCGTACTGTCCTAAAAAAATTATTTTCGTCAAAAAAATCGGTTTTTGGCTTCAAAAGGTGCGTTAGGTAATCTGAAAAAATCTGAAAAAAATTGAGGTTATGTTTTTTAATGCGAAAAATAACTGAAAAAATTTCCGAGTACTACATCGGCTCATACCGCCGTATCTCGATTTTTGAAATTTTCAATGATTTTATCTGAAGGCCTGAAGCACTCAAAAAATCTGAAAAAATTCAAGGTTGTTTGGATTGTGGAAAAGTATTTTTATGAATTTTTTCAGATTTTTTACTTGCTTCATGTCCTCAGAAAAAATATAGATCGAAAATGGACGTTTATACCGGAAGTGGGGGGTAGGAGGGGGGAGGGGGTCTAAAAATTTTTTTTTGGGACCTTTTTACCATGTACTATAACATACCAAAAGCGCGTCAAGATCGGTGACATACGTGCGCACGGTTTTGTAAAAAAGTATTATTTTGACCCATATACATACATACGAGTCACAGGTGCGGAGAAAGGAGGAAAGGGGAGGGCAGAAAGTACGTCGAGAAAAGAGGAGAACTGCGATCCATATAGGCAGGCGTTGCACGGGACAGTGCGAAAAGTGCAAATGAAGGTAGTCTCGGCCCTGGGTACTTTAAACGGGGATAACATTATATACAAAAAGACTACGGACATACCCGATGGCAGGTAGCAGCAGTTTCACGGGGTCCTTATACATGTTTCTCGGATGTTTTTTTGCACAGGAGCTGGGTTGGGCTTGTGCCCGCAATTTTCGTGCAGATGCGTGATGCAATGTCAGTTTCGTACCGGACTAAATTTGCTCGATTGAGGTTGCCTCGAAAGCGGAGAAGTTCCCGTTATATATATAAATATATACATGATATATATTTCTTTTACTCGTTCAGTCGTTGTCGCTGGCAGTTCGCACTCGCAAAGGCGCCTGGTCGCGTTGCGTTGTTATAGTTGCAGTAAGATACGCATACGCGTTATACACGTTGTATACGTGTAGGACTGCTTTCTTTACTCATACATCGAAACGAAGCTGCTCCATTTGGCGTGTGCCTCGCGTGCCTCATATACGTGCAGCGAGAACGAGCAAGCGAGAAAGAGACAGATGTGAACAGTCGAATCCCCTCGACGCCCTCGCAACCCGCAATTTTCTCAGCTCTTGTTCAGCGAGTTTGTATGCTATACATAGCTGTGCGCATGCGCGCGCTGCAGTCTGTGTCTGAGTGTGTACTCATGTGTATTGTGTGTGAGCTGAGCCGGAGTGTGTGTGTGATGTGCACAATGTACATACACACGCATACACCGACATCGGCCACTGACTTCACAAGCGCACGCACACACTTACACACTCGAGTACGCAAAGCACAGGCAATCGACTCGTGCCAGCATTGCCAGCCTTTATAGTGCGGTACAGACTCACAGACTGCGAAATACGAATGTCGGGTTTGCTGCGCGCTCCGATTGGTCGCTCTGAGAGACGAGAGTATACATGTGTATATGGTGGCAGCGCATCGGGCTCGGAGGCGCAAATTCTAGAGACGCCCCTGGCTCTGCGCGCCTTGAAAATCGTTTCGAGCGGAGTACGGCACGCACACAGAGCGTGCAGGGGCCGCGCAACACAAGTTGGAATACTGGAAAGTCTGGGGAGCAGCCACCGTCGGCGCAGCAGCAACATACCGGCGCATCGACGTCTACGCAGACGCGAGAAATCTTTTTCGGAATATAGCTGTACTACAGCTCGAACAAGCTATTCTTACATGAAAATACCAATCTAATATGTACGCGGATGTTGAGTATATGCAGGCGCGAGATATTACGTTGAAGCACGAGGTAAATCTGCGAGTGCTAATAGACCGCGAATGAAGAGCGTCGGTCAAAAGCTGTGACGAATGTTGATCATTGTTTTCCAAGAGTATATATACATACATATGGCACAGAAACAGAGGCCGTGACGAGTACACGGTTCACTACATAGGATCTTGCGTGCATGTATTCATCATCTGCCTCGAGATCTAAAAGCATTCGCTCGTCATATTTACGAGACATTTAAATAAATTCGGGTCTCGAGCATTATAATAGGAGCTTCATTGCAATTAAGCATGAAAAGATTAAGAACGTATACTAACTTCACGTGCGGCCTAGATGCCAAGTACGACTCACGTATTATATAGCTTGTGTTTATTATGAGCCGAAGCCATGTAGCGATGTAGGTGTGTGTATTCGCATATAGGAGCAAGCGCGCGTGCGTGAATACAGATACATACATGTGTGTATGTATATATGTATGTATGCGTATCTCGTGTAACTTGACGAGTGTGTAGTGTACAAAAGCGAGTATACGTTTTGTAAGATACGCGTTTGTGTAGAGAAAATGTATGGTTGTGTGCGCGCGTCTGTATACAGTGTGTACTCACCTCGGGTTGGGAGTGCGCGAGCATAGTGTGATTGCGCTCGGGGTACGGCTTGGCGGCGGCTTGTGCGAACCCGCCGCTGCTGAGGTGCAATCGTTCCGCAGCCAGCTCGAAAGCGTTATGACAACAATCGTAATAATACGGAAAAGCGTGCTGCACGCGTGCAAAGGTCGCAAGGACGACGATGCTCTGCACTTGGCTATAGAGACGCGCAGTGTCGTGTCAGTTGGCACGAACGTCCGTAATATTGTAACGCCGACTCGTATGCCAAACGCAGTACAGCCACTGCACTATCTACAAGGTTGGGCCTTTTCGCGAAAAGCGCTCCTGACACTGCAGCAGTTCCGATCGAGCCGCGCTCGAGGTGAAAGTTGCACAACACTCGCTCCTCTCGAGGAACAAGCCGATGATAAGTAGGCTAAACAACGCGTCGTTGGGTACTTGGGTTACTCGCTGTTCTCGATCGAGGCCACGATCAAAGTACTGGCCTTTAACCGATTGCTCGCTATTTTTTGCCACCTCCAATCACACGTGCCGATTATTGACGTTCAACGCGCAATACACGGAATGTTCATAAACAAAAAACAACGACGAACAATAACGTTTTTAACTACAAAACTTACAACCAACAAGTCACAAGAGAGACAGAAAACACTGCCGACTCTCTCGGAGAGACTCGTTATACTATACTATACGGTTCTCTCTGAGTGAGCCGTTCTCTCTCTCTCTCTCTCTCTCTCGCAACTCTCTCATTCTCTCTTAGTTTCTCTCTCTCTCTTTCTCTCTCTCTCTCTCTCTCTCTCTCGCTCTCTCTCTCTCTCTCTCTCTCTCTCTTTCTCTCTCTCTCTCATTCTCTCTCTTTCTCTTTCTCTCTCGCTCTCTTGCTTGCTGACTTGTTCGCCCTCTCTCTCTCTCTCTTTCTCTCTCTCTCTCTCTCTCTCTTTCCTTTCTCTCCTCTCGCTATATCTATCTGTACATATATATACATATATACTTATATATATTCTATACTTGCAAACGGCAACACGAGTGAGAGAAAATGAACTGCACTAAAAGCTAGAGCGAGAGAGAGAGAGAGAGAATGACAGGAATTGAGTGTGTGTGAGTCTGTATACCAGAGCGAGTATACATGTTATATAGATGCGCGTATAATATATATAGATATACTACCAACATAGAACGGGGAGTCGAGCAAGAGCGAGAGAGAGCCTATTAAGCGAGAGAGGAGAGGAGAGAAGAGAGCAGACGAGAGAAACGCGTTCAGCACATACAGCAAAAGGGGAGCGAACAACCAACGAGAGAGCGAGAGAGTTTTTTAACACGAAGAGAGAGAGAGAGAGAGAGACAGAGACAGACAGACAGAGACAGAGAGAAAGGAATGACGCGCGCGCAATGGGACTTTATACATATATACATGCAGTTTTATATAGGTATATACATTTAATATATGTGTGTATGTATATAAATATGCATGCAGTATGTATATAACTGTGCATACTCATCATATATATATGTAATATAATATTTAGATATATATATGCACAAAATAGCGAAACAGACGGAGATAGTTAGGATGAATTTGTGCATTTTGGTCTGTTTTCTTTTTATGATTAGCAGGTCGATATGCCGGCCATCGTTGCTAATTTTGAAATATCAGAGCTTTATAATGAAAGAGATAAAGAGAAGGAAAGAAGCAATAGACCTCATTTGATAACGGCGGACTGAATCTCGTGGATTTACATCGCGTACGTTTGATTTCGTGCTATGCATACACGCAACCAAGTGTGTAGATTATATCTTAGTAGAAAGTAAATTTTGTACTTACCCATGATTACGGCAAATTCGTTGCAACGGCTTGATGCGCGTAACGTGGAGAAAAACATAAGCCAGCTCGGCAGAGACAGGGCGTTCACTGTTTGTCCAAGAAGCTGCTGTCTGCAGGTAGCTAGTCGTTGGATAGAGCACTGCAATCGGCCGTCCGTATACTCAGCAGTGTGTGCGTGGTATCAGGGCTTGGAACGCCAGCAGCATCAGCAACAGTAGCAGCGCACTATGTATAGGTAGTAGCAGTTGCAACAATAGGTCCGAGCAATAGATAGGCTTAAATGCACAGTGTATTCGAGTGGCGTACGTATGCAGTTTGCACTTGTGTCAAAGAATCGAGTCGAGACGAGCTATCTATTCTGCAGCTCGATAGGAAACGCGTGTTATATCGTAGACGCAGTGGCGAATTACGAGTACACAGCTTAATACTTTTGAGACGATGTAGGTATGTAGGTGCAGGCGCGCGATAGTGTGTGTGTATAATATTGCAGCTGCAGCGAAGAGAACCGAGCGAGCCAAGAGCCAGAGCAGTAGCGTATACGATACGTGTTGTATAGCGGTGGCGGCGCGGCGACAGTCGTCGAGTAGTCGTTGAGTCCTGTTTCGCCGTCTTCTTGCGCGCAGCGCAGCTCGCAATTCTCGCTCGTCGCTGCCTATATAATATACTCGAAAGTTGCTTGCTTTTCGTTACAGTATTCGCATGCCAAAAGCGCGCGCGTGAGAGAGAGAGAGAGAGAGAGAGACGAGAACGAACACGACGACCCTTCACCCCACCACAGCTTCTCTTGCTTCTCATGTATATGTTGTTGTACGAAGCTATATCTTTCGTACACTCGAGCAAGCGCAACGACGACGACGACGACGACGTTCTGTTCTGCAATGGGCTAGCCGCGGAGTACTCGGTGCGGCTTGGCTGCACACCGTTGCGCCGTAGGCAGCGAATTTTCGCACTCGCAAGTCGCATCGCGTCTTGGCATTCCGAGTTCGAACTTGGACGTGCGTTGGAGTCTTGGGCGAGATGGTGCTGCCACGAGCAACGCCTTGAATCGGAGTCACGATCGACACTCGAGTCGGCACTCGGCAGTCGATTGCAGTCGCAGCGTTCGGCAGTTGGCTCGGTAGTTTGCACCGATACTTCTGCACGGCTCTACAATAGCGATTGCCCGTTGAGTTAGTACATTGAACAGCTCACAGTGCAAAAGCATAACTTGTCTCCTTGCTCCTTTGTCAAAATTCCACTGTCCTACGTCTCGTCTAGTCCAAGAGCTTTTTTGCGACTCGCGCGCTCTGGTCGTTTTTAATCAATTAAAAGTATTTACATTTTCAAGTCCATACATGCGTAAGATATTAACTATTAGTTCTTAAAGCATACTAAATATCGTCAAGTAAAAAGTATAATTACGAACCATTTCGAGTAATTTATTTAATTATTTGTATATTATAGCAATAGTTAAATTGTGTCCTTGCAGTAATATAATCAGTAAATAGCAATTGAAAAATTACTTTTACGATACCAAAATTCTGCCATCATCAAGATTGATATCTGAAATTAAAATCGTTCAACCCTAGTCTTTGAGTAATCATTTTTCAATTATTTAATTTAATAAATTTGAGACAATGTATTCTCAATTTTTTTCGAAAAATATTTTTTAGGTTTTTTAATGAATAAGATATTGAGCGCTGCATCGATTAAAGTTTAAAAAAGAATTTGGTTTTATTAGAAATAGCTAGTAAAGCAATGAACTGCACGAGTCAGAGCCATCAGAGGTGTTTGCATCCGCACTGTTTACGTAATTGTGGCCCGGAACATGGAGGAAAAAATGGAGGAAATCACAAATATTATTGAAACGATTAGATTCGAGCAATTTACTGCGATGCGCAAAAAGCGACACACGTCATGGCAAGCTTGATAATTATATACTCGTTTGTATTTTTGTAAAACGTCAGATTTGTGCCCCTGGCGTGTGTGCGCGAGCTGCGAGATAAGTGAGAATCGTCGTCGATGCGAAAAGAAGCTCTCAAACCAAGTTGTCGATGAGGAAGCCCAAGAATTCGCTGACCCGCGAATAAACTCCTGGGAAGCCAGCTGAGGCGCATTGGAAGCCCGTTGACACTACGCCGACCAAATACCAAGTGTTGCGCAGCGGGAACATGAGCGGCCCTCCGCTGTCGCCCTGCAACAAGCCATTGCAATCGTATATAGATACATTTCTATTTGCGGCGCGAGCATATTTACATCATATTACCTGACAAGCGTCGATTCCGCCGGCGTCGTAGCCGGCGCACAAAATCCTCTTGTCGACCAGTATCCTCTTTTTGGCGTAGAGCTTTTTACACTTGTCGACGCTGATTACCGGCACCTGAGCTTCCTGGACGATGCTGCTCGTTGGGCCTCCTGCAACGCGACAATAAATTGGCTTTGCTCAGAGATGAGCTGATCGACAATAATGATTAGTCAGAAGCAAGTACCGTAAGACGTTGCTCCCCAACCAGCGACGTAAGGGAAGCTGCCGACTAGATTGCGATTTCTTATTCTGCTCTTGAGTGGCAGGCATATCGGTCGGATTTCCACTGAAATTAGCCAAGCAATTGTGCAGCCGCTCGATTAGTTGCTGAATGGGACTTACGTGTAAACTCGACGTCTCTACTGAGTCTGAGCACGGCTATGTCGTTTTCCTTGGAGGTCCGATTGTAGCCCGGGTGGGGAATGGTCTTTTCAACGCTCACGTCGACCGGCGGTGGCGTGTCTAGCGGATGCTCGTTGTCCAGGTCGAAGGCGCCCAGCCTTACGACGAATGTCTCGGTCTCGTCGAAGGCCGCGAGACAGTGAGCCGCCGTGAGAACGTGACGCCTCGAAACCAGGGCGCCGCCACAAGTGTTGATGAAGGACTCGTTCGAGTGCTCTGTTGCTGGGACTCGGACGCCGACAGCGGCCAACCACGGCCAAGCACCTGCATGCAGCCGAACCATCAATCTTGCACCTTTCTCGTCAAATTTTTTCACCTCTCTCTCTCTCTCTCTCTCTCTCTCTCTCTTATACCGTCGCGATCGTGATGATCTTTAAGAAATTCATACCGATTACCGAGGGCTCGCCGCCGACTACGCGATTGTGGGGAACGTCGCTGAATCCGCAATTCGGTGGAGCTATTGGAAAATAACTCGCTGAACTGTACGTCCCAGGCCTTGCAGCTTTCTTCTTGCCGTCGGTGCAACATACTTCTGGTCTTGTATGACTGCTCGGGCATTCCTGGCTCGACTGCTTTTTTAGCTCGGCGTCTTTAGCTAAACTTCTTTTGCAATTCTTTAACGGAATGCATACGCCTCGTTTACCCTCGGAGTTTTTGCAGGCAGTATTAACTTCAAAGACAATCATCGGTTATACTCGCTTCTTTCAATCAAACTTTTTCGTCGTATAAGATCGAAGAGTTACAATACAATTTTTTGGCAAAATTCAGTTTTATTTGAAACATTTATTGTCTAAAGTTTTTTATCTTACTGTTTTTGCAGGCTTCTTGCGAATTATTCATTCGCGATTTTACCAAAAATTTGTGTAACGGAACAATTCAACACATTTAAACTTTACCGAAAAATTTAAAATATTTGTACCTTTTTTGTGAAATTTAAAACAATCAACTGATAAAGTAATAATCAACGATAAAATAACTATAAGATTCACTGCACTGAAATTCATTGCATTTGTATTTAATCAATTTGAACAAAAATGCTAAAAAAAACTATTTCATAGAAAATGAACCGCTTATAAGCAACTTTCACGAGACCTTTTCATCGAAACTTTTTATAGAGACTGCAAAAAAAGTTACCGGCTTCCTGTCGTTCTTTTGATAAAACGAATGTGTTATTGATATTCCTCGTTAACACCTGGTAATATACTTATTATTTGTATTTTCTTTTCGGAATACCGCATATCGCATAATTGAGCAAAATTAATTTTTTTTCATTTAATTACCGTAAAGTCGAACTACATGTCAATAAAAGTTATTGACGTTATTAAATACGGTATAGAATAATTTGAAACAAGAGATGAATAATTCACATAGCTTTACATAATACAATTTATTCGTACAATTTAAAAAAAAATTACATCTATTTACATATTTAAAACTAATGATTAAAAATAATTATAAATTATTTATATTCGCG
This sequence comes from Trichogramma pretiosum, assembly GCF_000599845.2. Classification (NCBI taxonomy): domain Eukaryota; kingdom Metazoa; phylum Arthropoda; class Insecta; order Hymenoptera; family Trichogrammatidae; genus Trichogramma; species Trichogramma pretiosum. The sequence continues at coordinate 731,929 of NW_019641674.1, forward strand.
CAATCTATTTCAATAATGTAAAATAATGCATTGTTCAAATTATGGTTGATAATCAAGACTTGGTTCGAGTAAATTTTCAAATTAGTGTGTAGTCTAAATGTGCAAGACAAATATATTCACATATGTAAATGGGTAAACAATTGTCTTGAATTTAATTTAAATTTGTCATAATGAAATCTAGGAACTCTGATACTTTAGTATAGACACCAGGGTATCCGGCTTCAGCGCAGCCTTTGCCAAAGGATACAACACCGATAGCGTAATAAGCGCTTCGATAAGGATACATGAGTGGTCCACCGCTGTCTCCCTAAGAGAAAACAATTTATTGGTTTTAATAAAAATGCTTCAAAAGCAGAGAGTGGTGTTAGGAATTAATGAATTACTGTTGAGGTAATATTATAGGAAATATTTTTTTTAATTTGGGAATATAAATAAGAATTACCTGACAAGCGTCTTTTCCTCCTGCGGTAAAGCCCGCGCACAAAACTCGATTATCTATCATTTGAGCCTTGAAGCGAGCATAGGCGTTTTGACAAGTTTCTTGCGATACAACCGGCAATTGAACTTGTTGCAAAACGTTGGAGCCCGTCGTATCGTCTGAAACAGTAAAATCGTTAGTCATTTGTCAAAAGAAGAGATAAGCAATTCTTAGACATAAGCAAGGAAAAAACTCACCAAAGTGCAATTTTCCCCAGCCAGCCACGAAAGGATAGTGCCTCACAAAATCTTTGTTCCTGATCTCAGGCAGTAGCGGCAAACAGATCGGATGAATGGCATCTACAATAAAAAGAAACAAAAATAAAACAAGGTGATATCGAAATTCGTTATAGTTGCGCAAGGTTGGGGGAGTTTGGCTCGTACCAGTAAACGGAACGTCGTAGGCGAGCCGAATGACGGCTATGTCGTTCTCGTGGCTCGAGCTGCTGTAGTCCGGATGCGGCGTGATGAGCTCGACCGGCACGTCGATCGGATTGGCGCCGTCGTCGTCGCGCCCGAGCTCGTGTTCACCCAGACGCACGAGGAAGACGTCGTTGCGCCGGTACACGCAGTGGGCCGCCGTGAGCACGTGACGAGCCGAGATGAGGCTGCCTCCGCAGCGCCAGTTGGCACCCCCCGTGCTACCGTCCCGATAACCCAAAGCTGCTAGCCACGGCCAAGCTCCTACTCGTACAACAACAAAGCGTATTACAGAGATAAGTATATCTGCGGCAAGGACAAATTACGAAATTAGGCGCGAAGCAAGATCCCTTACCGAGCTCGGAAGGTACGCCGCCGACGACCCGGTTGTGCTGCACGTCGCTGTAGCCACACTGCGGGGCGCGTAACGGCCCATAATTCGTACTGGACTCGCTGTTTCGATTGGTATTGCTTGGCTCGAGCGTAGCCGGATCGGGCTCGTTCACGGCGTTGCTCTTGCCAGCCCCGAAGTAGGGATTGCCGTTGTAGTCGGGGCAGCAGACGACCGGGTCGTTACCCGAGTAGTAGCACAATGTGTTTCGTAGCTGAGCACCCGCTGCAGTGCCGTACTGCTGCAGCAGAGTCACGTAAGGCTGACAGTTTCGCACCTTCATGCAGACACCGTGATCCGAGCGAGACAGGGCCAACAGTTGGTTCTTGCAACTTTCACCTGTGACAATTGCCAGAGTAGCAAAACCATATCTTATTTACATACAAAGTCAAGTATTTTTTCAGTCAGAACTTTTCAAGGTATGACAAAAAATAGACCATATTTACTATAGGAATCACTTTATTTATTTTATAATCATCGTCTCATAATTATCGCGAGTCATTAAGACATTTCATTTAATTTATGTCGACAACTCCTTGACATCTTGATCGTCTTGCTACAATGCTGATGTATCGATTTGCAACTGCTAAAGTAAATCTGTAAAACAAAGTATATAAGCAAATTAGTATCAATGATTTTCAATAATAATTTATAAATATCAGTTTTATTAGCAATAAAAAATTTAATTTACAAATGGAATTTTTCAGTGTTAACTCTTTATTTGTATCAAAAGTTAAAAGGATGTCAAGAGAAAAACTATAAAACGGCACAATACAAGTAATTTAAAAAATGGGGTTAAATTTACAGAAAACATGTTGGAAAATTTTCATTCATATCTAAACATTTGTGCTCTCTTGATTATTTGTGGAATAACTTCAAAAGGCATTAATAAAAGTCGCAGAAATAGATCGCGTAAAACAGGCAAAGTAAGTGCTTAAAAGTATCATATAAAAATTTTGATTACGATGCATTCTCATTTATTATTCGGTGAATAGTGTAAAGCAATAAAAAAATACTTCGAAACTCATTTTACAAACCTACAACGCTTTATATTAATAAGTATTTCATGTTTGAAGACAACTTATCTTACGCGAACTAAAACTATTCATTATTTTTACCCTTAAATCGAAAGAAATTTTGAATTTACTTATTGTTTTCGGTTAATTAATAATTCATTACTAGCATTCAACAATAAATTTTTCTCTGAAAGTTTTTTGTAAGTTTAAACTTTGATACCGAACGAATAATGCATATTCTAAGACTATGTGAATAATTATTATCATTACTTACTTTATGCTAACTCCGACCCAAAGATCTTGTAATCGTATGAAAACATCGACAATTTCTTCGAGCATTTTCACACTAGGCTTGCGATAATCAGTTGGTAGTTGACGTAGCCTCTCATCTTCTTCGAGTGCGATTCTCATTTCTTCCTCAGTTAGATTTTTGTTAACGGCCATGAGGTCCCACTTTCTTAGTACGTTTTTGGAAATAAGAAGCCTTCTTAATACCATTGGGAATTCCCAGTTCTTATTATTGTGGTAATCTAACAAGAGGCTTTGCCAATTTTCCATATTATTGCGCAAATCTATGATTCTTTTCTGTTCCTTCTCCGAGCCTTTAAATTGGTAAGGACATTGTCGTACCAGTTGTATTAGTCGCTTTGTATTTTTGGAATCTTTTTCTGAAACGCAAACATTTTCTCAAGTAAATAAGATGTTTTAAATATATAACTCATTCGTTCAAGCTATAACCATGTCTAAGGTGATAAAAGTTATAAAAGAATCATGACTTACCATTGAAAAAATGTGGGTGACTTTTTACAAAATCGTCGATATTCATATTACACACAGACGAAAACCAACACTACAATGGTTACGATTTCGACTCGACTCGAGTATGAAAGCCAGCAAACTTGATTGCACGGGCAATGCGAGCAGTACAGCGCGAGCTGAGAAAACAAGCGACTAACAGAACGTAAACACTATTACCTATACGGCAGGACGTCGTTTGTTTCGCACGCGCGTTACACGTTAGTACGTTACGAATCGAGCACTTTTGCCGTGCATTTTTACATGAAAAACTGATCGAGACTCGAGAGCTGAAACAAACGTCTTTCACGCAAACAAATCACAACATCTCGCACGCGGCAAGGTCGACTATTACAGTATGTACTACAATCGATGCGTAAGTTTTCTATGCGGGTATAACGCGAACGTTGCGATAATCGATCACTGCACACATAACTTGCAGACGAGTTTGAATAGACAAGTTGAACATTTCAGGTTTAAGGATTGCACCGACCAAACGAAAAATCATCTCCATGTATGAACGAGTTATGACATTTTACTGATCTCTCACTCATTTTTTTGACAAATATTATTATTCAGTAATCATTTCCTTCATTGGATCAAAAGGAAATACTTTTTACAACTTTTAATTGCTTGTGTATAATTATAATTTGTCAATATACATTCGATGGGGCCAGAGATGTCACACGAAATAAAAAGGGATTTGTTAGGTCAAAAGCTTAGATAATCGAATATCGTTTCATATATATCTAATTATAAACGATTTTATCAAGAAATTTCTTCCTTTTTTTTATTAATGATAAAGCTCATATAAAATTGCGGCTAATTTGATGCATTGTGGTTATGAAAAACTGTTTGACTTTAAAAACTAGCCGAAGAAACTTGAATGGATTAAATGACGTAACATTTTTTGCGTTGCTCGTTTCTGAACTTTCCAAAATACTTCAGAAATCAGATTTGCTACATACTTACATCATTAAACTTGTATCATGCAGTATTAAAAGTAAAATTCCAAATGTTTACACGATGCTTTTGTTTTTTCGAATATCTACTACGATTTTTAGTAAATATTCAATATAAATCGTAAAATTCGCTTGAATATTTCCAAGTTTTTTTACAGGCGCATTAAAACAACATCAATAAATTCAAGTTCACAAAGTATAAAATCAGCTACTCATGTAAAAAAATTTGGATTGAAGACTTAAACTATTGAATAAAGGCTAATTGGACGATAATCTTAAAAATTAAATTATTGTTGATCATAAATCCATTCAAAAGTTTACGTTAAACATTGTCATACAATTATGTTTATGCTATAGAATAACTAAAAATTCACATGCGTAGTAAATTGAAGAATTTACGATTTATTGCGTTGATTGCCAATACTTATATTATTTAAATCAGTTGAGATGATCAGACTTAAAAAATTTGTCCTTCATTCAATTTCTCTCTTGTTTCGGTCTCCGCGGGCCTTGACCGATTTTTGCCAACCACGCCATAATATTGCGTTCCTATACTTAAGTATCGTTAATAACAAAAATTAATGCTAATAAAAATTGATACCATTGTATTCTTTTAACATAATAGCTAAATGATCGTTTAGTTTTATGATTTCTACCGATAAAAACAGTAAGCCCAATACATTGCGAGATAAAATTTGAGGTGTAATTTAATAAATACCAAACATTTATACGAACCTTCGGCGGAAACATTCTGTTGACAAACAGCGTGCAAAGTTATCAGTAAAAAACCTGCTAAAGTTAGTTTGCAACCGAGTGACATCTTTTTCTCTATTTTTCCTAAAACAAAAAGAAACAAGTTTAAAACTTTATAGATATTTTACTTACAACAAAATGCTACTCAAACATCACGACAAAATGAGCACGATTGGCCAATTATCATTTTAGACAAGATTATCTCCTATACGAGTTCGATTCGAAAAAACTCCGAACCTGTTTGTCTGGTTATTATATTACAAAGCAATAGTGTTTCGACTATTGAATTTATACTTATTACTGGAAATTAGCAAAAACCCACGTATACTGTATATTTATACAGCAAGTCTTGAAAAATGTTGGAATCGACTATTAAAACCCATTTAGTTACGTCACAGTATTAATATAGCTTACGTTTCAATACTCACTGGGATTCCCCTGTTACAAGGCACTGCTTAATGGGTTAGTAGTTATAATTATCATGGTCAAATGATTGACTGTGTAACATTGGGCCAATTGGAATAGTTGAATATAGAATCTCGTTTTCTCGTATATTATTTAGAAAAATTAGTTTTTTTCCTCGTTCGAAGTAAATTTATCTTCACACCGTGTTAGCTGTATCAATAACAACTTTTGTATCATTGCCGGGCATTATATACAAGTTGTCGAGGATAATTGTAGTGTTCATGCAATGAGCGTCGAAGTTTCCGATGACGCTTGAAAATTCAAGACACTCATTCAATGAAAATATGAAACACGTGCAGGTACAGTGCTAACTTATTAAAATTAAAAAAAAAATAAGTTCATCTCGCGATCGCAGTTGGTGCTTTTATTTTTTTAACTTAACATCAAATGCCATCATGAATTATGCTCAAATAGTGCTCACGTGAGAATTGCGGAAGTTATTATCCATTGTATTAACGGTAATAATTTAAACACCTGTAGCAAACGTGATTGATGTCAGGTAATTGTTGGCTTCGAAAATTCCAAAAATGTATTAAATTTTACTTTTGTAAATAATTAAATTATAGTTATTAGTAAAAAAAAAAAAAGAAAAAACAAAAGTTCTACTGAGATGAAATTTTGAAGGTTCAATTGTAATTATAGAGTTGAACAGTGAAGCACAAAGTATATTTACCTTCTTTGAATTTAGAGATGTTCGATTTCAAATTTTTATAAAATTATCCAAATTTAGATGCATTAACTAACACGGTTACAAAACTTTGACTGGCATGAAAATAAATGCTTTCGATTCATACGCGTAAACTATTTTACTGATGAATGCTAAAAATCTTGACGTTCGGAGCAGTGATTCAAGACTGGTGGACGATCTTATACCGGTCATTCTTTTTATACTCTGAAAAGATCATGCGAACTTTATGCGCTGCAAATGTTTATCATAAGCGTCAACGATAGCGTGGTATTTTCAATTTCGCTTATGGTCAACATAGATATCTGATCAGTTTTATATTTTATTTTCAATGATTATAATTTCAAAAAAATAATATTTATACTTTTTGCTAATTTTATGTCACAACTTGGATCATATTAGGTAATGTTTATGAAATACCAAAAGTTTTTCCACGATAATGGCATGAATCAATTACCAAATCTTTAATAAATGTTTAGTTATTGCAGTCATTGTTTAAGCTTTTGATCTACATAAAATGTAAAAAGTTCGATAAAAGTTGTACCTACCCAACTAAATCAATACCCGAAGTTTTTATTTTTATAAAAAAAAAAGATAGAATTATCACTTTTATTTACTCGCCCTCCAATGCGGTTTTAATTGTTGACGATTTTACTGCTGGTGCTTGGACTCAATAATTTCAGAACTTTAGTTATGTATGTATATATGACCGGTTATAACAATGTTCATAACCATCGTTGTAAAAATCGTAAAACTAATCAAGTTGGTATTTTCAAGATCCTTGAAACTTTTTTGTAAAATGAAAATGAATAACCCCTAATAGTATTTTGCCTGAAAAATGTATTCTAATAGATTACGATGCCTAATTATTGAATAAAAATCAACGGCTAAAATCTTTTGCTTGCTTTATTGCTCATGAAGCATGCTGCAAAATATCATATTTATTTATTTATTTATTTACATGGTATATATGAAATCGTTTCATTTTTATAATTAAATGAATTCAAGTCCATCACATGTCGTATATTCTCCAAAAAAGTTTTATAATGAAGAGATACTCAAATGCTTTTGCTCCCAATAACTTGTTCATTTTTGACAATTAAAGTTTGAACGGTTCCTTACAAATATGAATGAATTATTATTTACATTTGAGTCAATAAATCACATGTGATTCTCAACTAGTAACAAATCTAATATTTTTTCAAGATTACCAAAAAAAACTTACTATACAGTTCATCTTTTTGAAAGCCTAAGGTTATCAGTCATACTAGTAAAATCAGAGATTAAAACTATTTTACATTTATTATCAATATAAAAATTAAAGTATTCTTATTTTTGTGATCTGATTAGTTTTTAAACCTTCAAATTCTACTGGTAGCACATTTTGCTACTAAGCCTTTTTTTGATTCATAGACTAATCAACTACTTACAAACGATTTGTACATATTTAATTATACATTTTTAAGTTTGGCACAATAGTAAACTCGTGATAAACATCTATGTTTTGTATCAATCATACCTTTTACAAATCTCAACCAACATTACCATTGTAAAATAACGCTTAAAACAAACAATATATGAATTAAAAAATCGTCGTAATTCAACATCAATGAACAGCGCTAAACAGTTCTTTTAGAATTATTAAAAAATTTTTTAAATACTTTTTAGTAAATATTATTATGGTTCATAAAAAAATTATTACTTTATTCAAAATCAAGGTAATAAATCATTACCATAAGATATTTTTTGTAGCACCTTCGTTTTTCATCATGAGGAATTTTTAAATATTTGCAGAACGTGCAATTTTTTTTCAATTTTATCCGATCTAAAATATGAAAATTAGTCATTTTATTTAAAAAATCAACTGTTTTCATCAACAAAAATTATCTTATTATTTTGGTGAAGTATTATATAAGCTGATAGTTCAACCATCTAACCGCTTGAATTCAAGTTATATTATAAATTGGTGACTCTATACTAACTCTGCATATAGGGCAGCAAGAGTTAGTAACAAGCCATTGATCAACACACTGTACATGAAACAAATGCATACATGGTAGCCTCCTAAAATCAATAATAAGTTCATTAAATAAAGTAGATCTAGAAACTTGTAATGTTTATAAGTGTATTAATGATCTTACCGGACATTTTCATTTTCTTCATATTCACTCAGGCAGATTGTACATTTTTCTATTTCATTTTTTTCTTTTTCGTTTTTGTGTGGCGTCAACTAAAAATAAAAATTTATTTTAGATAAAAATTCAAAATGAATTTCTTTTAAACTATTAATTTGTATTATGTACCCTTTTATATTCATATGGGAATGTATTTTTTTCAATACTTTCTTTTGTTGCTCCTTTATAAAACATGGAACACATGATATCAGTAATTTGTGAAAAATTTTGAAATCTTGAATGATAATCGGAAAGAAATCGGGAAATTGGGAGCTCGGTATAATCAGAAAGTAATAGTCCTGATGATTCACTTTGCTGCTGTGTTTGCTCTCCATGTCTACTAGAACTTGAATGAAGCAATTCTTCTCGGTTTGCAGGTATCTCAAATGAAGATAATATTCGACGACGCTCTTGTGATGAATTATTTGATATTGGCAAATGTGTTTGTTCAGCGCTAAATTAATAAGCATCATTTTGAAAATTATAGTTAATATTTTTGAAGCATTAGGTAGAAACTATCCGCTTACTTCCTGCGCTGTCTTCTATGTAAGGCTATAAGATTTCTTCTCATATGTGACCTATTTGTTTCTTGTGTACGTTGTTGATTTAACCATAATCTTTCCATAACAGGATTCATACGATAGAATCGTGGACCTATTGAAAAAATTAATATTTGTAGTCAAGTAAAATTTATGACTAAATGTATAGACTTTACCTTCTAAAAAATTTGCTGAATGTCTTGGTCTTGTTGATTGCTGTGCATTGGACCGATTACTACTTCTATCAGTATGTCCTTGTCTATTGACTGTGAGACCAAGAGCAGATTCATTTAAGTGAGAGTAATTAGAAGCATTTGGATCATCAATGAAACTCAGCAGGTTCATAGAAGACACATTTTGTACTTCTGCGTTTTGGGTAGTCTAAATTTTTTTTACAAATTATCTTTTTGAATCTTTATAAATATATCCTACATTATAACAGTAAGACTACCTGTGCCTCAGGACTTGTTTCAATCTTGACTTCTGAGCTATTTATATTATTTTCTTCATCTGAACTACTATCACTCAAGGACCATTCCAATGGTAGGTCAACTAAATCAAAATATTTAGTATCTAAACTATTTTTCTGAACATGTATACATAGTGTTAGCCTATAATTTTAAATAAGATTTTATCAATCATACCAGATGTTTGAGTAGAAGAATTTTGTCTTCCAGATCTCGCACTAGTAATAGTTGATAAATCTATAACATTTCCTTTATTACATCTGAAAATAAATAAAATTTTTTTGTATAAAATAATAAAAGTTAAAAAATAAACAAAAGTATAATTTACAAATAATCAGTGATCTCTTCTGCAAGTCTTGACGGCCCCGCTGCACAAGCATTTTCTGGGAAACTGCCCCTATCCATGACAGGATTTGTAGTGGTATGATGTGCGATTCCAATTGTTTCAGAATCACTGGTACTTTCTGGTACAGTGCTCCCAACTTTTAAATGATTCATTGTATTAGTCAAATAAAAAATTTTCTTAATCACCTCACTTTACAATAAAGTAACTTCATTTTTCATTTATAGTTGTTAATTACCTAAATCAAGGTTTGTAAACAAATAGGTAGGTTGCACCTCTACTATTGTATTTGGTGAATCCATTAGATTCAAGTTTTCTTCTGATGTCTCGTGAACCAGAGAATCACTTGTTTTCTTTAAAAAAGATTTTGAGCTGTTCTGATCATCCATAATGAATCTATAACAATAAAAAAAATGTAGAATATACAGTTAAGTAAAAATCACTAATGAACCTTTTTTTTCTAGTTGTTTAAAATGATAAGTAGAGATGTCAGGGACTTGGCATGATGTGACCAAGCATATTCCACTTGAGTATAGTCAAATAAGCAAGAAAGCAAACAAGAACATGTAAATATTTCAGAAAGTCTGTTTAATTAATATTAAAAAAAAAAAAAAATTAGAACTAAATGAATAAAAAATACTTCAATTGGAGTTTAAAAGAAAAAATATGATTTACAAGCATTAAAAGTTAAATGTCAAAGAAAATGAACTAATTATATATAATACGTAAGCGATCGAGAGGGGGAAGTCAAAAAAGTCAAGGCCACTAAATTTAAAGAATAAATGAAAAGATTCTGTAGATGTAAATAAATTTGTTACGAAAACTCACGTACAATTTAAACAAGAATAAGTAGAAGTTTTAATTAGAAGGCAGTGACGCGTGGGGTTGTACATCCCTCTCGTGCTTCTGCTACTCTGGATGCTGTCTCATTTTTGCAGAGTACAGCGTACGTGGCTTTTAGGCTAGGCATCAGCTGTAACTTTTGCATTAAGTGCAATATTTTATTATAGATTAATACACTTATTTACGGATAGGGTTGGTCATTGGTGAAAACATTATGGTGAAAGATGGCGCTTTGAGCGACCGAGTTCGCTGATTTCAATAGTTTTTCTGCATACCTTATAATACTTAATTTATTTATTGGATTATTGAATATTGTTTAATCAATGTCTTTTGCATAACCCACATGAATTATTTCCATTTTATCATTAGTCAATTATTTTGACTTTGAATTGTTTAAACGGGCTCATTATTTTGATTACTAATGCGGGAAAACCTAGCTTTATTTGTAATATTTCATTCACAGATGCGCGCGCTGCTGGGATCGAACCGCGATGCTTGAACTGTACGGCTCATATTGAAACTGGACTAAATCAACAGCTCTTTTATTGAGCAACATTTTTTAAAATTATCTTGTACTTAATCAATAGTTTAAAAATTAATTCAGTCTCTGACGGAGGCTAGAAGGTCGGTTCACTATCCTAGCAAGGATTATACAAGCACTTTAAACTCTACTTTGTATTTGTCACATCAAGTATACTATTTTTTATCAAAATACGTGCGGGAAAATCTTAAAATCGACTTCCCGCATGCTTCGATAAAGTAATACATTTCTTAACCGATTCGGGTGGTAGTCTATCTTGCATGAGTGCCTATCTGTTACGTGTTAGTGCGTTTCAGCATCTAGCGCAGGGAGTCGATATTAAGAATTTTCCACGCGCAGTGATGAAATAGTATATTACAGCCCTAGGCCGGGAAAAACAAAAAAGTTCTAGGACACGTGAAATAAGCGACCGAGGCGAAGCCGAGGCCGATAAACGTGTGCTCTGGGGCTTTCTTTTTTCCCGGTATAGGGCAGGTATGCTATTTTGGCCGATTCTCTGTCAACTCAACCGGTCAAAATTTTTTTTCTATATGGAATATGATGAACACTAGGGTGTCCGTTATTTCCCGACTTTTTTGTATTGCTTCTCCCCCCACCTAGATGTCTTCTGTTTGATGAGACAATGAGAAAACCGGTATAAAGAGTTCGAAAAAATGATTTTAAGGTGGCCCCCAAGCGGCTTCAAGTTTACATGTATTTTAAATGGGAAAAACTTAAAAATTTGATTCTTAGCGATAAAAATGATGAAAAAATTTGAAAAAATTCACAAACCCATGTATTTTATGTATTTTTGAAGGGGAATCGATTGGTGACCTTGAATGTGACCTTGAACATAACCTCAAAGCTACCGCGAACAAAATATTGAGAAAAATCGTTTTTTTTCACGGCGACCCCCAATTTTTATTGCAGATTCGAAAAGAGCAAAAAATTTCAAGTCAGATTATGTCTTTTGATTTTTTTTCAAGAGCATTATAAAGGCACTACAGATACAAATAAAACCCTAATTTTAGCGTGCACTTTTCCGATTTTTCCTAGTTAGGGCTTCATCTATATCTGCAGCGCCTTTAAAATACCCTTGAAAAAAAATCGAAAGACATTATCAGACATGAAATTTTTCCCTCTTTTAGAATCTGCAATAAAAATTGGGGGTCGCCGTGAAAAAAAACGATTTTTCTCAATATTTTGTTCGTGGTAGCTTTGAGGTTATGTTCAAGGTCACATTCAAGGTCACCGATCGATTTCCCTTCAAAAATACATAAAATACATGGGTCTGTGAATTTTTTCAAATTTTTTCATCATTTTTATCGCTAAGAATCAAATTTTCAAGTTTTTCCCATTTAAAATACACGTAAACTTTAAGCCGCTTGGGGGCCACCTTAAAATCATTTTTTCGAACTCTTTAAACCGGTTTTCTCATTGTCTCATCAAACAGAAGACATCTAGGTGGGGGGAGATACAATATATAATAATCGGGAAATAACGGACACCCTAATGATAACACATTGTTTGGGATATCAGGAATGTACAAAAAAATTTATAGAGCGATTGGGACCTTTTATCACCCTTTTTCAGAATTCCAAAGTTGGCTTTTTTCGCTTTTTTCTATAATTTATCAAAGATCGCAAATATTTCATTAAGATTTAGCTCAGTGTAGAATGACTCAAAAGTAAAAGTGCACAAAAGCTTTTTTGTTGGAAATCGTCCGAATTTTCAGAAAAAATGGGTCCTGAAGCGATCTGAGCACTCTGGAGGCTTTTACAATAGGAATAATCAAGAAAAAGCAAAAAACACAAAATCTAATCAAGTATGATCCGGACTTTCCTTTCCAAAACTGTATAAGAAGCTTCCTCAGCGTGTCAACTGCTCCCTTGTAAGTTTTTATAATGGTTTGAGCCTTGGTTTGCCTTGGAGACACTATTATGGGTCGAAAAACGTGCAAAAAAGGCCCCTAAAGCAGAGCATAACCTTAGATCTTTACATGTTACACATGCTAGGCAAACTCAAACATAAGTACATAAACTTAAAGAGCACAAAATTACCTTTTATTTGGTATATGTAAAAACTCTTCAAGTCCTTCAGAACCGATGATAAAGCTGTTTGAAGTTTCACTGAGAATTAAAGCATTAAATCTGTCATTTTCATAGACCAGTTGACATGATACTTGAATGTTCAGTAAAACTTCAAATAGCTGTATCTTCGGTTCTGAAGGACTTAGAGAGTTTTTACATATACCAAATTAAAGGTAATTTTGTTCTCTAAGACAAAGTTAAGCCGAAAAAATAATTATTAGATATAGAAAAAAAATTTTGACCGGTTGAGTTGACAGAGAATCGGCCTATTACATACTCCGAGGCCCGAAAATAGTAGTATTCCGTTTAGCGCAGCGGCAGGAAAATGCTACTTTCGGGCCGCTGGTATGCAAACATATTTGGACTCTTGATTTTACAAAAAAAATCAGAAATATATAGTTATAGAAAATAAATTTTAAAATGACGTCGATAGATTGTAAGATTGTCCAGTACATACACATACTACCCCGATTAAAATCGACTTTTTGCTTAACTATTGGGGCAAAATAGCTTATTTTCGGGCACTTTTCGAACATTAACCTACCAGTTAATGCTTCGTACCGTAATTTTGATTTATAGGTCTTGAAATTTGCGTTAGGTGTTAGACATATTAATCCTCAATTATAATTTATAAAATTTATTAACTTTCAGTGCACAAATATGAAAAAAAAACGAATTATGGAAGTGTCCGTTAAGGAGATCTGTACCCCATAGAATTGAAAAATTTGTTTAATTTATATCTTTTTTTCTAAATCGAATATCGAAAAACGGCTCTGTGAGATCATTCATTTTGTTGCTCTGAATAGCTGGTAAAAATTTTAGCTAATTCCACCGACCAGATTTTTCGGAAAACGTGCTTGAAATTTTCACACGTTTCCCCGGCTTGAAATTTTCAAACACGTTTTCCGAAAAATTTGGTCGGTGGAATTAGCTAAAATTTTTACCAGCTATTCAGAGCAACAAAATGAATGATCTCACAGAGCCGTTTTTCAATATTCGATTTAGAAAAAAAGATATAAATTAAACAAATTTTTCGACTCTGTGGGGTACACATCTCTTTAACTACAGAAGTGAACATTTCAACTTATGTCTAGTTTTTTGACACTAGGTAGTCTGAAAAACTTTACTTTCAACGTTTTCAAAATAACAAAGTTGGAAAATAAATTTTTATGATAACAAACAATACATATACTAAATTATGTTTTTTTACGATACAAGTGCCATAAGTAACACTTTTTGGCACGGCATAGTTTAGGGCCCAAGCGAAGCTATAAAATACATTTTTGTGTGTTTGATTTTCGACTTTTCCCAAATCACAATTTTAAGAATATTTAAACTTTTCAAAAGAATCAGTCAAACTTTACAATTTTTCTTATCGAATTGTGTATTTTTAACGTGGCTAAAGTAAATAATCAAGCTGTATAAATGCATAATAGGTAAAAGTTTTCCGAAAACTAGCTTACCCTATAATATTATTTATCAATCTAATAAATCCGAAAAAAATTCTTTGCTGCCTTCTCCATTGCATGTTCATTCAATGATTGGTTTTTAATGTCAATCACGCGTTCGCGATAAGCAATGGAAGCTATTTGTTTTCAGATAAGATTCATTATCGACATGCAAATGATCGTTTTCACGATGGGCTCTGACTCCGTGTGGCATGCATAAATCAAAGCCGATCGATAGATCAACACGCTTCATATGATCACGAGTAAACTTATCGCGTTTTAACTATAGAAATAATGTCGATAGAAACATGTATTTGAAACTTATTGGAACGGAACTTGTTAAAAAGACCAAGAGCGGCCACGAGAAAAAATAAAAGATAAATATATTCATAAATATAGATACATTTGCAGGTCCATATAGTTGTTCTACTAATAGCAATTTCAAAATAGTTGTATACAAGTCAACTGGGATTAGCGATCGCTGCTCCCTAAAAGACGGTAGCTTTTTGCACCCGCGTGCAAACCTCAACCAGTATTGTTGTAAAAACATACAGACGTACAAATAGCGTTATGAGTAAATTGTTAAGCCGCGCGGGAGCGACTTCTTCATCGCCTCTATCATATCAGCGTTCGTCACGAGTCAACGAGTCTCGACGTGTCTGCAGTCTTACAGCACTCGAAATTTAATCGTATCAGGCTGCGGGCAGTTTCAGCGTTCAGCAGCTTCAGCGCCAGCGGGCGTGAACAAAAACACCAGTGCTGACTGCTCACTGCTCTTCGATTAGTATTATATATTATTTCGACTCGTCGCCCAATGGTGGCTGCAGTGTTGTGCCGTGAACTGCAATTTCAGAGCAACAGTAGTATATAGTTTAGTGCACGAGTTATACGAGGAATCTTCAATTGACAACGACGACGACGACAACGACGACGACTTTCCATCGATACAAAAACTTGCATCTTCTTTTACTATATATAGTCATTTGTGTTGCTAGCCGGCTAGCACTTGAAAACGATGGCTGTAGCTACTAGGGCTCTGTCCAAACTCACTTCAGGTCTGTCAATCTTATAAATTCGTTTGCATACATGTCTTTCCTTATTTGTACTTCAATCTATATCTTATTGTAATATATGTAACAGGCCATATGCAAAAATCACATCTTTTCCCATACTCTGTAGCCATTTCTTTGCATAACCTTGTACTCCGACGTTTCACCTTCAACTAGGTCATTTGAACTAATTTTTTTTTATCAATTATTATGTAAGATAATGAATTGTTATCACAAGTATTTTGTGAATGGTCCAGTATATCAAAGCTTTTTGTTAGCATCATTTTTGTACTATCACTTATTAGTATTTCTAATGTTGCATTGCAAAACTTTTTCTAAACTTGTTATAAGAGTCATTATGATAACTTGATTAATGATAATAAATAATCCTTTGATATTTGATCATCATTCAAACTATTTATTATTTGACGTCTTACCCTTGTACATCAAAGTTATTAGTATTTTGTCCCTAGCCCCCTTGGATTCAACTCAACTTGAGAACCTTGATCTCAAATTTTAGCCAAGTAAACTACTTCATTCTTTCAGATTGTCTGTAGAAGTAGCCTGCAAGTAGTTTTTTGTCTTTTTTTTTGTAGTTGTTATGTCTACAATTTTATCTATAAAACTTCATGGCTTAACCTTCAGCTATTTTCAGCATTGAACATTACTAATATTGGTAGGGGAGATATTAAAAATGCTAAGTGTGCTAATGAAGGTCACCACTTTTTTGTTTTAGTTGGGAGTCGTGGCAGTTTGCTGCGTTCGCAGATAAGATTCAATTATACAGAAACCAGAAAAAATCTGAAAATCAATTCTGAAACTAAAGTTATTTGCCAAGGATTTACTGGTAAACAAGGAACTTTTCATTGTCAGCAAGCTTTAGATTATGGCACTAAAATAGTGGGTGGTGTCAATCCAAAAAAACCTGGAACAGAGCATCTAGGCAAACCTGTTTTTAAAAATGTTCAAGAAGTGAGTATAATAAATAATACCAATAATTATACAAAATTATTTATCTAATCTTAAGCTTATTTTCTTACACCAATAATAAAATTTATTTAGTAAGTTGATGTAATTTAAAAAAATATTAAAGAATAATTCATATAATCTTTGATTTTTGAAGTACGCATTATATACGCATAAAAAAAGTATGATCCATTATTAAAAACCAAGATTCAGTAGAAAACTTACTATTATATACTTCATTATTTTTGTTAGGCAAAAGCAGCAACTGGAGCTACTGCCTCGGTTATTTATGTACCACCACCCGCTGCGGCTGCAGCAATTATGGAGGCTATGGATGCTGAAATGCCATTGATTGTTTGTATCACAGAAGGTGTACCTCAACATGACATGGTAAAAGTTAAGCGACGTTTATTAGAACAAAACAAATCTCGACTTATTGGACCTAATTGTCCAGGAATTATTGCTCCAGAACAAGTAAGTTATAATAAAGTTATAAAATAGCTGAAAAAACTTTATAAAATGATTATTTATTTCAGTGTAAAATTGGTATTATGCCAGGACATATTCATCAAAAAGGCAAAATTGGCATTGTTTCCAGATCTGGAACTTTAACTTATGAAGCTGTGAATCAAACAACATTGGTAATATATCATGAAAAATACTTCTTTTCTTTATACTTATATAATTTTGATAATTACATAATTTTTAGACTGGCTTGGGACAAACACTATGTGTTGGTATTGGAGGTGATCCATTCAATGGTACTGATTTTATTGACTGCCTAGAAATATTTTTGCAAGATCCTTGCTGTGAGGGTATAATCATGATTGGTGAGATTGGAGGAAGTGCAGAAGAAAGTGCAGCTGAATATCTAACTCAACATAATACAGTTAGTAACTTTAATACAGTTTTTTTAATGTGAAATCTATAAAATTGTTTTAAATCAATTATTCAATTTGAAATGTTAGGGATCTAATGCAAAACCAGTAGTATCATTTATTGCTGGCATCACAGCTCCTCCAGGTAGACGGATGGGACATGCTGGAGCTATAATTTCTGGAGGAAAAGGCGGAGCTCAGGACAAAATTAATGCTCTAGAAAAGGTAAGGCATTAATAGCATACTCTTAATGTTTAGTCAAGTGAAATTAGCTCTATGTTAATGTGTTTGTAAAATTCTTAGGCTGGTGTTATTGTTACAAGAAGTCCTGCTCAAATGGGAAATACACTTTTGAAAGAGATGACTCGTCGTGGTCTTGTTTGAATAAAGATTTATTGTTAACTCTCTGCTTTTTTCAAAAAGCCACAGTAATTTATCTCAGTGTCCATGTATACTCATCAAATTATTCAGAAAATATTGTTATCTGAGAAATTGTCATTTGAAATATTAATTATTATTATAACAATATTAAATAATGCAGGGAAGTGAAACTATTGTAAGTATTATTGTATCTTGTAAGAAGTCATGGTTGTTACTTTATAAAATATACAATCAACTGGCTTCCACTGTTGAAGTTGAAAGCAAGCACTCCATTTCATTTTTACAAATGTACAGTACTCAATTTAATGAAATTGTTTAAAAGAATATATGTTATTCATAGTTCAATTATGAAATAATTTACTGCGTTTGCACATAAAGCTTCTTATGAGACTTGACTGCAAAGTCTGTTTAAAATAATTTGATGTTGAATCTAATAAGTCAGAAAAGCTATCTGCATATAATGTATGCGATTTTACTGTAAATTATGGCGAATAAAAAGTTATATTTATTGAACTGAACATGGATTTGTGTATACTTAATTTTCGTAAATTTATAGAATGATAAAATAATGTATTAAAAAGTTTTAGCTTTAATCTAGTATTTTCAATGCATAGAATGAAAAATTACAATATATATTCATTTGAGACTAAGAAAATCCCATTAATTTATTTACAACATTTGCTATGGCATGACTTTTATCCCCGGGAAAAGTTTTCAATTCTGATAATTTCATTTTTATTATTAGTTCCAATAAATTTTTGCAAGTTGAGTAGTACAAATAACCATCATTACAAAGCTGTTTTGCAAGTTCTACTTGGTGATTATTCATTAACAAGTTATTAGTGACAACAATTAATGGTTTTTTCAAGTCTAAAGCTTCTAAGCAGCTTCCTGCTCCAGCATGACTAATAATTAAATCAGCAGATTTCATTGTTTCACATAAAGAAGGTTTTAAAGAGAATGCTTCAATGTAAGAAAATCCACACCTTGGAGAACAATTAGGAACAAACTGACTTTCTCCAATTTGCATGATTAAACTTTTATATCCTCTTGCATTCAGTTGCTATAAAAAGCAATAAAAAAATAAAGTAAATTTCAATAGACAAATTAGTAAATGATGATAATAAAAAATTTACTGACGTGTAAAATTTCATCTGAAGTAACTGTAATAATAAGATCATCAAATGTTGTTGTTCCAACAGTTACGAATACTATTTTGTTTTCCATTTTCTGAAAAAAAATATACACAATGCTTCCTTATAGATGTAGATATTCGTTTTTTCACATGCATGAAATTTCATGAATTTTGAACGAAAACAAAATGGAACAATTATTACAATTTTTGTTCAGAAGCAGAATTATTTTTCACGAAATAGTTCATTCCCTCCATGTAAATGCAAAACGATTTTAAATGATTATAATAGCTGTTTATCATAAGTATGCAAGATTTTTAATTATAAAACAAATCGAATGAACAATCACATAGAAAGTAAGTGAGATCGATACTATAAAGCGTTAGATATTAATAATTATAGGTATATCAAATTATGAATAGTCAACAATTATAAACTAGCAGACGAAAAACTGCTGTCACACAGGTCACGCTGGGGACTAGTTGCAGTTGGCAAACGAGTTTCAAGTACCAACCTGAGTATATGTTTACGTGCAGAATGCAGATTGCCGCATACAAAACGAGTATCCTATTTCAATGAGTCATAAAAGCTACAGTACACTTGCAAACTTTCTTTGCCGAATGACAACGAAGGACTGCTGTGGGTATGGGTAAAGCAGCAATATATATCTGGTATGAATATGTAGTAGGGTGTGCGATATATATCCACTACCTACAGCGCCGCGGCGTCCGGCATGGGTATCCGGCAATATTAGAGTCTTCACTCGAGCAGCCGAGATTGTAGCGTCTCGCGAAATCTTTAGTGGCCAGCCCACTCGTCGGTTAAAATTTCAAGATTATAAAAAGGGTCTAAATAAAATTTTGCCGCGAGAAGAATTAAATAAATAGTTTAATTTGTCTACAGATTGAGCTAATTGGCATTGCAGTAGATATACTTGATAGCTTAATTTTACATTGAAGGTCTACGCCATCATCGACTTGTATTCGTATATATTGAAATTTAAAGTTTACGAAAAAAAGCCAAATCACCACGAGAGAATTGAGACGGGTCAAAACAAGTCCAGCTTGTTGCAGTGGCTGCAATCTCTTTTTGCTGCAAATTATTCATCGAATTCCTACAGCGCTATGACTCCTGTTCGTTACACACGAAATCTCTTCCTTCGGGGAGTCAGCGTTGTTTACTTGTTTGCCTTCCTCAGTTTCTACGTTCAGATTCCAGGTAAGATAGATACAATACGACAGATCAAATTGTTGTGCTTAGAAATGATAAATCGGGCGGGCGATCAGTTGCACTTGCGATAGACTTACAGTCCTTAGTATTTTTCGCCGCAGTTGACGGCTCTTATTCATTCAAACCAAAGTGAAGCAAACTTTTCATTGATTCGGGATCGATATTTGTTTTAATTAAGATTCATGTTTCTTTTTTTTGTTACTAAATAACGAATCGATACATATCTTAAATTACACTCTTATGCAATTAAAACTTATCATCTCATTTTTAGTGATGAGCTCATAGTCATTCAACTAAATTATTTTATATCTATGCATCCCTAAACATAATTTATTAAGGTTTTATTCGTTTTATTTAGTTCCCTCTTTTTATGACTGCGTCGTTTTATATTGCTCAAGTACAATTTAAAAAAAAAGTTATATTTATGCCGAGATCAAATTACCAAAGTAATCATTGATCAAAAAAATGCATTCCAGTCTCACCTATAAATATCAAACCTCGAAATAGTAACACATGATACGTATGTAGCAAATCAATCAATTCGATTTTTACACCGCGGGATTATGACATTGTAAAAAGTATAATATTACTATTAATGTCTCAAGTAAATAATCTAACTCTTATTGATTAAATTTACATAAATTGATTATTATTGCGATTACACATACAATTTTTTGGTCACAGAATACGCTATTTACGCCGAATAGCGTTTTTCTCGATGCTCGTGAAAGAAATGCATAATTTTTTTTTATTTCTATTTCGTAATAACTATATTTTTTAAATTATTCGATCGTTGTTGCAACATAATTTGTTTGTATCGCAATAGACGCAGTAATAAGAGATCTTGTTTAATACGCTTGGACAATCATAAACAGATAAGACATAATTGAGTGAAATATATGAAACCAAGTAAAAATGTATATAATATTACATCATAATTGACTTCAAATTTTGAATTTTTTTTATAATTAGGAAGGTGTAGTGCATAATATGCACTTTGTATACCCCCAGGTTTCCCTTGCCCCACAGATCCTTGGGTCTGAAAAAAAAATTTATATTATATATTCTCTACTATAATTTTTCAATGTAAAGTATATATTCTTTACAGGACTTTATGGTGACAATGGGCTATTACCAGCAAGAATTCAACTTGACCTTACAAACCAAGCACCATTACTAAAGAAACTTCAAGAGCAACCAAATATTTTGTGGTTTGCCTCATATTTAGGTTTGAATGTGGAATATATGCTAGATTTAGTTACATTACTTGGGATATCATTTTCATTTCTTGGGTAAAAATTAATTTTTTTCTTAAATTAATGTACTTCAAGTAGTGTCAATTCATTTTTAATTTTATTTTTTCAGACTAGTGTCTCAAAAATTATGTACTGCACCTGTATTTTTCCTATTGTGGTCTTTTTATTATTCAATATACCAAATAGGAAAAACATTCATGTGGTTTCAATGGTAAGTAATTTCATTAGATATTTCGATTTTGCTTGGTATTAATCCCAACACAATTTATTTTTAAAAATTTTTATAGGTTTATGCATAATTTATACAATTAATTTCATTTGCCTCATTAAATTATATTATTTTTATTTATTCATAATACAGGGATTTACTCCTACTTGAAACAGGAATTTTATCAATTATAATTGCTCCTATCCGGTATAACAGTCGTTCAAGGAAAAGTGCTGCAAGCGATTCATTAAGATTTTGGACTATCAGATGGCTCTTATTTCGTCTTATATTTACAACTGGTATCATTAAGCTCATTTCTGGATGTCCACTATGGTGGAGTTTAGATGGTATGTATCTAGATTTTGAAAATATAAATTATATTATAATCAACATTAATGGTTATTAAGTAATAAAGCAATAGCATAGTTTTTCACTTTTGTTAAAAACTTATTTTTCAGCTCTAAAAGTATATTTTCAGTCACAAGTCCTTCCTACACCATTAGCATGGAATGCTTATCATTTACCAACTTGGTACTTACGATTCATCAATGTATTTACAAATATTCATGAAATAGTGATACCTTTTCTTTTCTTTATCCCTATAAGAATGATTCGAACAATTGCATGTATTCTATTGGTTAGTACTATTGGTAAATGTTTTGTTTAAATATAAAACTTATGGTGTAAAATTTAATGACTTAGTTTTTGTTTCAAATTTACAGGTTCATCTACAAATCCATATACTTTGCACTGGGAATTATAATTTCTATAATTTATTGACAATAATCTTATGTTTATCATTATTAAATGACCAGTTTTTTTATCGAAAAAAATTCAAAAATGAAAATTCTGAAATGTCTAGATATTTCTCCATATTTACTTGTATAGCCATTTGCGCAGCAATTATATATGGTACTGTTGTCTTCTATAATCTCAAGTTCACTAATGAAATGACAATTTCTTCTAAAATTGGTAAAATAATTTGAGTTTAAGCATTATCATCAAATTATAAATTTGTTATCAAATATTACAAACTTTTACTGTTTCACAGGTTTCACAAGAGATCAATTTGATCATGTTCTTGCGCGAGCTATTCCAATTTCTGTTTACATAGCTGTGGTATCTCTAGGTTTCACAGTAGCTAAGTCAATTACTCAATCAATTGTTGAATCCAAAGGATTAAAGAAAAAATTTACATCAACATTGACAACACTAATTTATGCAATAATTGTTACATTTTGGTTTACTCTTAGCATTGTGGGTTTTATCAGTGTATTTTGTAAATGACTTCATGATACAATCTTAGTATACAATGAATTGCTTCTTCTAGGTTCCTTATATACAATCAGTAAATCCAAAATTAAGTTCTAATCTTCCTACAGAACTAAAAAAAATTCATGCTAAACTTGACAGTTTTCATTTAGTAAATAGTTATGGCTTATTCAAAAAAATGACTGGAGCTACAGGTAGACCTGAACTTATTATTGAAGGCAGCAATGATATAAGTGGACCATGGAAAGAGTATCATTTCTTATACAAACCAGGAAATGTTAATAATTCTCTTCCGTTTGTAGGTAAGTTTGCAAAATCAATCAAGCATTTTTTAATAATTTTTATTTGCATTATAATTAAATCAATACTCTTAGCGCCGCATCAACCTCGTCTTGATTGGCAAATGTGGTTTGCAACAATGGGATCATATCATCAAAATCCTTGGTTAATGTCTTTGGCCTATCGTATCTTGAATGGACAACCTGAAGTTTTAGCTCTGATGAATGAGAATCAAAATCCTTTTCGTCAGCATCCACCAAAGTACCTTAGAGCTTACCTTTATAACTATACATACACTGTACCATTAAAAGGGTAATTTTTTAGTTAAATTTATTGTAGCTTAAATGAATTTCTAATAGTTTTTATTTTAATTTGTATATTATAAAATTTTATTACAGAAAAAAATTGAATTCCTGGTGGGTGAGAGAAAGAAAAAATGAGTACTTGCCGATTTTCAGTCGAGATCATCCACCTTTGATTGAATATTTAACGAACATGAAAGTAATAATATCAAGTAATAATCATCCTAAAGTAACAAATAAAACTCTCAAGATAGCTTTGGATCTAATAAGATCTCTTGTGAATAAAGTTGAACCACCCCTCCTATTGTGGGGCTTTTTCACTGCAGGATGTGCAATAGTAATGACTGGTTAATCATCATCTTCTAAAATTTTACCAAATCGTGGGTAAAAACTGATCTGTCATCAAAAGTGCAAAAAACTTTTTGATGAATTGACATAACTCTCTGTATGTGTATGTCAACTGTTATAAGCTCAACTGTCTAATTTGAAACTAAACAAATAATTGTGTTTTGTGTTCTAAGCTTGAAAATAAATTATATTACTTTTAATTTCTAAAATGTAAAGAATAGTTTTAATTGTGTGATGGTGTGGTTCTTTTTCAAGTTAGATACTAATTTTTACATTATCATTTTGTCCTCAAGATTTTTATGAATTCACCTAAACTTATAAAATGTGATCAAAGTTTGTAGAACATAATAAAATAGAAAATTTGTGAACTGTAAAGTTTATACACAACAAATTCTTTACAATGAATGAGTTTAGGTGAGAATTAAATTTTTAAATACGTTCACTAAAATGTTTCTATGATATCAAATAATTTATTATAAAATTTTTCATTTTTTTCCCGGCTTCAGTATTCCCACAAGTTCATAAATTTTATTTTTTAGTATTTGTCCAAGAATTTGAGATACTATGATCATGGAAAAGCTAATAAAAACCCGCCAAAGTATTTTTATGTATCTTCTGATTCACAAAGGATTATTATCTTGCATTCTCATTCATTGGATTTCAGCTAAATTTTATTTTGTACTTAATATTTAATGAACCTCTTAAAAAATAATTCTTTCAAATTGTATTGATAGTATTGGTATCTTTGAAATAAATTAATTATAATCAAACAACTAAAAAAAAAAATAAAATTCATTTTTGATTTGATCATTTTATTTTTCAAATGCATGCAATTTAAAGTAGCAACCTTCAGTTAAAAAAACTTTTTTATTCTAAAAAATTAAAAATCATGAACTATTTGACTATGATGAATACAGCTGAAGTTCATTTTTTATGCTAATAACAAAAATAAACGATATTTAATTTAAATATTTAATCTCAATTGAATCCTAATTTGATGTAAATTTAATTTAAATCTTGATAAGATTTTTAAAATCATTATCAGTCTTAAATTGAAATTGATTTTGAATTTACAACTTAGAACACTTTTTTTTCACATTTTTTTTCTTAAATTTCTCAATAATTGGTAAAAATGCACTTTCATCTATGATATCTGGGGGTAAAATTCTTGATAAACCAATAGGGATACCAAATAATTGTTGATAACGTTTTTTTAACAGTATCAAAGCATTACGACCATTAGATGTCAATTTATGGTTTGGATGATTCAAACTCATTTCAGTTGGAAAATTTTCCGAAGACACTAATAGTTCTTGATACGCTTGAAGTGCAGTTCTATTGGGCCTTATGAGTTTAAGAGGTTCTTTCTCAGTCACAAACACTTCATGAGGATCTTCACATTCTGTGATAGGTACCATTTTGTGTTGTTTCCAACTGTATTTCATTACAGTTTCTGAATTGGTTTCAAAATTTTTCTAAAAATTAATATCATTTTTTATCAGTAAATTACAATGAAAATTTTCTAAATTATAATGTATAAGTAGGTTGATAAAAGAGTAAAACTTACAAATTGCGCTAATTTTGGCAAAGATTGTTCAGGAGACCAGCTCTTCAATTCTTCAAATCCACCTGTTTTAGTGGTAACCATATTTTTGAATTTTTCAAACTGAATAATATCTTCTGCAAGGAATTCAGATATATTTTTATCATCTTCTATTTCCATTGGTAATTCTACCTGATATTTGTTTGAATCATTTAAATAATCCAAAGAATTTGATTTCTTAGCTTTTTTAACTTTAGAAACACAATGTCCAAATGGTAAAGGTGGTATAAAACGCTCGTGATCAAGTAATAATTTTCTTGGACCAAACATTTTTAGTCTTAATTTCTCTACTTCTTCAGAAATGCTTATCTTTTTAATTTCTAAATATTCTTGCAAAGATAAAAATAATGATCTATGTTCTTTATCCAATTCTATTCCCTCGTTAATATATTCAGGTATTTGCATGTGTACATTCAACTTTGTCAAAACATCATGAAACTTACGAACGTTCATATTCAGTTTTTCAGATTTATTCGATTTTTCATTTATTCTGGAATTAGTCTCTTTCCGGAAGTAGTTTACTAGCTGATCATCAATTTTCATATGATTCATACAAATATCAGTATTTTCACGCAACCATGGTGTTTTGGAATTGTAAATTATATATGTTGGCATAGGAGTATCCTTTTCTACAGTTTTAGGATTCAAATTTCCTTTAACACGTTGAAGGCTCAAATGATGTAACCTTAATTGAGCTCTGCTGGCTGTTGGAAATTCTTGTTTGATTTTTGCCCAATTTGTTCCATATTTATTGTATAATTCTATTAATTGCTGATCTTCTTGTTTTGTCCAAATTTTTTTTTGACCTTTCTGAATCAATGTCAAATAATGTTCTTTCAATTGAATATTAGTTCTATGAGGCATTACCAAAGCAGATATTTGTGTAAAATTTTTTCCATATTTGTTCACTGCACTTAAAAGTAATTTGTCTTCTTCTGCAGTGTACCTCCCCTTTTTAAGGTAAGGTGCCAAACTATAATTCCATCTAAAATATACCTGAAAAATTATTTTAAACTATTAATTTTAAATCATCAAAATAATAATTTGGGATGAAAAGATTTGAATTACCTGCTGTTTAGTCCAATTGTTCATACAGCTTGCAATGTACCCCCAAGGAATGTAATCTCCCATTTTCAGTTTCTCAACTAATTTTAGTAATATAGTATCATCTCTGGCTGACCATAGCACACCTTTCATCAAATTTTTCCAATTATTTGTATTGTAACGAACAAAACATTGATAACCACTTCTACCAGTATTTAAATTTCTTGCAATTCCATCCCAGTCTTCATTTTCATGTTCATCAACTATTCTGTTAAGATTTTTATCTTCTTGTGCTGTCCATCTTTGTTTATTAATATCTGGATGTAAAAACACATTCCACATAACTTCACATTCTTCAGCATTATGCTTACTTTCTGGCATCATATTACATATTTTCAACCAATCAAATTTCATATTTCCCAAAGATCCAATAGCTTGTTTAACATCTTTTGGTAATTGACTAGTTTTAGTAATTGCACCATTCATATTTTCCATTTCTTGCTTTTTAGATATTTTAAGATTCACTTCATGTTTTATTGATTGCAACAAAATACTTTTATCAGCAGGATTCCATTTGTGTATTCTTTGAAGTTTACCGAGTCTTAATTCACCATTTTTTATTTTTCTTTCGGTATCTTCATTTCTTTGAGGATGAAAATAATTTCGATCCTTAAAATATGGCATACCAGCATTAAAACATATAATTTTATTGTGATAAACATTAGTTTGTTGGTTTGCTATTTGCCCTTCAATTGCATGTAATTTATTCTGACAATCAACAAGCATTTTAGTCATCTTTTGACGGGCAGTAGATATTGATTCGAATAAAACCTTATTCATTTCTAATAAGTCTTGTAAATTATTACAGTTACGATCAAACTGGTATTCATCATTGTCTTTTTCAACTGAATCGACATCCATGTAATCACTTTCATTTTCATATGAATCAATATCCATCATATTTTCATTTTCATTTTTATGAAACTGATGAAAAGTTTTTTGATTGCATTCAGGACTGGAACCTCCTTGAGCAACCAAGGCATCTTCCAATGCTTGAATTTCATCTAATAAACTTTGACTATCTTCAGGTTTGATCATATTTGTAACACAACAAACTTAAAAATACAAACAAATTATCAAAATGATTAAAATTTGATTAAAATAGCAAAATTTTAATTCCTGTTTCAAAATCCATACCATAAGGATTACTCAAAGAATTTTCCAAAGCCGTTCAAATATCACATGAGAATTCAAACTTATCTATATTTTTTAAAATGAAGTATTAATTTATCAAATGTTGTGCAGCAGTTGACATTTCATTGCATATAGATTGTAGCAACAATGAACATCAAGACCTGTTAACCGGCTATACGCAAGATAACTACTGAAGAAAATTGGTCATTCGTACACCATAGCCCAAGCCCGTAGGTGATGGGCTGGGGTGCGTGATTGTGGCGACCTCATTTTATACATTCTCTTTTGTAGTATTTAATTATAAGAAAGTCAGTTTATTTTCGGTGGTCGCCACTAGCAGTTTTAACTCACGTTCCTACATTGGGTGTCGAAGTCATGGCGGGATACTCTCGGGGATTAGCATTATATAGATCCGTAATGTTGATCCTCAAGGGTACGCCGCCATTTGCGTTATACTATTACTATATCTATACATATAAAGTTCAACGCCCAATAATAAAATATGATAAAAACGATCTCAGCGCCAATTTTCATGCACCCGCCCTATATGAATTTCGTACGGCTTGCAAAGTTGCAAGTTGTAAGTTACGTTACATAATTAAAAGTACTACAATTTTATACATATTGTGACAGTGGTAGTACTTATAAAGCGAAATGAGTTATTAATAAATGAATCTATTATGAAAAAATGATTAAATACTTTCAAGAACCGCACAATGAATATTTTAAAAAATGGTAACATTTTTTGATTGTTCAATCGGGTAAACATTGAAAACACCTAGTCGATGTTTCCTATAGGGTAAACTTATTAATGCCCGACCACCGTGAGCTATTATTTGAATAAATCGTGATTAAAATAAAATTATGGTACAATAAACATTTTTTTTTAACTTTTATAAACACCATTTTTTTTAGAGAAAATTTATGTCTGCACATATAAATGATCAAACGCTTCCTTATTACGATCTAAAACTCTATCCTGGTTGAATACTGGGCTATTCGGTAAAATAGGCCATATAGTACTCGACAACCTGCAATAAACTTTAACAATTTCCAGATAAATGTTTTAATTCAAATTTTTAGATTAAGGGATCATTCTGATTTCACTGCTCAAAAATATATGATTTTTGGGAATTTATTGTGAAGGATAAATGATGTTTAGGACTGTAAATCGCTTTGTATTGAATAAAGTAACTCTTGAAGTGTATAAAAAAAAAATTTTTTACGACTTATAGTGCATATCCGAATCTCCGTAAGCGGGATAAAAAAGTGCCCCCGCTGGTTAGCACAATTCTGATTAAAATATTTAACTGAAAAAGAAAAACAACAACCATTTTGTTCGTGAAGGCGCCGTCTATCGTTGCAGTCTCTTAAACAAATTTTCCATTTTAAAATAACAGAATGGCGTCCATTAGAAAAAAAAGAAAAATTTTTTTGAAATTTTTCGCGTTGAAAAAATTGTTAGTTGCGGAGTTTTTTTAATATTAGATCGGCTCCAATGATGGTCACACATGTTAACATAAAGCTGTAAACATTTCAGAAAGATCGGTCCATTATTATTTTCTAAATATTGTCCGCCAATTACAAAAATATTAAGTCAAGGAAAACGCGTTTAACTTTAAATAAGGAAAATTTAGTTTATTCAATTTTTGTAAAGGATTTTTTTTTCTTTTCTTTTGATTACATTTTTTAAAACTCTTAAAAATTAACGCTCAAGGTGTTAAATTTTTTCTTCTTTTGCGTTTTCTGCCGAGTCATGTTTTTGATTACTTGTAATTTTCAGAGGGCACCGATTGAGCTTCAACACCAGGGTCGCGTGAGACGGTCGTCTCAGGCGAGACGATGCGTCACATCAGTTACCCTGATCAGACACTTGGGCACCATTTATTTTTCATTTTAAGTTATTTTTCGTTATTTTCACCATAAAACTATCGAGTAACGAAAATGGAATAAAATAATTTTATGCAATAGTATGACGAAAAACGTCTTTTTTCGCACATTTTTTAGTGCGCAAAAAGCGTTTTTGGACACTCGTGTGCGGTAAAATGTCTCATTTTGGACACGGGTGTGCGGTAAAACGTCTCATTTAAATGAAAGTACTTTTCGTCTACTATTGCATAAAATTTTGTATGCAACACGTGCCCAGCTTTTTGCGCACAGTGTGCGGAAAAAACACCCACTCGTGCCGGCATGGCCGGCACTCGTGTCTTTTTCCGCACACTCGTGCCCAAAAACGCCTTTTGGGCACTTGTTACATAAATAACTATTCCATTGAAAGGTGCCTATGAGCCCTTAAACATGTCAAGACACGTATGTTGATCAATAATCCTTTCAGTTTCCGGAAATAAAATTATGAACAAGTTCTAAGTTCGTATCACTGCGATAGTTTAATAGGGTGGTCGTCAAATAGTTGATCCGCATTTTTCAGCTTCAAAACCTTTTTTAGAAATATTATCAGCTTTTTTAATCAAATTTAATTACTCATTCATAAGCTAACCTTTTTTGCTATCAGAAGGTATTACAATGACAATTACAGGTATATAAGATATAGAACAATTTTTTTAACATTATGCATACTTTTTATAAGTTAATAAATGGATGATTTTTCTCAAATGATTGAGTACGGGCAGGTTTATATTATGTGACAATTATACAAAAATAACAATAGTTGTCAGACACCATAGGCATTTAGAAGAAAAATCAAATTAAATTGCAGTTATTTGAAACTGAAAAAAAAAAAAAAAAATTAAACCGAATAGTGTAATAAACTGAAACGTCTTTGTTTATAGAGTCACAGTTAAATAAAATTAAATAATAGTACAACAATAATTCAAATCTCATAAAATTATATAATACTATAAAAAATATTATGTTGCTTTAATTCCCATCGATGCTTTCAATA
The DNA here is from genome assembly GCF_000599845.2 of Trichogramma pretiosum. Taxonomy (NCBI): domain Eukaryota; kingdom Metazoa; phylum Arthropoda; class Insecta; order Hymenoptera; family Trichogrammatidae; genus Trichogramma; species Trichogramma pretiosum. The sequence continues at coordinate 762,362 of NW_019641674.1, forward strand.
TGCTTATTTAATTTTAAGTTAAACATAAATTTTCATTTATCAGTATGCTTAATTTACATGTTTTCAATAACTGGTGAAGTGACTCCAAAATATACGATATTAATAAAAATAGCATCATGGGTAGAGATATAGGCATTGTCCGTACCTATTTCGCTGTATTTACATTTTTTCTTATCACCGAATCAACTCGTGTCATGCAACGGAGTGGTCTGGCTAGCTGCAGTGACTTCGAGGTCAATTGTTCATTGCGCCCGCCGTTAAAATATTCGAGGTTCGCAATTACTGCTCCAGTCGCTCGGGATTGGCTAACCAAGAGTAAAACAGTTGAGACTCGACACTCGAAGTTCGAAGTTCGGACGTTGAACTACTTGTTGTCGATTCGCATACACATATTGGTTTATTGCTGCTAAGTGCCCTTCTACAAGGCTATCATACGACTGAATTTCGTTTTCTATCCTATTTGCAGATGAGGTACCATCAACTGATTGTCTTTATCTAAGACTAGAAGATGGACGCATAAGTAATAGAGCCAGTGGCTTGACACTTGTCCAAGTACACGAGAGGCTTCTTTACGCATCTTCAAATACGCATAGGTAGTTTTTTACTCAGAAATTATTAGTAAGATAAAAACGTGTACAGTGTAATCGAAGGCAACAGCTATGTATGTGCGCAAGTATAATCAAATGGATATAAGCATTGAGATACAACGACGCGTGCGTGCGCGTAAATTCGCAGTTTTGAGACATTGACGTGCTAAATGTGTGCAGGCAGAGTAGTGGCAGAAGTGTGCGCCTGCTGAGCGCTGCGGCCTGCGAGTGCTCGCAAGTCGCCAGTGATCAGTGCAATACACGTACACTGCGCGTTTACACAGTCAGTAGCAGTAGAAACTGCAACAACGCAGGCTGGCTTACAAGGAATACTTTGCAGCCGCATTCAATATATATATATATTTATTATGATATATATTATGTTATAGCCAGAATATAAAAAAGGAGCAGTGCGCGGTGCGCGAGCAGTGAGCATTGAGCCTCAACTTCCAAACAGTGCGTTATTGTGTATCTGTTTCGTGAGTTTTATTTAGCGTCTATAGATCCATACGTATAGGAAGGTTAACGGATGCTAGCTGCGGCTGCTGGCGGGGCAGCCGCGATAAGCGCCAATCGATCAGCACTTCAACAACATTCAGCAGCAGCAGCAGCAGCAGCAGCAGTGGCAGTGGCAGTGGCAGTGGCAGCAGTAGCTCATTATATACGTCGTCGCCAGTCGTCACACGACACTGCAATCGCTGCAGCCGCCGTAATAAACGAAGCTCGAAAAGTTATCGCAATTATCGCCAGTGAAATCGTTCCTTGTTGTGCACGGCTTCATGTCAAGCTGCATTATCCTCGCGCGTCATCTTGATCAGCGTGGCAGCGACAACAGCAGCAGCAGCTGCAGTAGCGGCGGCGGCACTAGCAGCACAGGAGGAGAGCTGCAAGCTGTCTCAGTGGCTTCGCTGCACCAGCAACATCGCTGTCGTCGTGCAACATGAAGAAACTATTCTCCAAAATAGACAATGCCAGCAGCAAGGAGACCAACAACTACATCGGAAAGCCCTTCGTCGTTGGCCGGCACAATGTCACGGTCGAGGACGTTTTGGCCGAAGGTACTGCTTATCTCTCTATTGGGTGCTTGTGCCACTCGCTATATATCCTTACTTATTTTCATAAGTCATACACCTACTTAATATACGTTCGCACCCTATAGATTTCTTGAATTTATCAGCTAAAATGACATCGTCTCTTACGTTGTCCCAACATCCCGAATGGATGATTATTATTATTAGATACAACAGCGCGCGCCGTTATGAATGTCCTCTGTAATTTATGCCCATGCATTGCCCACATTCGCTCAGAGCACAATCCATATCAGTACATCGCACGGTTACATATTTGCACCAACATGCAGTGCGTATCGGCTCAGCAAGCACCTATTGATATATATGCATACATTTTACACTTATACACTGCTGATCGTAATTACTATGACATAGCGATATATATTTCGAGTGCACAAACACATGTAGTGCATTTAGTACGCGTGTTCGGTCGTCTGCTGCTCAGTTCTTGGCGCAGCAGGCCGTTCGAGTTCTCGGCTCTCGCCTGTCTCTTTCTCGATCCTCGAATCTCGCACACCGTCCATGTCTTGTTATATAGTCCGCCAGACTGATAAACACAATACAAGAGCAGTCTCGGTATTCGAGGACACTTATCGCGTTTGTTATAGGCGTACATGGCTCTTATTATGCGTTGTAATGTTGCAAGACGGCTTTTGTAAATAAAGACGCTTGCTCACTTTGCGTGTTTATTATAAACTTCATTAAAAACCTTGTTTGTGTTTTTGCTGTTAAGCTTCCTTTCTAATCTCATTTTCGATGCTTGAGCATGATTTTTTACCCATTGGGAATGGAATTGGAAATGGAAAATTGTACACCAAACTAAGCCGCGAAAAAAACTTGTTATGAATACTTTTATAATTTAAAAAAACAATTTCTAAACCTACATTTCTTAAAAAAAATTATAGTATGGATAATATTTATAACTACTTTTACTGCTGATAAAATTTAAAAATTTTAATCAAATCATTTTCAGTTTTCCTGAAACATTACATTTTAAATGTACCAAACTATATGCATGCTGAATTTTATCGAAGATTCTTTCTACTTTTAGGCATAACAATTTTTTTTTTATACATTCAAAACTTTCATCATTCTAAGTGTAATTAAAGATAATTTGATTCTTTACTCTAGGAGGATTTGCTATTGTTTTCTTAGTCAAATCTGGAGGTAGTCGATATGCTCTCAAGCGCATGTACGTTAACAACGACCATGATCTTAACGTTTGTAAAAGAGAGATACAAATTGCGGTAAGCATTTATTTAAAAAATAATTTAATTTCAAGGTTAAAATTTTTAAAATGATGAATTTTTTCAGAGTAATTTAAGTGGACATAAAAATATTATAGGATATGTTGATAGTAGTATCACCCACACAGGAGGAGGAGTTCACGAACTTCTCCTTCTTATGCCTTATTGTAAATCTCAGGTTCTTCAAATGATGAATAATCGGTATAAATATAAAATTTGTAAATTATACTAATTATTTAAATATTAAAAATTTATTTATTTATTTTAGATTGCAAACTGGTTTTACTGAACAAGAAATCATGCAAATTTTTTGTGATACTTGTGAAGCAGTATCTCGTCTACATCATTGTCAGACTCCTATTATTCATAGAGATCTAAAGGTGAATATAGTCTTCAATAATAAACAAATAATGTCTTTATTTATATTCACAACTCATGAGTAAAATTAAATATTACATCAAAAATTATCGTCAGGTTGAAAACATTTTACAAACAGATTCAGGAAACTATGTATTATGTGATTTTGGTTCAGCTACTGGTAAAGTTCTTAATCCTGCTGTGCATGGAGCATCTGTAGTAGAAGAAGAAATAAAAAAGTATACAACTTTGAGTTATAGAGCACCAGAAATGGTAGATATGTATTATGGAAAACCTATTACTACAAAAGCAGATATTTGGGTATTGTTATTCAGATTTTTATAAAAACTAAAGTAATTAACTTAAAATAATAGTATATATTTTTATAAAAAGGCTTTGGGATGTTTACTCTACAAATTGTGTTTTTTTACTCTTCCTTTTGGAGAAAGCACATTAGCTATACAATCCGGAAACTTTACTATACCTGATAATTCAAAGTTGGTATTTGTTTTGTTCAAGTTTTAATATTTTATTTTTAAAATATTAATTATTCAAATTATTTTCAGGTACAGTAAAGCTTTACACTGTTTGATAAGGTATATGTTAGAACCTGACTCAGATGCTCGTCCCGATATTTATCAAGTGTCTGCAATCGCATTCCAAATTGCAGGAAAAGAAAATCCTGTTCAAAATTTACATGTAAGTTTCGATAAACTACAGGAAACCCTCGTTTTACGGGGTTACAATTATACGCGGTTTGACGAATGACACTACTCTCCAATTTACGCGGCTTTTCCCACGATTATACTCGGTCTCTATAATCCTATAGTTTTCTTAATTTTTATGGAATAATATGAACAGTTGCTCAAAGATTCAATTCGAAATGCTTAAAACTCGCGAGTCACTGATACTTTCATTAAAAAACAATAAATAATGTCACATTAACAGTTTTACATCATTCTCATAATTTTTCTTTTATGCATCCCCGTGATCTCCATAAGGATAATGTATGTTTTTACGTGGTACTTTTATTGCACAAATCTACCACGTATAATGAGGGTTTCCTGTACATGTTAGACAAATGAAATATTGCATTTTTTTAAATTCAATGTTATTGTATGATTTTACAGAAAGTTCCAACCCCTTCTATAGAAAATTTGTCATGCCCGCTCATGGAATCAGAGTTCATTAAACGATCCTCATCTGTTAAAATCCCTAAAAATGCAGCAGTAACACCAGTAGAAGGTACTTCTGTAACACCTAGGCAAAGGCCCAAAGGACAAAACCTCACTACAGGTCCCATAAATCTTAGTGGTCAAATAGTAAGCCAGTTATCCGGTCAAGGCAATCAAATGCACCCTCCTCAGAGTCCTGCAGGCAGCTCAGTTTCATATGTGCAAGTCAATCAACAAATAACTCCGATTAATGCTCCTCAAGCATTTTTGCAGCCAATTCCAGCTAGCAATCAATCTACTTTTGCTCAAGGGCCACCACACATTCCTTCACCAGGAAACTCTGTAACTTTTGTCCAGTCACAAGTACCACCGCAGTTATTCAATCAATCCCAAAGTCCAATGTCCAGTCATTCCCCTTTAGCTCAACAATCACCTGTTACAGTGCCAGATAAAAATCGTTTTTTTTTTGAAAATCGACAAGATCTTAGAACTGCAGGGATTCCGGAAACTGAAAAAAACTTGGAGTCATTATTTCCATCATCTAGTAAGTTGGTTCAGCTACTAGCTTTAAGTTTTTACACATTTTTAGGTTGTGTACTTAATTATCTCAATACTTATGAAATTGTTGTAAATTTTCTCCAACTCGCAGATTATCCAGATCCTTTCAAAGATGACGGTCGATCAATTGCGGGAACAGTAACAGGAACAACGTCCTCTAAAATTCCACCACCGGTCGCTCCAAAACCGCAAAAATTAATAACATCACTAGCTGTCAATAAAAATGTACCACCTTCATCACAATCAAAACCAGTAAATAAAACAGAACATCACAGTCAAAATTTGAATTCAAGTTCTTCACCTCCAGATAGTCCTACTTCAAATTCCTCGCGACATAGACGGAATGTCAGCGATACCAGTGCATTTAATAAGTAAGTTGTTATATTTAATAAAAAATATTATTTAATATTTTTCTTTTATGTTTCAAAATTTTAGTATTTCTTCATCTATATCTCGACTTACTATTACAATCATTAAACAAAAGGTGTTGAACGCGTCATTTTTTTTTTTCATTAAAGATGAACATTAAAAAAGGAAAAAACATTTCATTTTGATTTTGTTAATTTTAATCGTTGATATTGATTATATCTTGCTTGCAGAATAAGAAGTTGAATAATTTTTTTAATTTTTTTACTTTACTCATGATAAACGTATTTGGTTGACGTTAGAACCGTCAATTCTTTCAGAGTATTTGCTGATGAAACGTCGCAGTTTTTGGCTCCCTACGAAGCTTCCGTAAAACAACGCGCTGAAAACAATTCACCTACAGATGTGACTGCAAATATCAAAACTGAAATTGGTTCAAGTACTTCTCATGTATGTATTGTAAGTAGACAAATAGTTTTGTTAAGAAGTGCCTTTCAAAATGTGTTTAAATTGATTTGGAAGTTTTATGTCTTAGTCAAGTTATTGATATTACCCTCGGCAACAAAATTATCGCCACAAAAAATTACATCGAAATTTTGTCGATTTTCAAATGCTTCTATCTTGGGCTATATTTATCGTATCGACACGATTTTTTTTTGATTTCTTGCTAATTTTGTCCTCTTTAAATCCATATAATATATATTATACATATGGATTTAATACATATATTATATATATTATATGGATTTAAAGAGGACAAAATAAGCAAGAAATCAAAAAAAATTCGTGTCGATACGATAAATATAGCCCAAGATAGAAGCATTTGAACATCGACAAAATTTCGATGAAATTTTTTGTTGCGATAATTTTTTTGCTGAGTGTATATTAATATTTTCACTGCTCATTACATTTTTGAATTATTTATTGCAACATTTAAATTTTTCATAAATATTAGATATTTTTGTATTAATAATCTAATGAAAAATAATGTGTTAATATTGAATGTTTGTAAAAAGATCATTAGTTGATTTATAAATGTTGAATATTTAGGGAGAGCTATCAAACATACCGAAAACGGAAAGTAGATCACTAAGTGCGGATGTAGCAATTTGGAACCCTTTTGAAGATGTTCAACCATTTAGTCAACTTACTGAAGATCATATATTTGGTGCAGAGTTTGATAAAATAAGAAAAGGAAGTGATAGCAGCATAGGAGGTGTAAAAAGTCGTGAAAGTCTTGTTATGTCTTACTCAGAAGCACCGAAAGATCCATTTGAATCAGCACCTTTCAGTATGCCAAGTGAGTTTATTTGCAACTTATTCATTACTGAAAATTCTTAAATTGAAAGAAAAAATATAAAAATTTTTTGATTTTAGCAGGTAAAAAAAGTAAAGTGGGAGCAAAAGCTACTGCAACTGCTGCAGGTAATGCATGAAAATTTTTATGTACCTTAATTTTAAGTATTTTTTTCTTAAGCGTCTAGAAAAACAAAATTTCTGTCCTTTATAGAAATTCTTAAGCTCATATAAATATAAAACTCGGGTACTGTGAGTAAAATGTGATATTGTTTTTGAAAAAAAATAAACTATTTTAGTCAAGCAGCACAAAGATACATTTTACCATGGATGAAGTTTGGTAAAATTTCTATTGCTGCAACGTATCATATCAATTCATGAGTTTGATAATAAATTAATTCAGTTTCAACAAAAAAAATTGGGCAAAGTAAACAAAATTAACACTACATTCAATTTAAAAATAGTTTTTCTAGTCTGTAGATTAAAATGTAAAATACATTTTGCTTGTATAATACTACAATCAATTGGAAGGTACAACTAATTTATCTTGAATGTCTTCGGCACCTCCTTAATGGAAACCAACTATTTTTGGTCCGAATTTTTAAAATATTATTGGTTTTGGGAACTTTTGCTAACATCCAGTTGCTTCACCGTGCTTGTTAAAAAACCAATAACACTAATAATCAACCAAATATATGTATAATATGTAGATTTGATTATCAAATCTGTCATTAATATTTTTCAATTGGGACGATAAATTATACAATTTTTTGTCAATTTCCGATTTTTATTTGGTCAATTATGATATACTTCAAAGACTTTGCATCAAAGCACGGAGGAAAATTCTATTTATTAAATATTTTTTAATAAAGTATTATAAATTTACGTGAAATTTGGATTGATCGTATATGCTAGTACTCAACTAAAAGTGCTAAAAAAATGAATAATTTTATGATATTGCGATTGTATATTCAAATGTGACATCTTTTGAAAGATGATTTTCGTACCACCCATTAGTAATATTATATCAATTTATGAGAAATTTAAGAACAAAATTGAAAATATCCAATGAAGTAGTAGAGTTTATGCTTGAGTTGGATGTATTGTAAATAATTTTGTTGCATACAGTTTGTAAATGTTATATGAGATGAGGAAAAACAGAAATTAGTTCTTGTATATATAAAAATATAAATGAGCTGAGATTTAAAGCGAAGATACTCCATCAAATGTAATTTGCAAAAGTGTGGAAATGATATTTCATTGCGCATTTTACCCTTACACGGTTTATTATTTTAATATAGATTTAACTATATAGTAAATGTAATAGAGCTAGCAATCATGTGGAGTAATGGATAATGTATTTTTTGAACAGATAGACCGAATTTAAAGATTAAGTGTGCTAAACAGGTGCACTATGAATTTACCTACATTTTACTTAAATGAGAGTAAATAAAATGAATATCAATTTTATGCTCGAAAAAATAACGTTAAAAACTTCACCTTTTTATGAATTAATAATTGGACTTGTGGGTCCATGATTATACTTTTTGATGGTTAACATTTTTTCTTTATGTATTTACGTGTTACGTGCTGGCACGATATGAATACAACATGATCGGATTCAATTTTTTTACATAGTGAATAAGATAACTTGAAGTTGAAAAATAGCTGACTTTAATAAAAATTTAGGTGATGGATTAAGAAAAATCAAACCTTTCAATGTAGACAATTATTTTGTGCATCTTTAATAGATGATGCAGCATGTTTCACTTCCAGTAAAAGTTTAAAAAATGTGGGACTATTGGCTAAGCTTGCTTAAGTGCGTTTTCTTACAATGAAAAATATTGTATATAAAGACGATTCTGATATTCATTGGTAACTGGATTACATTTTTTCATAGCTATTACTACTAAAACACATAAAGAATTAACATATATTGGAAATCGGTTTACTGGAATTGTTAATTGTTAATATTTCGGAACCAGATGCTTCTGATAGTGTCCCCATTGTCTGGAACGCCCTAATGAGTTCAGGAGGCGAATTTATTCTTACATTTATCAATTAGAACGATTATCTCACCTGAGTTTTTGAACTTATTGTAAAAATTATATATGGTCTTAATCATTAATAAACAAAATATTTTATTTTATTTTGGCTTTAAAGTTGTTTGTATACTTGATAATACTTATTTAAGAAGTAATTTTTAATTATCTCACGTAATTTCAAGTCATATTAGACTTTTATTTGAATTTCGGGTGCCCATAAAGGTAAAAACTTGATAATTTTTTTTAAATACTTGAAATTTAGGGTTTACTCTTATCTTCGTATTTATGAAAAAATGATTGTATCAGATGATTTGTATTCTCAATTATGTAGCTAAAAAATATTGATTGACCCCATTTAAATAAAAATGGGTATGAGAAGAATGATATTTATTTGAATAAGTTTTCTGAGTGTGAAGAACTATGTTAGAGTAATAAAAATCATCTATTCAAGAGCGAGATCAAAAAACATCGAAACAGCCTGATTATTTGAGGCATTGCTGTGTACGACGACACTGATGTTAACAGCAATAAATAATATGTATATTAGCACTTGACGTTATTTATTCTCTGATATTTAATTAATTGTAGTTTCTGAAAAGTGCAGTTTTGTTTTTATAATTTAGATTCTAAATTTGTTTATTTTTGGTTACAAAACATTATTTAAAAAATATTAATTTTCTTACATGATCTGCTTTGGTTATAATTTGATTGAATCATTAAAATTATTCGTTCATTAATAATTATTTTCAATTGAATTAATATGATGTTAGAATTAGCAAAAATGAAATTAAGTAAATGATTTATTTTATAAATATTTCTGCGATTTTCCAATTTTAACCTGACCCTTTAGAATCTGATTAGGACTGTTCCAGACGACATTGTGACACTACTAACATTACATATAGCTTATTTTGCTAAATGATACGTTCAGTTTTATTCATATTTTTGTCGTTAAATTATATTGAAACATCGATGTAGGGTAGAATTATAGTTAATAATAGATGTATAGTATTATGTTTACTTTAAATTTGAATACTAAAAATTACTTGATATGCACTGTCACCTGCAGACCTAATCAGACACCTCCTGAACTATTTCCTTTACGTATAAATTATATATAAATATGTATATAAGATACGTGTATGCTCTAGAATATCAAGTTTTTATCAAAAATGCATTTTTATTAAAAACAATTTTATTTTTTTTTCAAAGCACTTGTATAGTCGGTAAGTACTTGTTTTGGCCATTTTAACAGCCAATATAAAAATATTATCAACAATTTTTTGTTAAATGCTTATGGCTAAGTTGTTCTGCTTGAATTAATAGTTTTAAAGTTTATTCAAAAAAAATATTACAAAAAATGTTGTGCATGAGTCTGCCATAGAATTATTTATATCTAACAGATACCGATCATTTAACGCTGCGAACGTTAACCAAATATCGTCATTGTAAGCTGTTATTATTTTGATACATCTTTTTAATGATTTTTATAATTTTAAGGTGATAGCGTGGCCAGCACAAAAAAATGTAACTTTCAATCATGTTTTCTGAAACATCTACTGAATATTTTCCCAAAAAGCTCTATTGAGAAAACTTGATTGAAAAATTTATTTTTTGAATAGCCTCGCCATTTCAATGGAAATCATATTTTTTCTTTCAATTCGAATATTTTGTTAACATATGATGGAGTTTTTCGCTTAATGTTAAATTAAAGATCCGGAGCGTTTACATTAACATAGCACATGCTTTTTCTTTGTTCTTTAAGAGGGGAGGGTATGGTCCTGGACTTGAAAAATTTTGTTTATACAAAATTTTGTTTATACTTTCAAGAGTATTTTGTTAAAATTTCAGCCCAATTGGAGCAAAATTGACGAAAATATTGAACTTATAGTTCGATAACTAAGATGTATCTAATATATAATGTTGTATCTTTGAGCTACGATTTCTCAAAATGACATTTTTCAAATCAGTGAGAAACGTCACTCAAAAAGTATTCAACCGATCCTTTTGGAATTTTGCACAGTTCTTTATTAATCCTTTGAGTAGGTACTGACATCGAGATATTTCGATTGTTCCGAAAATTTTTATGTTTATAACAAATTTTCCGAATAAAAAAGGTCGATTTTTCATGTCTGGACGCAATTTTAACGTTTTTTTCAACTTCAAAATTACGTCGAAATTCGAAAAATCACTATAAATAAAAAATCTCTACGTTAGTACCTGATAAAACTCATAAACTAATGAGGTAATTTTGCATTTTTCGATTCAGATGATTCTGTGAAAAGTTAGTCTTACCAGAATTTTCACGATTTTTCCGTAGACTTGCTTTCAAAGGCCCAAAAATGAAAATTTTTTGATAACATTTTCACAAAATATTCTCGAAGTCATGTACTTTCACATCTATATTTTAGAAATAATTTTTTTTTTTACTAGTCGAAAAATACTTCAAAAAATGGAAAAAATCGATCACCATACCCCCCCTTAAGTAATAATTAATTCATAACTCTGTTAACTTATTCAATCATACATTAACCCATTAACGCCCAAAGTGACGAAATGTTCCGTTCGCAATCGACGCGATTTTTTTCCATGTTTTGGGACTTGAAAAGATTTTGCTCTAACAAAGATTTATGTGCAATTTAATTCCCTTTCAGAAACCGGGCTCAAATTTTAGATTTAATGATTCGTTAAAAAGTTATGGTTGTTTAAGGAAAAAAACGTAAAAATTTGTGCGAAAAATCAATTTTGAAAATTTTTTTCGAACTGTCGCGGTAAAAAACCCAATATATTTAAATATAATCAAAGGTGATCATGGGTGTAGAAGTACCTTAGGGGATTTTTACAGATTTTTCCAACCAATTTTTTCAACAAACTGGCGGCCATGAAGTAAAATTTTCATGCATTCAATTGTTTTGATACTTTAAAAACTCAATAGTTTCGAGTGAAAAATGACTTATGTTTTATCGATAATTATTTTATGAGGAAGCTCTTTGCTAATACATTGGCAGCGATTTTTTTATCTTACGATATCGTTACTTTCTGTAAAAAATTAGCTCTTTGTTGCTGTGACCGAAAATTTTTGTTGCACGAACATCATTCTTAGTTGGCGTAAAAAATGGCTTTTTGTAGCCCCAACTGCGAATTTCATAGTATGTAGCACGAATTTTTTCTCGTGCAGTTCGGAGTAAGCCGATCGGAATCGATTGAAAGGGACAAGATGATGTTTCGAGCTGATATTTGAGCGCCCAATTGAATGGCCATAAAAATCAAAATAGTTGAAATTATTTCTTGATAGTAAAATATGTTTTTTTCAAGCTCTGAAATCTTTATTACATTCCTTGTTTCAATATTTTAAATATTTTGTTTTGAAAAAAGAGTAATAGAGGAAAAAAACCACTTATCGCATCATCTTGAATCAAGCTCTTTATCAATTTTGTTCTATGGAGTCTCAAAATCTTCAGAAAATTACTCTCTTCCACTGGAGCAAAATATGGGAAATATTATGAACAAGTTAATGTACAACTTAAAATGCGACAAATTATCAATATTGATGAGGAACTCACATCAGAATCGCGTATCCAGTGAATACAATCACAATATCTTCTCATATATTATCTTATTAAACCCAAAAGAGTAATTTTCGAACCTCAAAAAAGTAAACTGCGTTATTTACTCTTGTAAAAAGATTAAATGACGCAGTTTACTCCTTTCACTTTAACGCTAGAACTTAAAAGAGTAATCTGCGCTATTTAATATTTTTAAAAGAGTAAACTACGTCATTTACTCTTTTAAAAAGAGACTCTTTAAAAATTACTCTTTTGGATTGAGTGTATATATTACGCGATCAAGCCGAAAAAAGTGCTTGGATCCTCAAAATTTTTTTTTAAAATCTAAATAAGAAATTTCTTAATAAAATCTAGAATGCCAAACGAGCGAAAGTGAGTGAGAATAAAGAGCTGGTTGAGTAGTATGAAAAAAAGTAATGTAGTAAGGAAATTAAGATATCTGTTATCAAATTTAAATGAGAGTAAAAAAAGTTTTCGCGGGTAGCGAAAAACGCCAGTGCGCTGTATATAAGGAGCGTGTGCGCCGCAGCTCTCTCTGCCATACTTGCCAGGGCGAGCGCGAGCGCTCTCCTCGATTTCAGAGTTTGGCTAAGAATTTTTTAGGTCTATCAGGTGTAGTATGAACATATTTTACAATCAAGAAAAAAATTCAACTGTTTCGATTTATATTGAAATTTTCAAATATCAGCTCGAAACGCCATTTTGTACGCTCCTAGCTCAATCTAGAGCAGGACAAAGATTAATGCAAAATTCTGAAGACGTTTCTGAAGACACATTAAGAAATGATGAAACTATTTTGATGCTCTAGATTGAGCTAGGAGGCTTCAATCGAACTTTTGAAACGGTCAAAATTTATTAAAATTTGACAAGGAATTCAAAAAAATTTTTTTCAAATTTTTTTACCGGAACCATCGGGTTCCAGGAACCTTTTTTTGTTAAAAATAGCATTATTCGGCCCTAGAAACTATCGCCTTCAATTAAAAAATCTGAAAAAATTTGAGGTTATGTATTTTGATGAAAAAAACAATAAAAAATTTTTTCCAGATTTTTCGAGGCTCCGTATCGTCCTAAAAAAATTATTTTCGTCAAAAAAAGCGGTTTTTTGCTTCAAAAGGTGCGTTAGGTCATCTGAAAAAATCTGAAAAAAATTGAGGTTATGTTTTTCAATGCAATAAAAAACTGAAAAAATTTCCGTTTACTATATCGGCTCATATCGCCGTATCTCGATTTTTAAAATTTTCAATGATTTTTTCTGAAGGCCTGAAGCACTTAAAAATTCTGAAAAAATTCAAGGTGGTTTGGATTATTGAAAAGTATTTTTGTGAATTTTTTCAGATTTTTTAATTGCTTCATGTCCTCAGAAAAAATATAGATCGAAAATGGACGTTCATACCGGAAGTGGGGGGTAGGAGGGGGGAGGGGGTCTAAAAATTTTTTTTTGGGACCTTTTTACCATGTACTATAACATACCAAAAGCGCGTCAAGATCGGTGACATACGTGCGCACGGTTTTGTAAAAAAGTATTATTTTGACCCATATATATTAACATAACATTGAAAATCCTAGAGAGGTACAGGATAATTTATAATTTCATGATTGTACTTTACGATTCTTGTGTCATAAATAATCGTCTATATTCAGCGTATTTTAATTTTATTTGTATCACAAATATCGTAATAGTTCTATATAGTAGTGCATGGCTCAAATATATTCATTAATGGTACGTTTTGTTCTGATATAAGCAATGATTGTCATACCACGTCATGTATACTACTCGTTGCATTATGATTGACGGCTCATACTTATCCTAAAAAACATGTACACGTATGTGTAAATTGAAGCCGTAAACAGAGCTATAAAAATAATTATTATCAACATAAAAATGATCCTTTATAAAGAAAAATGTGAAAATTTTGTTTGTCCAGACGATTCATTGTCATCGAGTCATGGGATTTTGGACAAGCTCTCAAATGCACGGCCGAAAATTGTATACCAAGCAGCTTTGCCTTGGAGTCCAGAAGGCATAAGTAACGTGGTTGGCGAGATCGCAAGCGTCGTAGATGAAGAGGCGTCTCTGATCAACGATATCCCTGCAAGCGCAGCCTCGACTGTAGCCGGTGTCGGAGTTTCGCCTTTCGTCAGAATACCTTTGGAAGATCGCTCCAAGTACGAAAAGTTAGCTTTCAACGCTGACGAAGTAAGCAGTGACAGCGACCAAGATAAACAGCAGCAGCATCAGTCGTTGCATGGACAGAAAAAGAAGCGTCGTCGCGTCAAGGCCGTACTGGATCGTGCTCGCAAACGCGTCATCGAGCACAAAAACGAGAGCAGCTGCAACTCCAGCAAGCGAGAAGTGGAACAACAGCAGCAACAGAAGCAGCAGCAGCAGCCATACGAATCGGACGATTCGATCGGCTCGGCTAGCGATCTCAAAGCCATGAACGACGAGGACGGTCGGCAGAGCGGCGAGGCAGACGAAGACGAGGCCGACTGCGACGACGAGGGAGGCGAGCGAAAAAAGATCGACGAAACCATCAGCGAAAGCGTGCGCACTTGCGGCAGCTCGGCTTACCACGCCGAGTGCGAGTCGGTAGCTACGCGCGAGGAGCCCGAGCAGCAACGCACGCGTCGACTACGTCGCCAGCAACACCAAATCCAGCAGCAACAACAGCAATTGGCAGCAGCGGCTCAGGCCGATCGAGTAGTAGGCCACCAATACGGAGAACGGCCACTGTTGCTCGACGACGAGCTCGACCCGGAATCCAATCCCGGGCAAGCACACGCCGATCCTTTTGTCAAGCGCCAGTACAAACTCAAGGTATTAGGCCGCGATAGTTCATCTGACGAAGCAGAAGTCGGTCAGATTCGGGCCCGGGAACTGTCTCTGGCTAGACGGCGTCAAGACGAGGATGTTTTTGCTCTAGCTCCGTTTCATCGGCCACCACCGACATCGCGTAAAACCTCTCAATCCCAATCCAATAGTTCTCCTAGCTCAGTGGAACGACAACAGCATCACGAGTCAGCCCAATATAACGATAACAATAATATTTTAAAACCACTTGAGGCTGTGCCTAGTTCATCGCCCGTAATTTCTAGTTCGCTAGTGGACTTGAGAGATGATGCCGGGCCGCAACAAACTGCGTCAACAGCGTCCTCAATTTACCGATTCGTCGTACCTGCTGAATCCGCGACTACGGAGTCCAAAGATTTATTCGGCTCTTCGCCGTTCGATAGTCGGCCTACCTACTTTGACGGCGTTACAAGTCTGTCGTCAACCTCAAAATATGGCCTTGTTACTGTTAATGCTACGGCACCTACAGTAACAATTCCAGAATCAAAAGATCTTTTTGGCTCTGTGCCGTTTGACGAAGTCACCGTTTTGACTCCAATAAGTGGTATTGAACAGCAACAAGTGCGCCCTACTTCGCTACCTTTGTCGCAATCGCCGTCTAGTGTGGAAAAAGCCTTTGATACTATTCTCTTGAACAGTGCTCACTCGGCTCAGCTTCCACCTATTTGTAATCCCAATTACGGTTTACCTGAATTGGATATTAATATTCAGAATCGCTTGGAGGCTTTGTCGCCCGATCGTATAGATGTCCTACCCAGCTCTCCAATGTCTCCTGAGCCACTTGTTTCAACCGATTCGCCCAAGTATCAGAAAAAGCATCATCATGAAAAAACATCCAAATTTTATGATAAATCGAAATATCACCATCTTATCATGGATAATAAAGCTGAACATGTATCGCCAACATCTAAAAAGATAACTAAAAAGCACAGTAAAAAGCAAAACACTGCTACCATCACTGCTGGGTTCAGTAATCTTAGTTTCGAAGATTTTCCAAGCGATGAAAATGTCGAACCTCAGGAGCAAAAGCAACCTACTCGAGCTGCGTATGAAGTAATTAGAGATTCAGAGAAGCGCTTTGCTTCACTTAAAAGACGCAGTAATCCGTTTACATGATGAAATCTTTGTTTCAAGGATTACGGATTTTTTTACATTACAACCAACCAGTCAGCAGTGTTGTTTTGTTAAAAGTGATACTAATCGATTGTGATGCTGGCATTTTTAGGAGTAAGTGTATTAGATATAATGATTGTTATTGAATTTTTAATTAATCAATTTAAGTAGGCTATTGTGAAAACTGCTAATCGAAGTGCTATTCTTAATACTAAGAAAAAAATATATCTAAATCTTTAATAAAAAATTGATTTTTTAGTTTAATTTTTCAAGTCCAAAGTAAATTTTTTAATTTGCGTTGTAAACGTTTAACGACTTTCTTAGTTTATTCAAGTGATTTACGACCATTTTTTAACTGTTTAACTAGTATTATTAAACTACTATTATAGTATTTGATTTTAAGGGTTTTAAATCTTATTTATTTAAAGAATAATCATGTTCTACATTCACCTTTACGATGTAATAAAACATACCTAAACTATTATACTAACTGACCTTACATAGCATTTAGTCACTAAATGTTATTTCAGTTATACCAACAACAGGATTGTTGTATAACTTGTGTAGCTTTATACCAAAAAATTTAGGAAAATATTAATTAAAAATCCTAAACTTTACTTCTATTTTTGCAACGCCAAAATCGCAAGAAAAATACATTTAAATACCTTAATATATAATTATATGTGATTTTAAGCTACAACTTTTTGAGGTACTTACGACAAGTATAAACTTTATTTCAATTTGTTGCAAATAAATTTTCTAATACCTACAAATTTATATGGATTTTTTTTTAAATGATTTTATCATAAACAATATTAAAAATGGGAGGTTTGGTGACAATAATATTATTTCTGTATAAAGAAGTGAATTCGTTGTTATTTTTTCAGTGATTGCCTTATTAAAAAGACTGATGTGCAGTAACATTATTTTTCAGTTTAGACTCAAAAAATAAGAAATAAACTATAAAAACTGTACATAATTCATTTTTATATTTAATCAAGTTTGCGGTAGAATTCATAATTTTCTTACATTTATAGTCGGTCACAATTCCATTTATAATCATTAAAACAAGGTGCTGATTTTTCACTTGAAAAAGACTATCAATTAATTTTACTTTGATAATTTAAGGTTATAAAAAACTTTATGTCGAAGTAAAATATCTTCTATCTTGTTGTTGTAAATAACAAAAGTGGAACTATAAAATATTTTCAATTCCGGTTGAATATTGTAGACATATTAAATCCGGTTCTTGTATTAGTTCAATATCCTTTAAATAACGTTCATATTTACTTTTTTTACGTAACTGTGGTAAAAAGATATTCAATTTAAAAAATAAACTCTTAGTATAAAAAACCCTAGTAGCCATTTGACCTTTTAGAGCATCAATGAAACGTTTTTTCGACCATTTATTGGCCATTCAATGACCAATACAGTGAGTTGGACAATAAATGGTCGAAAAAAAGTTTCATTAATGTAAAAAAAATATTCGATTTCTACCAGGGAAACTTTTATTGGAATTAATAATGATTAATTCTAATTTTCTAATATCTTAAATCAATTTTCGTGGATTAAAATCGATGCTTAAATTATGAGGCAATATTATTAATCTTGAAAAAAATATATATTCTGTATAATTATTATAAATAGTTATATGAATTTAGTGGTATACGAAATAGGTGCCTTCCTTACTGATACAAAATAACTTTCACTACTTTTAATTTATTTTTACGAATTCTTTAGAAAATCTAATATCTAATAATTATGTGAATGTATTTACTTATTTGCAGTTTAATGTTGAATTTTCGAATTTGCAATGACAGCCAAAAAGTTTGAAAGATTTACAAAACTTTTTGAATGTTTTTATAAATAATTAGAAACTTATTTATGCCCTAGGAAATATTATTTCAAACTATTTTAAATCTGAGATTTAGTGCATGTGGAGCACAGCATGCCGTAATCCTTTATATATGTACTGCCGAAGCAAGTACATATACTTCAAGTATTTATGTAAATAATTATTCAGAAAAACAATGTATTCCTATAAATAATTGTTTATTTAGGTGGTCAATTGAACTTATTTTATTGAGATATTTACAACAATTCAGTTCTTTTATAAGAAAATATATATTTTTGGTTGAATATAAAATATTATTTTAAAATATAGTAGTGTAGTCACAAAGAGAAGATCGAAACAGAAATTTTAAATTGTATTCATGAATTATTTTTGTAGTTCATCAGAAGTTTTAATCTACATAAATTATTCAAAATAATAATATACTTTAAAGTACCTTGTATAAAATATTTTCATGAACAACTGAAGAAAATTTTGAAGATATAAGTTATTATTCTTTATACACGGATGGTCAAATTCATTTGTAAATCATATCTTATAACTATATGTATGTCAATTTTATTTTTGTATTCCGTCGTTTCTTATCAACACAATCTCATCTTTTTTTGAGTCGGAAGATTTTTTTCGTTGGCTTTGGCGATTTGAGGCTGCATTAGTTTTTAAGCACACTTCATATGCAGTATAAATCAAGTCCCCAAAATTTCATGGAAACAGTGTACATATATTTTCAGTTTCGACAAACATGTTTTTTTTAATTTTTAATGAAAATTATTTCTGAATTTTCAAATTTATATCAAAATCATTTGTTAATAATGCTAAATGAGTTATTAATCAATCTTCATTTAAAAAAAGTTACCAAAGTTAATTTCAGTCTCTCGTAAATATAACTCTATACATCAGAATTTATAACTAGGTAGATATAAATTTGAGTTTGTTTCAAAACTGTGTGAAATTATTGTTATGTTTTGGACATTGCAACTACGAAGCATTCAATATCAAATTATTCTTGTAATAAAAAGCCAAATTTTAACTCCTTTTTAGATCTTTATAATTAAAATTATAATTTTTATAATTAAGTTGAATAATTATTAAATTAATAAAAATCTTTATTCACAATGATTTAAAAATATTTTACTTTTAATTTTTATAACTAGCTATTGTATGAAAGAAGAATAATCAATTTTGTAGTATAGGCTGTATACAATGGTTTTGCTCGTATTAATATGCAACACACCTTATAAGGAATTTTGTTAAATGTCTAATTGTAAAAATTTGTTTCATTTATATTAAAATTTAAAGCATTCATAAATTATTTCATTTCATAAAATATCACTATTTCCGAGTTAAATCCTCAAAATTTCAATACTTTTCTATAAGAATATAATCATAAATACTTTTTCATTAAACAATATCATACGTTGGAAGAAAAATGTATTTTCAGATTGACTAGTTTGAACTGACACAAACAAGGAATGCCAGAACAATCTTTTCTGCGTGGTGTTAAGACGATAGTATTTTAATATGTATTCTTCTTTTGTATTTACAAAGTGCGAAAACGTAGAAAATTAAAATGCTGAAATAATAATATTTTTTTATGAAATTATTTGAACCTAAACCTACAAATCAAACTCACTTTTTTGCCAAACTTTATATACAGTAGAGTCCAAATTACAATTTTTAATTGTAATTTAAACGTCGAAATCAGAAAATAGTATATTTCGCACCTCGGGAGTAAAAAACTGGAAAGTCTGATAGCACTTGTAATTTATCATCCGAGGCGAAGCCGAGGCCGATAATTACGTGCTCTGAGACTTTCTTTTTTCGCTACATAAGTGCAAATACAATTTTTTGTGAATCCCCCGGCCTAAAGCAACATTTTCATTTCCCTCAGCGTGAGTAAAATGTTCCTTTAGGACATTTTTTCAAAAACAAGTAGTTTAATTTATTTTTACCCGCTTAATTGGATGAAATCGTTTTTTCGTGCAGAGTGCGCACAACTGCTGGTTATGCCAGACACAAGAGCAAACAAAAAAGACATGAATGCCATAGCTGGCCCTCGTTTGGGCACTTGTTGCACAAATAACTATGTTGTTACCACTGTAATTTAATGGCCATTTTTTTACTTTACATGACAATTTTAAGGATCGCAGATGTGCTGTGTATTTTTTGGTAGTAATCGGAATGCAATTTTAAGCATTTTCATGCACCATTTATGCAATGTTTCACAATTTTCATGAAATTGTGGTCAAACTCAAGAAATTTTTTCATCATACTTACATTATTTTTTAAATGTCTTTAGAATTTCTTACTAATCTTTGAGATGCTCTAAGACGATTGAAATAGGAGGCCTTCATTGAAAAAATGCAAAGAATAAAAGAATTTTAAAATTTGACAAGGAATTCCACAAATAATTTTCAATTTCCTTTATTTGAATCTCCAGCTTCTACGACCTAATTTTGTTAAAAATAGCGTTTTTCGGCTAGGGCTCTATGAAAAAATCAAAAAAAATTTTTTTTTTCAATGTACCTTCATGAATTTTTTAAAATTTTTTGAGTCAAAAGCAGCTTCATAATCGATATAGATAGAAAAATGGCGTTTGTAGAGAGAGGAGCGTCTAAAATTTTGGTTTTGGGATTATTTTATCATGTAATATAGCATACCAAAAGCGCGTCCAGATCGGGGACATACATGCGAATGAAAATTTAAAAAAGTATTATTTCAACCCATATACATACGTAACGTTTACACGAGTGTAAATCACAATACGTTAACATCAAAATTATTACCCTTGTATAAAATCTATAATTTGCGTATATTTCCTAGAGTTAAAAAATGTTTACAATTTTGTACAGATTATTTCTAATTTTCAATCTTAACAACTTATTTCTTGTTTTTAAAAAAATTAGAATATAATTTGACAGCAATTCATAAAAGTTTTCCCAACGTATAACAATAACTACTTTTCTCAGTTAAAAACTGTTTTCTTGTTAAAATTTTTTCCATTTCATGTAAAAATTTATCGAACAAATTATTATTAATAAAATAAAATTGATGCTAGATGTTGTAATGCTTAATTGCAAAGCCAATCCTGTATTGATTGATTCGGCTCTTCGCCAATTGTTTGCGTCAGGTTGAATGTAATCCATATAATCGAATATAGCACCGCATGATAGTCTATTACGAATAACCTGAGAAGTAAAAATTTATTAGTGATAATTAGCGTAATTAAATTATCCAATAAATATTTAGTTACAAACCGATACACTACCTTCATTTCTTCTCCTGTTGAATGGAGTAATTTACCTAAGTTGTTTCTATACTGACTACAAGTTTTAAAATAACCGTCTGTGATAACTACAGTATGACAAAAAGCCAAGACACACAAAAATAATGTGGCTATTGACATTGACATCCAATGACCAAAAAGGTATCGTTGCTTTGGAGCAACGTTGAATATTTGATCATCTAGATTTGTTTTGCTAGAATTATCAAGTAAAGTTTATATGTTATGTAATTTGAATATTTAAATACTAAAAAAATAATATTTTTTTACTATAAAATCATTCATCGCAGAAAATTTATTTTATGAAAAATGAAAAAAGATAGAAAATATAAGCATATACGAACTCTCTGGATGTATACAGAAGAGGACCTGATATGAGTACATTATGAACTTGCTACTCTAGGTCTAGGGAGAAACATAAAACTAGAAATTTATTCAAATTCAATACAAAAAATTAAGAATGTCAATAGATATCTTTTGAAAATTTTTTATGTCACGTGATATTTTCGCTTCGGGACTTTTTAAAAATGATTTATGAACCAATACTGACGTCAAATGCATAAAAATCTGATATTATACACGTACAATGCTCATAGATTTTCAAGATCATAGAGGCTCAAGAAACATGATTTGACTCGAATAAAAAATCCTATTGATGATTTTACGTCATATTTTATATCCTTTCTGTATTTAGAAAAAAGTCAAGTTTTATGGGTGAGTGCAAGATTAAGATCAAGAATCTTGATAATGGCACAGGAATAATAATTAAGCGATAATAAGTATATCATGACCATTTGACACTCATTAATTATAAAATAGACAATAATAATGAATAAACAATAAAAAGGAGAGATTTTTCCAAATGAAAATATGAAAATAAGTTCTTTTGCTAGCTCTTGACTAAAACTTCCATGAAATCTTACGTTCAATTTTTACGTTAAAAACTAGCATCAGAACTTACTTAATATTTTCATTGGGGAGCAGAAAAGGGGGCATTCCTTGATTTTTACTAATAAAAATTAAAAAAATTTTTTGTTATCATAGAAGATGTAGATTTTTTGAACATTTCTCAGAAATTTTATTTTTTTTAGGTATAATAAATTTCTACTTCTTTGAGTGCATAATTTCTATGATCTCTTATATAATAAGATAAATGGTCATGGTATACTTATTATCGCTTAATTATTATTCCTGTGCCCTTATCAAGATTCTTGATCTTAATCTTGCGCTCACCCATAAAACTTGACTCTTTTCTAAATACAGAAAGGATATAAAATATGACGTAAGATCATCAATAAGATTTTTTATTCGAGTCCAGTCGTGTTTCTTGAGCATCAATGATCTTGAAAATCTATGAGCTTCGTTCGTGTATAATATCAGATTTTTATGCATTTGACGTCAATATGGGTTCATAAATCATTTTTAAAAAGTTCCCGAAGCGAAAATATCACGTGACATTTTGGCGTGATTTATTAATATTGATTAATAATGAATATTTCAAAGCGCTACTGCTAGTCACCTTGATACGTATAAATGCTTTCGCAAGATGCAAAATAAACAAAGGCTGTCTCCCAAGTATAGTATCATAAGTTTTTGTCTATCCTATTATAACACATGGGTAATTATAAAAAAAAAAGAGTAAGTTCGATGTCTCGACTTCTATAAATATCTAAACACGATCACATGTGATTATGATTTTTCCTGCATTCTCATGAAAACAATTGCAAAGTATTTTTTTGACTCACCTGCCTCGGTAAATTCTCTGAAGAGTAACTGTTCTTGGAGGACTCAGCGTGCGGGATATACAACTACGATAACCATGATAGCTGGCCATGATTGTGCTAAAGACGATGCAAGGTAAAAGCCCATACGCCCCAAAATGGCAGGCGCGCACGTTTCCGCCCATGAATGTGTTAAAAGTAGCCACCCCATTCAGAATGCACTCACAGTTCTCGACACTGGGACTAGAAACTGCGAGAGTAAATGCCCAATGCTGCCAAGGCACTATAAGCGATACCATCGAAATAATCGAAGCTATAGCACAGAAAGAGTAGAGTATGTACAGTATCTTCTCTGCCTGTTTACTTGTTGATTTCATGTCACACTCTTGCATGAACTCGTTCGCCTCGAACGACTGCATGGTTTATACTTTTTTATGATTGCGTAATTATCCAGCTCATTTGAAAATCTCGTTCGATGATCAGTAAACCTAAAATTGTAGAAATATGAGTCTTTATTCACTATAAAAGTAGTAGGGTATTTTTTATTTTCCAAGAGGCATGGTGGTTGAAAAAGCTAACTGTATAATTTGGAATTATCGAAAATTCATTTTTCTCAAAAGACGTTTATTTTAAAAACTAAAAGTCGCAAACATTGAAAAACATTTTTTTACACTTCAATTATTCGTGAAAACTATTTTATCATTATTTGATAATACATGTATTACTTGATAGTATTTTATATTTATATATTTTTATAAAGGTACGAATATGAATTGGTTTTACTTCCCACTTAATTTCCCACCCTCAATGTAAATTTTGAGATTGATATTTAGATATCTCAACTTACGTAAATTTTTCCCTCTGTTCTAGGGACGAATCAATACGTTATCAGAGTATTTATTAGTGAATTTCATCATAAAGTAATGTAATTGGAATTGGAAAATTCGTTACAGCATTCACCTTCTCGTGCCATAATCCTTCTTTTTTTAAACATCCATAGCTGCACCCGTTAAGAAATATACTATTTTTACAGAGATACAGCCTTTTTTATAAGCTTTTTCCGTATACTTTGCGTGTTAAAATTTTTCTTCTTTTGCGTTTTCTGGCGTTTTACGTTTTTCAAAAATGCGCCTCACTTCTTGTCATTTTCAGAGCAATCCTTTGAAGGTACAGCACTAGGGATAATAGCACAAAATTATCTTGAAAAAATAGTGAAAGGTACATTCAAACGTAAAATGTTCCTCTCTTTTCAAATCTGCAATAAAAATGGGAGTTACCGGGTGAAGAATCAAATTTGATTCGCTATAGCTTTAAGATTATGTTTCGGATCACCAATGGTTTTTTCGTCCAAAAATACGTTGAATGTGATGTTTTTCAATTCGTTTGGGTATTAATGGGAATGAAATATACTCTAGTACAGCTAACCCCGAAATGCTCTTAATTATCAGTACTATTTGGAAAATGTTTCAGTATTTTTTTAATGTCCTCATAATAAAATACTTATAATAAGCGTGTGAGCATTAGACGGATAAAAACAAAGATAATACGAAAAAATTGAATATTTCAAATGACACTATTTGGGGTTAAAGTGCGATATTCCACTCGAAATGTACGGCATGTTTTAGCTTTATTATATTTTATTCCATTACATACATTTTTTCCATATTTTTTCTGAAAAATCGCCGAGCGCGCTTTTTTAAAAAAATAGGAGAATGCCCCAATTGTAATTTCGTCAACACGTCAACATTTTTACAAAAAATAAATCATGTACTCTATAAGTATAACTTTTCTTATCATGCAGGCACGGTAAATATAGTAAAATATCATTGGATTTTACGGTGCAAACCCTAACTTTTCAGGAAAAATTCACAATAAGTCTATTGTAGACCCATCACAGAACGTCCTCTATGAGGAAGCAATTAACATGCAAAGTATAAAAATTCAGAGTTATAAAATATACAATGGAAAGAAAAAGAAAAATCCTTTCTAAAAATTCAATACAATTTTTTTTTTAATTTTTAGCTCCTTTTGAGCATTTAAAAAATGTACTGGCATGTAGCCATCATGAGTAACCGAGCTGCATTGATGAGATGTCTATATAAAATAATCCATTTAATGAATAAAAATAAAAGCGAATGACAAAATTATTGATAAGCTTGAGCTACGCGATATTTTTTTCAAGTACACTAACTATCAAATTCTTGTTTAAAATTTAAATTCAAGAAATATTTATACATAAATTATGTTCGAAATCTTTTGCCGTTAGGCTCAAAATTTCTCGGTAGACAGATAGAGTTGGCACAGTTTACGCTATGAGGTTCAAATGTTTGCATTTACTTGCGAAAAGTCAACATTAGTAGAAAGCAGTAGATTGAGAATTTTCTTCTATATTCTCAGTAGATAAATATTTCTAGAGTACGAGAAAAACGAAATTTTTCTTAGTCAATGTCGCAACCATCATTTTATTTTGTTTTACTGTATAAAAATGTTGGCATTATCTTTACCTTAGTAAAACTTGAAAGCCTGATGCTATCTTATTTAATGTATACACAGAACAACTCT
Source organism: Trichogramma pretiosum (assembly GCF_000599845.2). Taxonomy (NCBI): domain Eukaryota; kingdom Metazoa; phylum Arthropoda; class Insecta; order Hymenoptera; family Trichogrammatidae; genus Trichogramma; species Trichogramma pretiosum. The sequence continues at coordinate 788,011 of NW_019641674.1, forward strand.
TTATCGCGCATTAATCATCATTATCGTAAGAGAACTTTACGCAACAATAAACATCTGTGGTTATAACATTCTAGTTTAAAAATGCGCGTACATCTTACAAACTTTACGTAGAGTTAATCGATTTCATAATTATGATTTTTTTAAATTTCGTGATAATATTTTTAAAAATTAAAAATGTATTCGCTTCTGTGGATAAGGGCTAGAAAACAATTTTAAATAAACTTTCGTAAAAAATGATGAATATGATACCAATAGGGAGTGTTATCGTGTCATTGACTTGGTGTGAGTTATGAATCGTGCCAAGCCTCTAAAGCGCTAATGTTTTCTTTGATTCCTTTTTTAATTTAGTTAATGTACTCTGACACTTTGAATTTTTTTTAATTTAAAAAAGCCGCTATAGAATAAAAATACTTGAGGTTATTTGCAAATATTAAGACAAATTATTCTAATGCAAATGTAAGCGAGCTTAAAGTACGATAATTTTAAAAATAGTCTCAACGTAAGAGAGTTTATTTTATGTGTAAATCTTACTCTGCTTTGATGCACTCATTTTCTTTGTATGAATATAAATAAATACACTAAAAAATGGCAAAACTACTTATGCGCGTCAAAGCTAAGACAACCTGTCAACTAAATTCGTCTATAGCGTCAAGTGATAATTTCATGCCACGTTTACATGAAAATATATTTTTAATGAATATTCAATTTTAAATCGTTCATTTTTAATTTCATTAGAAACGAAAATAACGGTTTTTTATCTATAATATTCATGCATAAAGCACTGAAATTTCAGATAAACGTGATAACATTAATGCTCACCTGTATCATCGAAAAAACTTTGCTTACGGGAAAATTTTCACTGCAACTCGACTTGCAAATCACCACATTACTGTATTACACTATATGGGCGATCGTTGAAATTAATTTTTAACGAACTTGATTCAATCTAAAGTCAACGTGAAGACATCGTACACTGGTAATAATACTATATTCGAGAGACGAAACGATCAGAGTCGAGCCTGCTGCCTAAGACTGAGAATAAAACATTTGTGCGTCAAGTCGCGCGAACACTTCCGACTTGCTGAATATCGATAACGTTGAACGATAAACTCTTTGGATTATCTCTACATTTGTACTATCTCTTCATGCCAACCCTTCCCCTCCTCCTCTAGTCAGTAAAACAGGTCTGTGTATTACCCAGACATCTTTAGCAAAAGTAGCCTGATTTTTATTCAATTGTTTCTATTTTGAAGAATTGTTTCATGAATCTCACACATTAAAAAACAAAATAGAATCCCATGTCCTCATCTATTTTTAATGATAAACACTTAATGATAAACAATTTAGCACAATTAAAGCTAGCCAAAATGAAAAAAATACTTCAAGAAAAGAGTACAAGGAGTATAATACCTAAATTGGCGTATCAGCATTACATATTAATTTCTCTTTTTTTGATTTTGGACCATTTTTAGTCTTTTATTGTTTTACAAATCGTGTCTTTCAAAATAAACTTCATCTTAAATAGTATATATGTATTTTTACAAAGGCATGTAGAATTAGGTCTTATCTCTGATTCGATGATGGTCCAGATAAATAAATGAAAAATACCTAACATATTATCGCTCAAATTACTAACAAGGAGACCTTCTCACCTTCGGGTCGTGGATCTTTCCAAAATTTTGTTGGGGACTCACAAGGAGACCACATGAGATGCCGGTCACCAAATGTCCTGAAAAATTTTTTCTGGTCTCCTGGTACCTAATAATGAAGACCCCTATGCTTAGTTTGATCCAATGGGCCTAAGGGCCCATTTTAAAAATCATTTTCTAATTTACTAAAAAATCTTTGTGATTTTCTAATTCGTAATTGGACATCTTAAACGAAAAATTGCACAATGCACAAGTCTTAGAATTAGTCAAAGAATACATTTGAATTTTTTCAGAATTTTTGAGACCTGCTATCACCTATTTTCAAATGCCCAAATTTTACGCTTTGTTACGTTTTTCTTAAGAATTTCAGAGATTTTTGAAAATGGGTGGTAGCAGGTCTTAAAAATTCTGATAAAATTCAGACGTATTCTTTGACTGATAATAAGACTTGTGCATTTTGCCATTTTTCGTTTATGACGACCTGTTACGAGTTCGAAAATCACAAAGACTTTTTAATGAATTAGAAAATTATTTTTAAAATGGGCCCTAAGGCCCATTGGACCAAACTAAGCATAGGGGGCTTCATTATTGGGTACCAGGAGACCAGAAAAAATTTTTTAGGATATTTGGTGACCCGAATCTTATGTGGTCTCCTTGTCCTTACACCTATGAGACATATGCCCCCTTTAAAGAATATATCATTAACATTTCAGGAAAAGTTATCTTGCTTGTGAAGTTTGTATTTCGATTGAGCCCCTTTTTGGTATTTTAATTGTTAAAAATCAGTCGTAAACGTATTACAAAATAAAAAAAGGATGACGATGTTCGAGCAACTATTCTCTGAAGATATAAAAAAAACCACTTCTTTTAGGTTTTCAACTTGTTTCTCAAGAGTTTTTTGTGAAAATAGTCGAAGTTCGATAATTCGTTTCTCACGGCAATTCGTAAAAACTTTCGGTCTCTTAAGAAAATGGCGATAATTCGAATTTTTTGTATGGATTTCGGTCTCCTTAACAATTCGAACTTTTTTTAAGATCATCAATACATTGGATCCAGCATAAATCACTTCATATACACTTTAGGCTCAAGATTTAAATAATAGTAATGGAATTTATTAGTGAATACTTGTATTTGTTTACATATCAAATTTAAAATTTATTAAAATTTTCTGCTTTTTAAAAATACGAGAATTTCAATATTTTGTTCAATTGTTACTCAATTGCTTAAGCTGTCAGCTTTTACTTTTAATGATTGTGTTCATGATTAAGACAATGTCATTTTTATGGACCTGTTCAAAGATGAGGAAATTGTAACTACAGCACAAAATAACGAGAATGAAGAGGTTGAAAAAAAAACCCAAATGAATTATGTTTGAATAATTTTTAGTGTTGAATGTACTTACAAAACATATCGAAGAATTGCGTTATTTTTTAATGACTCTGGAATTAAAGATCATGTATTTATAATCTTGGTTACTGTTGATAACGCTTCAAACTAAGCCAACACTTATTTCAAGCAGTCCAAAGTGACAGATTATTTTAAAATTTATCAATATAAAAAGTTTTCTTTCGACAATTTGTATTTTTTTTCATCACTTTCAGTAATTCGAATATTTGATAATTCGTTTCCCGCGAATTATTAAGATCTATAATGACTTTATTATTTAATACTGTCAAGCCATATATAGACAATATTAAGTTCTTACAAGTCTTACTTCTTATTAAATCTTAAAAAATAAGTGCGCATGAATTTATATTATCATCCCGGCTTCGGCATCCTCTTTAATATTTATGTTTCTTTCGATTTTAATTTACTTAAATTGCAATAATTAAACATTTTTTTTGTACAAATTGTATATTGCGTGCCATTTTGTAAAATTTTAAGATAAAAGTACACAAAAACAAAATTAAAAATTGGATTTTCGGACCGACTTCGGCATCTCTTTAAAAAATATTTACATCATAATTTTCACAAACTATATTTATATAATTTTAAATAAATTTGTAAACCATTTTTATTTTCATGTTCATAAAAATTCATATTAATTCGATAGAAATTTTTTTTAAATAAAATTAAGTTTGTTGAATCAATTTTAAATTTATTTTGCACATTAGACTTCATTAATATACAATACATTTGATTTTTAACTTTTTCACTGAGTCTAATAACGTTATTTTCATTTGCACTAAGAAATTTATTTATTAAATAGATAAACCAAATGTTCAAGAGCACAAAAATCATTGGACATCATTGGTTACAGTTCTTTGGAAATTATAATTATATATGAATTACTTTAAAACTATATTCATTTTTGTCATTCGCTATGCATTCAACAATAAGCTATTCTGGATACTCAACGTCGTATTTCTTTGCTTGATGAACTGCTCGTTCGACTCGAAATAGGCTTTTTTCGTTATATATGTACAAAAAAGGAAGTTTCATTGCCGCTAGTAATTATGAGATGAGAAGGTTGCCGAGTTATCAGTTAAATCTGCAATTTAAAGATTAAAAACGCTTAAGATTGGAAATTGCAAATTCAAATGTATTATCACAAATAATTCAATTATTCAATCATTCAATGTGATGTTAATTTATGAATTGAGGTTCAGGAACATTATGAAACTTTAACAATAAAAGTTCAAAATTAGCTTTGTTACTATTTTTAATAAATTCTTTGCAGTACTGTAATCATACGTTAGAAGTATTTAAATGAAGTATTCTTCATTATGGAATTCTTCAATATGGAAAAAATTTTTGTGTACAAAATGTGTTGAAATTTAAGATAAAACTCGAAGTATTATCTATTAATTTAATTGATGTCAGTTAATTTTTCTACCAAAAACAGACAACTACCAATTGAATCATGGAGAAATTGGTTTAATGCCACTAATATTTGTCTTTTGTAGTCATTATATTTAATTAAGCTCATTAAATATATGTTATAATTATAAACATAAAATTTCATCGAAACTTCACAATAAACACATGCTTATAATTAAGTGTTTATTCAGTTTCATTCAAATTGATTCCTAAAAATATTGTTTACGGATGCTCCTACTCGTTAGTATATTCCAGAGTATTCATTCAAGTTGAATCATCATATTGAAAAAAGTCCATAGGTTTTAAAATGAGTTTATTAAGTATAAAAAGAATAACAAAACTACAAATATCAAAAGATATCAAGATAACACAATATACACGGCTACTCTTATTTTGATATTTTTCTTAAAAAAAGTCAAAAGGTTGTTAATCAGTATTTGAATATGGAACAACATAGAGTAAGAACAATCGTAACAGGATAATTTAACTAAAAAAAAGACGGGTAAACTTCTAGTTTTACGCTGGATTCATGCGATGATGAGTGATTTCAGAAAATGCATCCCTACTATTCCATAAACAATATGCAGCTGCAATGCCAAGTCCTATTCCACCCCCTACTGCACATCTTTTGAGACCAGCTGAAGATAAAATACATTGTTAATATAATCTGTACATAAAATGTAGATTATGATCTCAGTCATTAAATATACCTGTCGATTTGAAAAGCATTCCTGTGGCAGTGGCAGCTGCCACTGTATTTATAGAGTCGTCTGTTCCTCTTGCCCAAGAAAGTATAACACCAAATCCACTATACATTAGGGTTACAACGCCAAATGTATTTGCTAAAGACGAACCATTTTTCATCACATGATTGATCATTCTGAAAATTAAGTTTATATGAATTGATTGTAAAAATGTTCTGTAGTATTCCTTTAATAAAATAATTATTTCACAAAAATATACAAAAAAATGTTTAAATTGTTACAATTATAGTACTTTTTTTCTAGAAGATTATATTGACAACACAAAAATCAAATTTTTAATTACGTTTTTCAAATTTTTAATTTAATATTTTTTTAAAAACTCGATAATGATTTTTTTATTTAAAATGTTTTTAAAAGCAATAAGAATAAGATTAAAATGATGATTTTTGGACTAACTTCAACATTCTTATAATAGGTAAAAATTGATTCTTACTGAGTTCTTCTCAATTTTCCTACTTCACCAGCAAGTGTAGTTGCTTTTAATCCCTTGTAAAAGCCATTAGCACCACCTAAACCTGCACCTATGATACATGCTGCACCAATCTGACTGAAGGCTAACTCAAATCGACCACGTTGTTTTACAGCTCCTTCCGGGAATATAAACTCTGGTTGGCTTGGAGGAAAATATACTGGGTCATAATTGAAGTAAGGATTGAGCTGTGATAAGCCAGGGCTTGTAGCTGGAATGATATCAACAAATTTAAATGAACCATTTATAGATAAACAAATTTTGCATAAAAGTCTTAAAAAATTTTTAGCATAATAATAAAGTCTTCAGAGCAAAACAATTTTAAAATATTTAAGGTTGGAAGCGAATTAAAAAAATTTAGAATTGATATAGAAAACATTACAAAACTAAAGCAAAAGATCAGGATTCTTGTATTAGAATTGAATGTCGAAAATGTTGCATATTAATGGTTACAGAATTACATAATGTAACACTATTTTTAACGAATTGATGTAAAAAATAAATAAATTTTGAAAATAAATTGTTCATAAAATACAATTACATAACTAGTAATAATCATGTTAAAGTAAAATCATGCAAATTAACGTGATCATTAGGGGTTTCGAGGTTATATTAATCGTATTTAGAGAGAATTGCTTTTGAATTTCCCGGATTTTAATTGTTAAAAATCACCCTTACCCAAACTGTGTGTACTTTCTTTTTTACGACTATTTGGTATTGGTGCACTGTCTGCACTGTCACCACGTAAATCTATCATTTTAAAAATATTAATTGGAGCAATGTGCAATAGCTTATCTTAAACACCAACTCTGTGAAACGATATATGCGTGCAATGTAGTCTGCAACGTGCCTGAGTAATCTTCACTACTCAGTAGTATAGTAAGACGACAGTCACCAAAATAACGCTACCATGCAAAATTGAATATGATGAATGAAAACAGCGCATTAACGTCGAAAATAATTAAATTCTTCAGCAAAGCTAATTTTTAATTTTTATATCTTAACAAACTGACATTTTTAAAATACATTAAATAAATATAAATTATCAAGAAAAAAACCTTCATGATAACAAATTAATACTTGTTTATTATTTATTCATTAACAAAACTTTTTTACATAGTTTAACAGTAAAAACATTGATATTTACACTAATTTATGCCTCAATTTGTTTCTTTTTATCAGAAGTGACATTTTCACTAGATTTATCATCTAGAGCTCCAAGTTCTTGTAGTAAACCTCTTTTATCTTCAAAGTATTCTTTGTACCAATTTATATGCCCTTTTTTTTCTTCAATAGTCATATAATGATTTTTAGAAAGTCCTACACATACCAATTCCATGAAATGTTTAATTGGCCCTCTTTTAGGACACCAACCTTTCAAATGGTGCTCTAAGAAAATATGCTCAGAAAAATGTACTTTTTCCTCTTCTTCCATGCCTGAAAAAAATTTTAATAAATTTATGATGCAATTATTTATTAATAGTTATTTATGTAACAAGTGCCCAAAAGGCGTTTTTGGGCACGAGTGTGCGGAAAAAGACACGAGTGCTGGCTATGCCGGCACGAGTGGGTGTTTTTTCCGCACACTGTGCGCAAAAAGCTGGGCACGTGTTGCATACAAAATTTTATGCGATAGGAGATGAAAAATACTTTCATTTAAATGAGGCGTTTTACCGCACACCCGTGTCCAAAATGAGGCATTTTATCGCACACAAGTGTCCAAAAACGCTTTTTGCGCACTAAAAAATGTGCGAAAAAAGACATTTTTCGTCATACTATTGCATAAAATTATTTATGTGATACATTATATATATTATTTTACCTTGTTCATTATTAATTGGAAAATTCCAAATTTTTCCTTGATTAGTCCATTGTATAAGTTCTTGAAAAACATTTTGTGGATATGTCATTGTTGCCAATTCATTTTCTCTTTTCTCCATTTTATCCCACGTAGATAGATTTACACTACATTCTTTTTGAGGAATATTTATCAAAATGTTTAAGGGATTATGATGACCTTTGAGTTCAGGTACCATTTTTTCTTTTTTACTGTAACATTTTTATAATTTGGTTATTGTATTTTATAATACTTGACTAATTTTTTTTTCATAAACTATTTCACATACTGGTTTTTGTGTTTTCTTTGAGATTTTGCGTATAGTATGGATTCTGCTACAGAGGGTTCTTTCATGTACGACAAAATTTTTTTACTAGCTTGCACATTTGATCTTGATTGCTCAGGAGTGTAACGGTCAACTTTCATTGTATGTAAGAGTGATCTGAAAATATATATTTTAATTTTTTAAGAAATGAATAAATTTATAATATATATATTTATATTCACACACTTCAAGCTTGGACTTTCTTTTTCAGTAGCTTCGTTATCATTATTTTCAGGTTTAACGTTAACATTCAAAACCTTACTGAGCAATTCTAGCTCTGTTTTTCTGAAATCACCTTTAAAAGTTTTTGCTACTTCTTTGGCAGCTCCTTTCAATTGTTCTTCTGCAATATACATTGAAAAATTATTAGATACCAGTAATAATGTTAAAAATATTTTTATGATACAAAATTTTATAATAATTTACCCAATGGTTTTTCAAAATCAGAATTTTTTTTATGAATAGTTTTCAATTTTTTCATTCGATTAGCTTTTGGTTGAATTGCAACATCAATTTTTTTTATAGGAGTATCTTTATTTTTAGCTATCTGAAAATTGAAGGAATTTTAAGTAATTAGTAAATGATGCTCTTTCAGAGATTAACGAGTTATTTTTTAGAAAATCAACTTTACACTTACATCAACTAAACTTTCAAGCAATGAATTCAATCGGTTACTAGTATCTGAAGAGTCAGTTTTGTTTTGAACATTGTCTTTTGTTATTTTTTCAAATTGTCTTCTAATTGTTTTCTTTTCATTATCTGAATCAGAGTCAGAAGAATCAGAAGATGACGACGCCGAATCCTTTGACAATACCTTGCATGAATTATGCAATTGTTTAGTTGATTGTTTTAAACAACAATTAACATTTCTGAAAGATTTAAAATATTTATGATCGGAATAAATAAATAAGTAATATCATTAATAATGGATAAGACGTTAAATAAATTTAAATGATGATTATATATGTATTTATAATTTTAACTTACCTCGTGATTAAACGTAACATTTGCATTTCTTTTAAATGATTTTGAATTAATATGTGATGATGTATAATATAAGATCGAAATAGTAAATTATCAGATTTTATATAACCTGTATCTCTAAAATGTACAAGATAAAGTTTGTTATTGACAGGGCCACAAAGTCTAAAACTTTGCAGCAGACAATATAAATGAGTGCCGGAATAAAGCTTCTCTCTACAAAAGTGTTCACTGCTACGCTGCTACAGTGCGTGGCTCACATTAACACGCCACGATGAAATCCTCTGCATGTTTAGACACAGCGATACCTCGATATTATGTGGCGATTGCGTATCTGACTCAATAGTAAACTTTCAGTAATATTTTCATATTATAGGTTTACATGCAAAGCGTGCGTAGTTGAGGGTTTGCTATTTGACCAAAATTATATGAAATAAACTATTTTTTGCCATTTGACATTCATCTTAACATCGAGGTTAACTGTTTTTTCGTAATTTTTATTTATTTCTTGAAAACGTTCTGAACGTTCATAAGAACACAGCATTTTGAGTTATCAGTTTTTATTGCAGGGGTTTGTCAATCAAAAGTTTTTTTATTGTTTAACATTAATTCATTGCAAGTTTTTTACTGATCTGAATTTACAATGGGCAAAAACAAAGGTCAGCGCACAAAAAATAATGCTCAAGTAGGTTCTTAATTGCTGTATTTTCTTTGTTATATTTTTATTTTATATTCATTTAACTCTTTCTATTATTACATTCTTGCATTGTTTTTTTTAGCCATCGAGTAGTAGTCGCAGTGCAGAATTTTTGGGTGTTACTCCAGGTTTTATTGGTTTCACAGCTGCTAAAGATGGAGGATATGTTCCTCTAATGCCAGGTCTATCGCTCGATCAGCCTGACTTGAGCAATATTGAACCAAATTTTCAAGTGGTGTTTAAGAAAATGAATAAAAAAGATTCTACCACTAAGTATAAGGTAAAAAAATAGATATTCATTTAAATATCATCATTATTCTAATTATAAAATATGTGTAGGCAATTCAAGAGTTTGCAATATTATGCAAAGATTTAGAATTATCAGATGTAGAGAATGTGTTACCTTTTTGGCCCCGAATATACTCTCAACTCTCACTTGACATTGACCACAGAGTACGAGAAGCAGTGCAAGTGGCTCATACCACTCTAGTGCAACGAGTTGGTAGAACCATAGCTACATATCTGAAACAGTTAGCTGGTCCTTGGTTTGTAGCACAATATGATACTTATCCACCAGCTGCATCCGCTGCAACTAATGGTTTCAATGTAAACAAGATTTTAATTATTATTATTATTATTATTATTATTAATTTTTTTTATCTTCTATTTATCTTATAAACTTTTCATTCACAGAATACTTTTCCACCTCCAAAGTTTGTTAGTGCTATAGTTCACTGTCAAGTCGAAATACTCACTTATATTAGTGACAATTTAATTATTTTAAGTCCCGAATCACTTTCCACGAATAAGTAAGTATTGATTTTGAAAATATATTTTTATTTAATTTTATTTGATGACTTTTAAATTATTTGATTAGATCTGTACCACCCGAAGAAAAAGAGGCAAAGTACGAACGATTATTATGTTCTAGCTTACAAGCTTACAGTTTTTATTTAAAAACTGTTGGAAACGATAATGTCGAAAAAACCATAGATTTTCATAAAAATTTAATTTCTAATAACAAATTTTGGAAATTAGCCAAACATGATGCTCTTCCAATAAAAACTGGCTTCTTTAATGTACTAAATTCTCTCATTTGTCACGCTAATCATATTGTCATTGAAGAAAGAAAAAAAATTTTGACTTCAGTGATCAATAGCTTAGATGAGTCAGATCCAAATTTATTAATTGCAGTTTGGGAAACTCTTTTAGTAGCAATAAATAATATAGAGGTCTGTAAATAATCCCACATTTGAATTATATTTATTAATTTATATTAAAACTAATATGAATGTTCTTTAATAAATATTTAGGACTGGCATAAAGTGATAAGTATAGAAAAATTAGTATTACCAAAATTATGGTCTGTTTTAAAAAATGGAGGGTCAACATGTGCAAGTGTTGTTTACCCAAGTTTATTACCATTCCTAAGTCATTTTACAAAATGTGAAATTGATAAAGAAAATATGTATACAAATTTTTTTGAAAATATGCGTCTTGGGTAAGCAATTATTTTTACCCCATTTAATTAAAAAGTGTATTGATATTGATACAATTTTATTTTCATTTTAGATTTTCAGTTAAAAGTGTTAAGTTTAGCCGTTCTGAAACCTTTGCAGTTGTAACATCATTTGTAGAATGTTTTAAATATGCAATTTTAGTTAACTGCATGGACACAAAGACCTGCAAAAACCTTTTGATACAACAGGTGATTTAAATTATAGTTACTATTGTTATTGAGATAACCCTTAATTTACTTTTTAACATTTTTTTTTATAGTTAACACCTGTTATAAGAAATTGTATTTATGAATGTACACCTTTTCGTTCACCTTTTTTTTGTGAACTAAGTCATTTGGTACGTTATTGGAGTAAGAATAGGCATAATTCTGATTATCCTGCTTATAATGAACTATTGAACACATTTTGGTCTGAGTTGATGAACATTTTTGATCAATTGGTAGATAGCGCAGATACTGATTACAATACAACTGTATCTGATATTATTGAATCCATAGCTGATCTATTGAATTATCTTAAAATTGCCCCCAGCCATAACAGGCGTAATATGAAGGTTAAATTTTCTGATACAATGAATGCACCTACTTCAGAAAAGATACAACAATCACCAGCTATTACTTGCCACAATCAGGATGTCGAATTTTCAAATGATTTACAACAGCTTGTTACGAAGCTTTGTGTGGATTATTTTAAGCGAATTAATGAAAATCCTTCAAAGCATAAAATTATAAACCTTATTAAAATAATTCATGGTCATGAAAATGAGAAATTATTTGTTGCATTATCTAAATCTTATGACACAAATGAAAATTTGTTGCAATTTTACAATCAATATTTAAAACCATTAATGAGCTTAGAAAATGATGAAACTGATGCCACAATTGATTTTATATTTATTATTATATCTTACATGGATAATATAGAAAAAATACAAACCTTGAAATCATTCACAGAAGTAAGTGTTTCAATTAAAAAATTTATTTTTTTCTTTTTGAATGAAAATAATTTAATTTTTTCTCACAGGTAAATAATCAAAAAGTGTTGAAATCTATTTTAAAATGTGCAATATCTGAACAGTATAGAGAAGATATCAATATCCAAAATTGGCTTAGACAAGACCGAATTGCAAGTGCTTTAGTTTCTGCATCTACATCAATATCATCTTCAATGTCATTCTCAGAGGCTGATGAAAAATTGTTGAAGTGTGCATTCAAACCATTAATTAATGGAGGTAATTAAAAAAAATCATTCTATTGCAAATTTATTTATTACTATAATTCTCAATTAACTTTTTATTAGATTTGATAGTCAGTGGTAAAGTCATTTCGGAAATAGTATCAAAATTATGCTTGACTCTAACACAAGTATCAAGAAACCATGAAAAAGAAGTTGCAAGAACCACAAAATTATTATCAGATTTATTATATTTATCATGGACTCACAGAGATATTAATCCATATTCGATTCAACTGTTAAAAACTTTGTTTCATTTAAACATACGTGAAGTAATAGAAAAAACAGATGAAGAAGAAATGTCTTCTGTTTTGGAAATAGCACAAAAAACTTGGACTGAAGGATTATTGGAATTAAGCAATAAAATACCACAAGATGAGTTCATTGAACATGTTAAATACTTATCCAGTACAATTTGGAAAATAATTGACTTTTCGTAAGTTTTTTAGCATGCTCTTATTAGCATTGAATTTATATTGTCAAATTTATTTCATTGAAAAAGCTAATTTTCATGCAACTAATATTATTTTAGAGATGAAGTTTTGAAAGATTCAATTGTTGAATTATCCTCTATTTTTGTTGAGATCATCATTAAATGTGGTGAAAAATATTCAACAAATTTCATTACGACCTTTCTAACAGAATTAGAAATAAAAATGTGGATTCAGTGTGCCATTAAGCTAATATGCTATGGAGAAGTATTATCAGGCAACCTACATTCTTCAAATTTGCTCATTAAAGGGCTAATATGGGAAAATTCGTATATTATTGATCTACATGAAAATCAGCTTGAAGATACTACTCATAAATGTTTGAAGTGGGCTGTGATAATTATAAAAATTTTAAATAATTTACTGGCTAAAAATTTAGACATTCCAGAACTTTCAGATTTGTTAATTAATTTATCTTATATAGCTGCATTAGGAGAAAATCATAACAAACATTATAGTTGTGTAAGTCTTTCTAATTATTGTCATTTAGAAAGCATATAAAAAATGATACATAATATTGTTACACATTTTATTTTTAGACAATGAATGCAAATATTGTTCACCAATTGCTCAATAAACTTTACCAAGAACTGGAAGAATTGAAAAATACTCTTCCAGAAGATGTTCACATTGAATTTTTTGTAGCTGTTAAACAGTAAGTGGCTCATTACCAAAAATATTTACAGATTCAAATTACTCAATATTTTTATCGATTTTACAGGTTGATTATTAAGTATGGAGGTTTTTATCCAAATATTTTAAAGTTCTATCATGAATATTTATATTCTAAAAATGATCTTTCAATGTTATTTGAAAATGAAAAATTCAATGATGTCAATACACTATTGCAAAGTACTCAGGTAATTGATATACATTTCAATTGAACCAAACAGCAAAACAAAATACTAAAAATTTTATTGATCATTTTTTAGGTTCTAAAAGATTGTGAAATTTTATATGAATACTTATTGTCTTGCTACGATGAAAGTGATTTTCAAACATTTTTTATTGCGAATCATCAAATGGAAACAAAGCAAGTTTGTGATTCATTGAATAAATCTTTTGATACATTATCAAAGCTACAGAATAAACCGTCCGTTTTACTGTTAAATAGGTATGTTTTTAATTATTTTTTTATGTCTAAACAAATGAGTCAAATTCGAAAATATTTCAGAAGTATAACTGTAAACGCATGGGAAAAGTATATTCTTCCATTAGAATGTATTAATTTTCTAACTAACTGTGTTACTATAATACCCACACAACTCAATACTATTCAGTGGGATAAAATTCTATTATGCCTTAGTACATGGAGTGATTCTTTGGGAAGTACTATAAAAAATTTGCACAATTTCGAAGTAAGAAGTTCAAGTTTTTACAATTATTTATTACATTTGTTGAACTGAATTAATTTGTTATTATCACTGCATAATATTAGGTAAAAGCTTTTGTCATTGCTGTGAGTAAACTGTATACAGCTATTCAAGCATTAATGAATAAACAAGAAAAGCATCCTGTAAATTTACCTCCAAAGCTTCTAGATGAATGGAAAAACGTATTTGCATCTGAATTACAAGAATCTTTCTTTGAATATTGGATCGAATTTGCTGGTAAATTATTCTCAAGTTTTTATTTGAAGGATCCTTAAACTATGTGAACATTTTCTATTTTACATTGGCTTTTGTATCTTTTTGAGTAAAAATTTTAGTATTAAATTTTGTGGAAAATTACATTTTTCAGAACTTTACAATTTGGAAGACTCGGTTATGGATAACATTTTACCATTGAAGTATTTAGGAAAGACATTGCAAAATTTGAGAGAGAATATTTTTGAACTTAAGACATCCAGAATAAAACGTTTCTCACAAGATGAAATTTTGAATTTATCTACAAAATTAATTTCGTCGCCAATCATGAACTTGCAATTGGGTACCTTCATAACATTAAGTAACATTGCAAAAACATTTGTTGCATGTGATAAAAAACTGATCGAAGAAGAAGATTTTAACACCTCATCATTGAACATATGCAAGTTAAAAAATGTTCTAAATTCATTACAGGCTGTTGTTGATACTATGCTTATGGAATTCAAGTAAATTTTTTTCGATAATTTTGATTTGAATGTGGATTAGAATTATTTACTTAGAAAATATTTTCAGACTTGGTGATTCTCAGAGTTTTGTTATTCAACCGCACACTGACTCATACACTTATACTGTTGGTTATTTGTTTACTTGGGGTATCATTTTGACCATGTGTGCTGAAGCAAATGCAGATTTACGTTATCATTATGCTGACGTGTTGAGGTATGCCGTATATCTTTACATAAGCATTTATAATTTTGTATATGTATCAGGGTTGTAAAGATTTAAACTAATTTGATCGATTAAAATCGATATTTAAATTGAATTTTTTACAAAGCTGATATGTATTCATGCTCACCACTGTAGACCAATTTAAAAATGTTTTCAAATTATTACAGGGACGGGTTTTTCTCGAGTTTATTGAGCAATTTATTTCGTCTGATGCCATCAGAAATTCTGCATGATAAAAATAAAAGCGCCAGAATAACAGAACTTTTCACTAAAATGCCATCTCTAGATTTTGAAGGTATGATTTTTATAAAATACAGAGGTAGAAATTAAGCAAGATATAATAATTATATTTTATAGAAAATTGGAGTGAAAGGAGGCTCGATCACTGGGTTTGTTGGCTTTATACAAATTGTCTTCGATATTTACCTGTAATTGTTAGGCAATGGTGGAGCACAGTAGACAGCCGTACCAGTTCTGTCGTAGATAAAGTAACAACTTCTTATGTTTCGCCAATTTTGTGCAATGAAGAATTTCGAGATGAGAGATTTTCTGATTTAAGCAATATGCAGGTAAGCTTTTATTTAATTATTATTATTAATGATTCATTTTAGTCGATTTTTCAAGAAACTTAACTATCAAATTTTTTCTTCTATCAGATAAAAGTTCATCCATCAGTTCGCGAGGTTGTGGCTTTATATAATATAGACGATGAGTCAAAATTGGAACTCATAATCAAACTACCGTCAAATTATCCTTTAGGTACAGTTGATGTTGAACCTGGACAATATAGTGGACCTACAAAATGGAGAAATTGTCACTTGCAACTTTCTATATTTTTAACTCATCAGGTGACGTATCAAAGCTAGTGAAACTTAACATGAAAAAATTACAACTTATTCAAATGCTTTTTTATAACGCAGAATGGTTCGATCTTTGAGGGATTGAAGATTTGGAAAGCCAACATTGATAAAAGATATTCAGGAGTTGAGGAATGTTGTATATGTTTCAGTGTTTTTCAAATTAACACTTATCAACTTCCTCATCTTACGTGTTCAACTTGCCGAAAGAAGTTCCATAAACAATGCCTTGTAAGTAATCAAATAGTCAATTTTAAAAATTGAGTACATCAAAAAAATTATTCTTTTTCAGTACAAGTGGTTTAGTACTAGTCAGAAATCGACTTGCCCTATCTGCAGAAACACTTTTTAAACTTGTGAAAAGTCTTGTTGATTAATTTTAAATTCATTCAACTATTGTATTATATTATTGTATAAATTAAAGTTATTTTTAAACTTACTCCACAGTTTATTATATTATTTATGATCAATAAGTACAATTCTTTTCAAATTTTTCATCAATTCTTCACAATTCGCTAAATTGTCATTTGTTATTGTAATTAAATGCTATGAACTTCACAGTCAAGTTTAAAAGAGTTGAAGCGTCACTAACCTATTTTAATAATCGATTTACCGACGTTTTTCAAAAAAAACTACTAATCAATGGATTGCATGAAATTATCAGAAACTCAAGATATATTTGGTCACGCAGGTTTTTGCATTAGCATAGAGCAATCTAAGTTACTCCAAAATTCTTTAATAGTTTTACAAAAAGAAAATCATTTTCAAAAATGTTTCTACTGGGGGAAAATTTATGGTATTCAACAGGATTATCACATCGCTTATGGGTATAAAAAAGAATGTCTTGAAAGTAGAAAGTATTTTTACAGGTAAAATCGATATATGAATTAAAAAATTTAGTTAATTATCGCTAGCATGAAAAAACTTGAGTTTTTTTTAGTTTCGATTGCTTAAATTGGTTACTAATGCCAATGATAACTAGAAGTCATATTTTACTTGCACCTTTGGCAATTTTCGACTTTCAAGGAGACCCTTCAGTCGTAACAAACGTCTACGATACGAATCCACCCTATTTTATGGATAAAGAGATGGAACCCCTCAATAAAGTAATTTAAACATTTTGAATTTCAAAAAAAATGTAAATGTTCAATTAAAATAAAATTCTTGCGTCCCAAGGATTCAACCAAAACGTATCTCAAGGAAGAAGACAGACTTGCAGCAACGATTTATTCAATTGCTACAAACGCTGCTATTATTCCCAGAGGAGCTTGGATTAAATTAGATGATGGTAGAATAATCGAAAATATGAATTTTGAGGGTTTGGACTTGAAAGATGCGCAAAAAGTTAAATCTTACTCACTAGCAAGACCACCGCAGAGCAAATGGAATGCTAATCTTCTCACTAGAACAAATTTTAATTGTACCTACGACTTTCTTGATACCATTGATGAATGTGTTCCGCCAGGTATCTGGTTCTTTCAAGTCCGATAAAATTATAGTAGTTCAATATCGGATCAATAGTTTTTGATCATTGCCAGTGCTAGCTGATTATTAAAACTACTTTTACATAAATATTCAATTTTTCTAGAGTGTTGGAACTTGCAAATTGTTCAAGCTGGACGTTTGGCGTTGCTTCACAACTTGTGTTGGCCTGGAATGACATTTTTCCATAAAATCAACACCCCGCACCATGGTTATTTATATGTTGGAAATGGAAAAAGAAATTTAGATGTTCCTTTTATGTTATAATGAAAGTAGTGAATTATGTTTTAAGAAAATAATTGATTTGATTTTTCACTATGCTTCAGTAAAAGGAGGGAATCACTAATCTAGCATTTTTCGGATACTATGAGTAAATAAAAATTTCTAATTTCTAAAATCTACTGATACCATTTGATTACTCATACCAATCGAAACTAAGCATCTCAGTTTAAAAATAATGACATTGAGCTAATAAAATGCATTGCATACAAATATATTGGTTTGAATGCCTAATTCTTATGTAAGGTTTGCAAATTGTAAGATTGTCAATTTTCTTGACTTGATTGG
This sequence comes from Trichogramma pretiosum, assembly GCF_000599845.2. Taxonomy (NCBI): domain Eukaryota; kingdom Metazoa; phylum Arthropoda; class Insecta; order Hymenoptera; family Trichogrammatidae; genus Trichogramma; species Trichogramma pretiosum. The sequence continues at coordinate 806,018 of NW_019641674.1, forward strand.
CATCGGTAATTTTAGAAAATCTTATAAATTTATTGAATTTTTTATCAGCCCTTGAAATATTATTGATAATAGAAAAAACAGGGAGAAGAAAACGAAAGTTCTGGTATGAATGAGTAATTTATATCTTTCTTTCGCAAAATACTCTTTCTGATGATAGATTAAAGATTTCAAGTAACGGCGAAGATCCAAGTAACGAATACACATGATTGTGAATCGCCATGAGACATGAGCACGGCCAAAGTCGTATTTACAAGGATTTCATACAAATGATGTCAGATTCGTAAACGTTATTTTGAGCATGTGCTGATGCACTTTTATACTTGAACTTACGAAAAAATTCTCTAGACGTCTCATGTGAAAAATACCAATTATAAAAATTTATTTCATATTGTCGGTGGAGTAGAGCGAGACTAATCGCGCGTTAGGCATTTCACGCCAAATATTTATCATTACATTATCGCACGAATGTATTCACAAAGCTCATGATCGTTCGTGGATATATACTTGGGATATATTTATATACATCTGTAAAGCAGAGCTTTACGACTGTCGTATTTTTAAGTATGCTTGGCGCATTCGTCTATACCGCCCAACTTTTATATTCCATACACGAACGTGAGTGGGTTCCGGTTCCTCTGCCGTTGAGCTCCTCATTCTTGAAGTCTCTGTTTTTGCTGATCTGCCCTGCCCTTCTCTCATTCTTTATTTACACCTTTACAAATGCTGCTTACCTTATCTTTTTAATTAATTCATTTTTTTTCGTTATTTTTACAAGACTTTAAAGTAAAGGCGTTGTACGAGATAAATGTAATAGCTGCTAAAGTATTAAACAAGTTTTATTTTCACTATGCATACAGGCTTTCGACAATTTTCAATTAAACTATCAATGTCTCTGCAAAGATTAAATTCTGACGAATGTTTGAATATTTTTCGTATTTCATTCATTCAGTACATAAGATATACATCGCTTTTGTCACCACTTCACTTGATGATGGTAACATTTTTATTGACAAAAAACGGATAGAATACAAAAATTAATGAACCAATGTCAGAATACAAATCAAAGTGCTGCAGATTTAGTCAAGCGTTACGTCCTTCCAACTCGTTACGAGCAGATTTTCTAGTTAGCATGTGCATTTATAGCATCTTACGAGAGTGTGTGCGTGAGCAAATTGACTAAAATCGGGAATATATTTCTTTCACCTTTGATTCCATTCTTACTGCACTTTATAAATTTTAAGGACTGGTTTAATCGACCCTTTTTGTTTTCTATCGGTAAAATCATTGGATTTTTTAGTAAAAAATTGACATAGGCACATAAAAAAAAGCAGATAAGTTAAAATCATGAAGCATCTTTGTTTTCAAGGAGCAAAATGTATTTAAGTTTTGAGACGTGGACAAGCTCTCATAAGGTCTTAAGTGTATGCGCGTGCACTCATAATAAAAGGCCGTGCCCATATGTAAAATTGTACAAGGTGCGCCTCGATATGCATCTGTCTTCTGCCCGCTTAATAGTTACGCTATTTAGATGAAAATAATCGTCTGGTCGGTCGACAATTGTGTGTGTCTTTTAGCACAAAACGCATAAATTGAAGCTCGATCGCCAATTGAATGTCGTGGCTTTTAATTTCATAAAAAGTTGACGATTAATCACAGTTACGAAAGTAGCTTAAAATCGAAAACATCTTCACTTAATTTTTGAAAAAGATTTTTTTTTCTTTTCTTTTTATTAAATTTTTTAAAACTCCGAAAAGTTAATTTTCCCCTGAGATTCAGCCATTTCCATTAGTCGTTTTCGAATACTTTGGGTGTTAAATTTTATCTTCTTAGGTGTTTTCTAACGTTTTTTCAAAAAGGCACCTCCGTAACTTTTAGAGCAAACCGTTGAAGCCATCAGCACGAGAGTTGCGTTCACTTCTTCAGAACATGATTCGTTATGTCCAGGACCTTGTATGAGGTGATTGGCCTCGTAGTTTACTCTGCACAAACACTTAAGCACTTTTTTTTTCATTTTACGTTTTTATCCTATTTTTTAGCATGAATAATCCACCGGGTAATTTCCTCAATATATGGAAAATTAATTCATAAACTGATTGTTACCCAGCCAGTTGAAAAGTTATGCTCTATGGTCCGGTATTTTTTTGTAAAATCATGACTAATATCCACATTTTTTATTTTAACAATAATTAGAGAGAGATTTTGAAATAATAATTTGAATTTCGTAATTTTAAATCAAAAAGTAGCTGGTCAGTGATCTAGAGAAAAACCATTTTGCGTCAATATCTGTCCATTTTTAATATAATAAATACCGTACGATATTTCGATTGATTTAGTAGAAAAACACATTGTACAAAAAGTACTCTTATTAACTAATAATTAACTCGACTAGATCATTTAACACAAATTTATGCCTATTTTTAACTCCCTGTGTGGAAAATATATTATTTGAGACTCACTGCTTTCCTCCTGCGTTCGAAGTCGTGTAAATATCTGTGGTGGAAAGGGAGAACAGACCAACTCAGTTTTTTTCGAAATCGAGTTTATGGCGTTAAACACCAACATTTAGTGTCAACTTTGATGTGCAAGTGTCCGAATGACCGGAAATTGCATCTATCGTTTGGTACAGCACAATGCCAAACCGACCAAGTCCCTCTCAGCGAAACCCTCAACGCGATATCGAATCGACTTTGTTTAAAAAGTTATGGAATATGATATTGGAACGTTGTATACACAACTCTCGCATCATTGGATGCTGCCGGAGCAGTGTGACTGTTGGGGCACTTGACGCAGCAGTAATGTGCGATGTTCGAGATATTTAGCTCTGAATGTTTGATGGCGATTTCCTTGGCGAAAATGGAAAATTTTGGAAAATCTGATATTACCATCAGAAAGCTGAGGAAATTTCCGATCGAATCCACCAGCTAGTTTTTTTTTCAGATGGGTTTTGACGGTTATAAAGCGACTTAGAAATTGAGCATGTGAACTTGGGCGCAAGAAGTTTCCCGGTCAAACCGACCAAGTCCACCTTTTTCACTTCGCATCTACGTTATCAATTTGATAGTTACATAGGCCAAAAGATACATCGTAGTAAGTTAAAATATCATGAGTACAGAGTTATAATCGTCCGCGTTCAGCTACGCACTCACGCAACTCCAAACACGTTTTTCTCGAAAACACGAAAAATAGAGTTGGTCAGTTCTCCCTTTCCACCACAGATATATTAGCGGAACAGTGAATGGTCTAGTAGTACATCCGATCAATACAGTCATCAATACAGTTGATATCAATTTAACAACAATATAATAAAAGTAACATTATTAGTATAAGTATAGCGTAGTGAAGTAAGTGGGATGGTAGCGATTGCGATAGTGAAAGTGAGGTACTAGGTAGTGTGAAGGGTGAAGATATGGTATGGTTTATGAGTAATCAACTTTATCCATATCAAGTATGAAAAGCGTACTATAAATGTGAACTTATACCACGCAGTGCTGTAAAAAAAGGATATGATACTTGTGATTCAAGAAGCCCATTCTGAACACGGCCCTAGCATCCTCGCTATACGCTGTGTAATAATGACCTGCTTAAGTCACCCGTATCATAATATACTATTATAAACTCAATGACTTTCGAGATAAAAAATTAATTTGGTTTTTTATGAACAATTTACTTCGCGGATACCATTTTGGTAGAAGTAGTGATTGGAAAAATCTGTGAAAATTCCCCAAGTTACTTCTATATCCATGATCACCTTTGATCATATTCATACCTTGAATTTTTCACTGCAACACTTCGAAAAATTCTCAAAATTGATGTTTCACACAAATTTTCATGTTTTTTTGCGTTTAAACAATCATAACTTTTTAACAAATTCTCAAATCTTAAATTTATATATTGTGAATAAAAAATTTCCTCTTTCTGGACATTAATGGCTTAATGCAAAACATGACTAGTCAATCATTTAAGGTACAGCTTGAATAGCTCGCTATTTTACTGTCTTTTCGCTTTTAATTTTCATTGATGTACAGCTTTTATGAAGTGTCCGCGTTGAATGAGCCACCAAGAGTGAGATATGCCCTCATTACTGTAGATTTTTAAAATTAATTAGGGACATTTGAAAAATTCAACATTAACAAATTCAATTTCCAAAAAGTGAAAAGTTCATCAGTCAAATAATAAGTCATTTACTCAAACTCTCGTATCCGTTTCTGAAGAAATATTGGCACAGTTCAACAAACATTGCCAGAATACCTATATACCGATGCAATCTGTCCCTACTGATTGCGGCATTCATTAGTAAAATTCGAGACATGTCGATGGTGAAAAAAATTCAATAATAAGATTAAAAAATGCCATGAGGTAAATAAGGTAAAAAAATGGTAAAAGTGTTGGAGCTCTTTGTACGGCTCGATTTAGATGTATAAATGAAAAAGTCATGAGCTGGTAGTCTACGAGGGTGCAGTGCAAGTGCAAAAGTCAGCAGAAATCTGGATGCTGCAGAATCGCACAGCTTTCACACATGGTTGGACGCACGATAAATAAATTCTCTTTTCCTTTCTCGTTTGCGTTGCAGTGCTGCCTAAGAAAGCTTCGAGCTGCACGAGTGGCAGTGCCAGCGAGTGATTCATTGCTCTGGTTTACCCTTCTCTCTCTCTCTCTCTCTTTCTCTCTCGCCTGCATCGCTGTACACTGGCTCAGCTACGCACATTTGCCTTTAGCTCGAGTGGCTCATGATAAATATTTAGAGAGAAGATAAGACCCATATCGTGTTCGTCGCGTTTGCAATACGATGCTCGCATTATGTCTCTCCATCTCCGTCGTGGTACGTAATATACTTGATTCGTGCTATTTTCATGTGCGTAATGTCCATTGTAGCTCCTCATTACAGATGAACGTCTCGTTTCAGCCTCTATAAATTTCTGACTCGAAACACAGTCATAAAAATCAGTCTTTCTTCGCAAATAAGCTGAAAAATTGAAAAACATAGCCAGTTCGGAATAGGGAATGAATGTGTGCTCGATAATAGCTTTGAGGAGTGTATTATGATTTTGTATAGTTACTTATAATACAAAGATATACAATGCAAAGAAGAATCAAGACATAGAAAACATTGAGTCCTGGAGTAGCTTTTGAGCACAATACAATAGAATAATCATTTATGCAACAAGGGCCAAAAAAGTGTTTTTATGCACGGCGTGTACAAAACTGGGCACATATTCCATGAAAAATTGTTTAATTATTTTATTACCTTACATTTATCTTACAATTATCTTAATTCGGAAAAATTGTTATAAACCAAAAAATTTTTGGAAAAAATCAAAATTTTTTTAAGAATGTAATTTTGAGAGGTCATTTAGAGAATGGAAAAATGTGTGTCTTTAAACATAGGTTTCTCGAATTGACATTCCCCTGGTCCCCTTCCCCGCTTCGAATCGAATCGTCAAACAATCATTTTCTTTTGCTGCTTGAAAAACAAGTTTTTTATGTGATACATGTCCTCGAATTTTAGTAAAAAATTTCATTTTTCATGCTACCGCATCTGACACTAACATTTCACCCTTACGATCAAAACAGAAAAATTATTCCACTAACCCATTAACGACGAAAATGCTTGATTTTTTTTTTTGACTTTCGAAGCAATTTGTTCCGTAGTGTTAGGCCTCAAAAACATTTCGCACGCACCTATTTCAATGTAAAATTTAATGCCCTTTCAGAAACTGTGCTCGAAATTTTTATGGAATTTTCGAACCCCTCCTTCAAACAAAAAATAACTCATATTCATATAAGACAACTCATTTTATACTCGAAAACTATTCAGTTTAGAGAAAAAGTTTTCCATCAGTTTTCCTCTGTCATCCTGTTATCCGGCAGGATATTTCCTGACAGGATCATCGGAAATCGAAAATTTGACAAAATTTGTTTTGCAAAAATTGAAATTTTTTTTACAGTTTCTCTAATGGATAAACTTTTTTATATGAAAATTTTAAATTGATTGAACTTACGGTTTTTAAAATATAATTTTTCAAAAAGAAAAAAAATCCCGCCACACAGAGCTATGTAACCCCGTAAAGCCCAGAATGAAGAAATTTTGATTCGCTTGAGAATAGTTATTTATGCAACAAGTGCCCAAAAGGCGTTTTTGGGCATGAGTGCGCGGCAAAGGACACGAGTGAATAGTACATTACATAACTGAGGCGAAGGATTCGCTACTCTCGGGCTGCAAACTGACACTCTTGTAAGATAGACAGCCGCCTCAGTTGCGTATAGTATTTTTCATCATCGAGTATAGGAAGTCGATTTTAAGATTTTCCTGCACGGCTGGCGATCTTGCATAGTATATTACGTGCCTAGAAAGCGAAAAACGTAAAAGCCTCAAAGCACGTGTAATTATCGGCTGTTAATGAGGCTTTCTTTTTCGCTTCATAGGTGCTTGTATGTAATTTTTTTCATGTTATGGACCTTGAAAAGACTTTGCACATACATATTTTGACGTAAAATGTGATACCCTTTAAGAATCCGGGCTCAGTTTCAAAATTTGATTCTTAGTTAATAAGTTGTGGTAGTTTAAACAAAAAAACGTAAAAATTTGTGCAAAACATTGACTTTGAGAATTTTTTTCGAAGTGTTGCGATTGAAAGCTCAAGATTTAAATATGATCCGGGGTTATCGTGGGTGTAGACGTATCTCAGAGAATTTTCGCAGATTTTCCGAACCTTTCTTTCTAACAAAAAAGTGTCCGTGAAGTAAAATGTTTAAGCATATGATCAAATAAGAAAATGCATGTACTGGTGAGAATGTATAATTTTGTACTCTAAAACAATTGAGTTTAGAGGATAAAAAAGTCTTAGAATTAATCGAGGAACATTCTCACATTTTTCAGAATTATTGGAATAATTTCGGGAAATTGGAAAATCGAAAAAATTTGAGAATGTTCCTCGAGTGTAAATTTTCTTGTTTCATAAACTAATTTCATAAACTCAATTGTTGTCGAAATAAAAAATGAGTTTGGTTTTTTATAAACATTTTATACTTAATATCTATACCGTTTTGTAAGAAAAAGTGGTGCGAAAATACTGTAAAAATTCTCCAAGTTACTTCAACAGTCATGATCACCTCTGATAATATTTAAATCTTGAGTTTTTCACCGCAACACTCCGCCAACACAATTTATGCCAAGGCATAAAATGTTGGACATTCGATTTTCCTGAGCATCGCATCACGTAAAGAGAAGAGCCGAGACGAGAAACTAAGCGGCTGTCCGTACTTGCACGTATGACATTTATTCAGTACTCTTAAGCGCGCGATCGGACAATGAGGCGATTATATTATAGCAGTTCACATACACACGAGCTTTGTTATGGCAGTGCGCATCAGGCTTAACTCGTTCATCGCCACTCTCTATATACACCGCAGCTCCTTAACATGTATTTATAAACATTCAGACTGCACATACGCTTGTATAGAGTCGAAGTTGGTCCGCACGAAGGGAGTAACGCCTGCGTCTCTTGGAATCGTCGGACGCGTTCGAAAATCATTGCCACCATATCGGCTCTGTGTCAATCAGCGCTCCGCAAAAGATTGCCTCTTGCCTCGGACGATTTGCGTCGCAGCTTCACGAGACACATTTGCGACGAGTCGACAACTTTCCAAGCTATACTCAAGAGCGTTTGTTCCCCAACTCGCTTTGCCGCTCACTCGAGCGGATCTCTGGTGGTCGCGGCTCGTTGATCGCCCCCCACGTGCGTGTATGTTCAAAACTATGAAAATAGTCCTTGCGCTGCTCGATCTGTCCTTAAATTCTCGCCGCCAAGGTTAATACTGTGGGTCGCAATTTGACTTTTCGAGGCACGTACGCGCCCCCGAGTATTATGCTCGGTAAGAGCTCGACTTGAGAGCTCGACTTGACGAAAAGAATGACATATCTTTTTTTACTTGACCGCGCTCGAAGAATGCGACTATTGTTTCATGCTAGCCTCACGCCTCTGTGTCTCGAGCAATTGTGAAACGGCCCTCGAGCGACTAGCTCAAATTGTTCGCTATAAGCGTATCGGCTGTCCGCTATCAATGAGACGCCGTTCACAATGACTCATTGCGTTGAAAATACCATCCCAAAAGCCCGTATCACTCGACGAGCCTGAAATATAAATCAGAGCTCGATATCACCGTTGCAATGACATAACGATGAAACCGCACGGGCGCAGCGTGATGTACTCAGTTGAAAAGTATAAGCTACTTTTTATCGTTCGCGTGCACAAATACTTTTTTTGAAACCAAATAGTTACAATAGCTTACAATGATCGAGTACACAATTGTAAGAGTGAGCATGCGACTGGTCGATAAAATTTAATAATTTGTGTCATGCGGTATTATTGAGTGTAAGTACGATAAGTCGATCAACGCAAAAAAACATCGAGAGGCTTTACTATCGATCGCTCACTGATCTCTCGAACTACAAGGCAGAAAAACGTTTGAGGAACGAAGACACTAATCGACCGGGCATTATCACCGCGACAAAAGTCGCAAGAGATTTTCGCACAAGACTAGAGCTAGTGAACCATTAACGTCGGCATTCGGCAATGTCTATAGATTTCGGTTCATATAGCGCCGGCTCGGTAACAGATATGGGCATATCGGGATAGCGAATCAACTTTAATCAGCGTTTGCTATAGCTGCATTCGAAAAAAATATCGATAATAAAGAAGGGTGATCGGTCAAACAAACGCTAACTTTTTTTTTCACGCATTTCGCCACACACAGCGCCATTCTTGTATGTATTATTAAAGTAAAAAAACAAAAAAAATTCCCAATGCTAGCACTCATTTTAACTGCTATTCTCTCTCTTTCTCGTTCTCTTAATGCTCGCGCACCAAGTGACAAATAAATTGGTTCTACTAGCTTTAGTTCTTATTACTTTCGTGGACCCCGCACACACAGATAATAAACTCATGCAGCATAAAGAACGCTAAATGGGATCTTTTCATTCTATTGATTCTAATGGCAACAATTTTTTTATGCTTTCATGAGTAGAAGTACCAGTTTCACCTACGTCGATCACATATTATTTTCTCTTCTTTTGCTTTTTTTTTATCAATTTACAATGTCTAGTTTAAGAATTAACTTAATTGATGTATTTTGTGTTCCTAATCAATGTGAGCTACGTTTATATTTTCCTGAAAAATTTTTAATCTACTAAAATTAAAGTATTTAATAATAATAAAAATTGTCTTCAATTGCCCCGTGTAATTTGTTGTTAAATTAAATTTGTCATCATTTGGAATAAAGGGCACAGGTTTTGATGTTCAAAATTTCTTTATTTTTTCCCAACATTTCGGTCACTCGTTCGTGACCCTCTTCAGGAGAACTATAAGGTATTAACCCCTATTTTCGATCATGTCCCTATATTCGAACAATAATTAATGTTAACAACTTAATTGTACGTAAGAAAATATTTTTTAATAATTGGCTGAATGAATCGAGCATCTTCAACAGAAATACATTATTCAAAATCAGATATCAAGTTTCAATCCTGTGTAAAAAATTGATTTAAATTTGATCGAAATTAGGGGCGTATACCTTACACAAAATTTATACGAGTGAAAATTTATACTAATATAATACAAAACTATATACGAGTGACCGAAAAGTTGAGAAAAAATAAAGAACTTTTGAACATCAAAACCTGTGCCCTATATTCCAAATTATGACAAATTAAATTTAACTATGAATGTATTTAAACTTCTAAATGCAATGTTTTCCAGGATATTATTATCTTTTTATCAAACAAGCAAATTCATTTTACCAGACACATTTAACAACTTAGCCTAACATAATATATGGAAGCTCTTTATTTATTTTCTAGGGGTGTGCGAGTACTCGAAAGAGCTCAACTCGATCGAGTAATTGACGCAAACTCGAAAAATCGAGTACTCGCACACCCCTATTATTTTCTAAGTTGTTTACGTAATACGTGTTACCAATTTACTTGTCAACTTAAAAATAAATAAAGATTTATCAAATTATATTTTCAAGGCTAAGTTCAATTGTAGGGCTGTGCGAGTATCCGATTTTTCGAGTTTTACTCGACTCGAGTCGGGAAAATTCGAGTATTCGACAAAAACGCGAGTACTCGAAAAAACTCGAGTACTCAAAAAATCGAGTACTCGACTCGAACTCGAGGAAAAAACTCGAACTCGACGAGTCGAGTTTTTTCGAGTACTTGCACAGCCCTATTCAATTGTATAGCTTATTTTTAAAAAGATGTTAGAGATTTTACAGAGAAGTTGTTGAGCTCTGGAATTGTCCATGTACCTATAGATGAATCAATGAAATAGGTTACGTTACCATACAAATATTTTTCTAAAATTTTCCTGATCTAACAGTTTCACTCGTCTTAATTAGCCTCATGGTCTTTAATATTTTACAATTGTAGATGGTGAAACCGATACTGAGTTTGTCAGTGTTATTTCACTGTTGAGATGCTCGATCAGTAATGTTTTTTATGTTCATCTTTAAATCGCTTAGGATTTTTTTTTCACCTACATCAAACCATGCAGTACTAAACAGAATTATAATATTACAGGTTTACATTATTTTTGAAACTGTAATTTTTTATAACATATATTTTTGGGCTTGCGAGAATTCTAAAATCGATTACGTTTTATCGAAAGCAAACGGAAGATTGCTGTTTGTGGCTACAAACTACAGGTAAGCGAAATTCATTTTAAAAGTGAGTTGTAAAGATTCTTAAATAAGCACAGGCACAAACGTATTCGTAATTGAGGCATTCGATTTGAAGATATCAGCAACCCTAAAGAATGAACTGATGGAGAGAGAGAATTTAAAATTTGGTCCAAGAACGGCCTATGGAAGAACATAACCGGTCGAAGTCCAGCGCGAAGGCTGAAGCGTCAATCAAGCAAACTCCTCCTTGACATAATATCTACACTATATTGTAGAGAAGAGGAGGGAAAATAAATGTTTTAAGTGAGTTCTTGCCAAGTTTTCAAGCCACATATATTGCAGCGCATGAGATTTTTTATTATGTTGAGTAATTAATATTGCAGACTCAGAGAAATGCATATTGGTAAGGCTCAGAAGTTTTGAAATAATCGTGCGTGTATGTCTATAGTACATAGTAAAAATGATTTTTTGATATAGGGCGTTACCACAAAGAGCCAAAAACACCTTTTTTAAACTAAAATACTTTTTAGGACAATACAGAGACTTAAAAAATATGGGAAAAAATTTTTCTCATTTTTTCATCAAAATGCATAATCTCAAATTTTTTCGGATTTTTTTTATAGAAGGTGCTATTGTCTAGAGTGGAAAAATCATAACTTAGGTCCTAGAAATCGGAGCTTCCAATAAACAAATATATTTCTTTGATTCCTTGTTGTATTCTAAAACTTTTTTGTTGTTTGCATTTTTTTTAATTAAAACCTCCCAGTTTAATCTAGAGCATCAAATAGATCGAAAACCAGTTTTATCATCTTAATGTCTTCAAAAATGAGTGAAAAAATTTTCAAGCTTTGTTTGGCATCGTAGAGACGTACACGAAATTTTCAAAATTTTCAATGATTTTATCTGAAGACCTGAAGCATTCAAAAAATCTGAGAAAATTCAAGAGGGTTGGCATTATTTAAGTGTATCTTCATGAATTTTCCAGATTTTCTAAGTGCTTCAGGGCTTCAGAAGAATACACATAGATAAAAAATGGACGTTTATAGAAAGGGGGGGGGTCTACAATTTTGGCTTTAGGACATTTTCACTCTGTACTATAACATACCAAAAGTGCTTCAAGATCGGTGACATACATTATTCCAAAAATTCTGAGCCTTACACAATAAATATATATATACTTAATATATTTATAGCACATTATATCACATTATACAATTTATTACATACATTCAATAGGCCTATACGGAATATGTTTAAATGGATATGAGATGCCCGTTTATATTTCCTAAGATACATCTTTGCTCCTTTGCTGAAGTGTGAGTAAAAAAGATTGCAACTCATTGCTAAAATTGGCTGACGAACGTGAGGCAGTTCATTCGTCCAGATATTCATTCCAAGAATCGTTCGAAGGTGAGCAAGATTAGGCAAGCGAGTTGCTTCTTCTTGGATGTAGTCGTCCGTCTTCTTTTTCTTTTTTTTTGTTCTGTTTTCCAACAACTATGTAGAATATTACTACTGTTACTGCAACTATTAGTGCTTTTTCCTTAGATTCTTATAGAATTACCATAACTGCTTTCTGCTATTCCTCGACTTTGATAATTGAGATTTTGATAGTGCAAGTGAGTCGTGAAAAAACTCTACAAGCTTCCTTCACACCATCTAGCCGTTCTTTCTACTATTTAAGTAATTTTGAAATTTATTACCAACTGTCGTTGTTGTTTATTTTCAATTTTTATAAATAATCTCGGGACCACTTTGGTAAGAAGAATCTCGACCATACAAGAATCGAGCAACAATTCAGTACAATATAAGACCTCTCATTGTTACGCGACATAAAATTTGCACGCAGTATGGCACAACAGAGATCGGAGTGGCGCATACAATGATTTTGAGTAAAAGTCTAAAAAAAAGAAGATCGTCTTGAAAAAGTCGATCCAGTCGTTAAAAGACTCAGTGAGCTTTTGTTCAAATGCTGTTTCACATTGCACTCGTGCTATAGGGACGCGATTTCGACACGTCACGTCATTGTCGCCGCAGCGTCGCAACGCCGTTGTCCACTGTTTTGGTAATATTAGCTGCGAAGCCAATAAGCTTACCGGAACAAGCGTGTTCTTAGCTCGGGGATTTCTGACGAAGAAGCCCCATTATTCCCTCGCTTTGGCTTTCTGTCTCTCACTTAATAAGCGGGTGGCACGAATTTTTTATCGTATTCGTTTCAGATTATCAATTGTCACTGGTGATGAAAATTTCAACTTACGCATTAGTCATCGGATATAAAACTTTGCTATTTTATATATATTTTGAAGCACATTTTAAAGATATAATAATCGATTCTGTAATATATTTCACGGTTATATACATATTTAAATATTACGAATATTTACGAATATTAAAAGTTAAAGTATGTCAATACTTATTTTTCCATCAAGTAATTCAACTGAATCATCATTGAATTCAATTTAAACTCTTTATTGTGTATTAAAAAATTTAAAAAAAAAAAAAATAAAATCCATATAAGCTAACTAATATCACCACTGTTATTTCATATTATTTGGTAGAATGTTCGATTAAAATTTTTTCATCGAACACGCAGATTGCTCTGCATGAACAGTCAAGCAAACCTTTTTTATTTCATTTTTCGTTTAAGCCGCAATTTAAGTTATAAAAGTACTGTTTGAGAGTGATCTATGAGTTTAATCGTCTCACCCGAGGTAGTGACCGTATAGTAAGCATTGATGTTCTGAAGAAGTGTAGGCGATCCTGGTGCTAAAACTCAATGGGTACCCTCTGAAAATTACAAGAGGTGGCCAAACTATTTACCAGAAAATGCATAAGAAGAAAAAGTTTAACATGTAAATTATACGAAAGAGGCTCACAGAAATAGCTGTGTCTCAGTGAAAAATCAGAATTTTAGAGTTTTGAAAAATGCAATGAAAAGAAGAGGAAAAATCTTACTCAAAAATTCAATAAAAAAATTCTAAGTTTAAAGTGTATATAATCCCATAATAAGCGTAAAACAAAACTTAATTTTATGAACCATGATACAATCAGTCCTTACGTAAATTCAATGTATTATATTAAATTTATTTAATGATTGCATTTATAAATAAAAATACCTACTGTGAGATGTTGATACGCTCATGAATTTCACCTTTAAGTAATGTATTGTTTTCAATGTGACTCGTGTCTTAATTGATTAGTCTTGAGCGATTTGAGGAGTAGCTCGAATTGAAATTTTTTAACCAATCAAATATGCACAGTGAACCTAAAATTGAAAAACGAATTTTTATTATAACTCCAGATTTTATATTGTATATTTTATCAAGTTAGCTGTACTGTCGACTCAGTAATTAATGTAATTTATAAAAAAAAAAGGTTGATTAATAATAATCACGTGACTGCATCGTATATCTAAAAATGCAGTTGAAATGTTTTAAAAGCAGAATGATTTATTTGTCAAATTAAAGCTTGCTTCAAGTTTATAAGCCCAAGAGAAAAAAAGAGATGTAAAGAAAGCAAAAATGGAAATTTTGGGAACGATAATGAATAATGCAGAATAAATCATTGACGATTTACTCGAGTGCCGGTAAAACTTGCGAAAAATCAAGTCTCTCTACCTCTCTTTATTTGCGATCGAACATTTTATCAAACATTTAATAAGCACCTGACTCGAAGCCACAGCGCCGTTTGCAAAATTCGTCGCGGCATTTGCAGCACAGCTCGCTCCCCCGTGAGCCGTCGAATAAATTTACGTCAAATTCGCGTGCAGTCGGCATCGAGCAGCCACCGAGCGTCCACTCGAAATATTATATTAGCGCGATAGCTGCTGCACCGACTCGTCTTTCTATGTCATCTACAATGTCCATCTACAAGTCTTTTTGTAAATTAAATTTGTCTATGTAACGCGCCAATACACATTTTGCTGATTTTGGGATGTTGTCTTATCACCAAAGATATGAATTCGCCATTGGCACTCACAATCTTAATATATAAGTAGGCGACGAGACTGAATTCGTGAGCATAATAGCTTTTATAAACGTTTTCACTCATCATTAAGAACATCGTGGCAAACAGAATACGAGTATTCAACGGAGTAATGAGAGGGAGAGAGAGCGAATAAAATTTTGTCGGAGACTTAAGAGACGAGATTACACGTTTCGCTCGATATTTCGCTCGAAGAGCTGTGAGCTGTGAGCTGTGAGCTGTGGTGCGTGTGCGCACCACAAGCCGAGAGACGATCGCCGATTCAACGTACTCTTTACTTATTATTTTTAGCAGAAAAATCTTTATTCAAGAGTATATTTAGGAGCTGTCCAGCCGCACATTTGCAATGCCTGTGTATGCGGGTGCCTCGACATATACTTATACAAAAGCTATTTAATTAACATGCAAAGCTACTCGTGTACTGTACACGCGCGGCATTCTTCCGCTCGGCGCGATTGCGACTCATTGAATGGCTTTTATACCTACACGAAGAGACTCCATAGCTACATGCTCAATAGGTACATGCTGCATATTGAGCCAGAGTATTCACGCCCGTGTTTGATGGCCGCTAACTTGCGCGCGCGCGTGTGTGTGTGTCGAGCGTGCTCGGCCTTGAAAATGATTATTGCAGCGCCCCTCTGTTCTCTACATATTTAAACTCTCTCTCTCTTTCTTTCTTTCTCTCTTTCTTTATCTTTTCCTTGCGCTCCAGCAAGAGAGAAAAAGAGAGGAGAGAGAGAGAGAGAGCAAAGAGCCAGTGAGAGGTTGATTGGCCGGCCTTGGATTCCGCCAGATGTGAAAAATCTATACATGTGCGGAGCTCGCTCGTCTCATATACTGAAGCATTTCGAACTCAAAAAATGCCTGCCTACTGTAACGCGAATGTACGGAGGGTGAATATCGTAGTTCAAACTCGCTGTATTTTAATTAAAACGTTTTTTCAATCTAGAGCCTCGCATTCGTCGCTATATTATATGCGTACGCAATGAGAATATATTGCAGCAGTTTCTTTTGCTGAGATATAACCATACTTTTCATCAATAAAAGACTTAAACGCCTATATAACTCGCGTAAAAGACTCAACAGCGAAGCTCGTCAAGTAGCCCTAATAGCTACGATTAAAATTTTTTCCAATGAACAAATTCATGAGCGCTCCAAAGATCACGGCAACGCTTCATTGCGCCACACGTTGTCGGCGGCGTATAGCATCGCAAAGCCGTTCAAAACTCGCCAAAAGCCATCCTTCCATCTTTGGAGCCGTCTCTTCGTGTGACCTTTAAAAACAGTGGGTAAATATGCTGGTATGATCGGCATTGCTGAGACGTGCAATACGCAAGCCCCTATGATACTGTCAGAAAAAATTATTTCTCGATTACACAGTGCTTGGGTGCGAGATTAAAAAGGCAAACAATTCCCCCTAATAGATCATATCATATATACGTCGAGTCACACTTTCGCATGTGAGATATTTGAAGCGAGTACTAAACATGCCATACATCGTTTGTACAAGAATATTTAATGTTTAATGATAATAATAATAAATACACACATATATAGAGAGAGAGAGAAAGAGAGAGAGAATCGCTGAAATGCGCGCAATCACCGCGAGATTCCGAAACTTTATGTGGCACAAGTGAAAGAATTTTGAGATTCACGGTCACCGTTCCAGAAATAAAAGCGCTTTCCTTGCATGTACCTTTGTTCGGGACGCGCACCATATTCTCGCCTCATTCGAGAGGCTATTTTTGAGCGTGGATTTTGTAGTGCAAGAACACTGCCACTGCCGTATAATTCCTTACGTTCGATCAAGAGAAAGAGCTCGCATAGAAAAGATGAAAATGAGAGTGTAGCTCATAAAAATAACCCATAAGCAAAGCCAGTTTTTTGCTGCATGCGACGCCATGCTCGTGTTATTAAATACAGGCCTCGGGGCCTCTCTTGCTTCTGACTACGAGCGAAGCTGCTAGTGCGCGGCGCTCCGGCTCGAGTGTCCTTTGTATGCGTGCCTGGACTTGTATACGCGCGCAGCTCACTCGTGCCTTATTAATCACTGCTATCAATTGCTATTCTATATATTCGTTTCGGGTTTGCCCATATCGGTCGCTTTATAATACGATCGCATGTAGAGTGCGCGAACTTTTTTATTGGAAAAAAATACCCATATAGCTCGCTTGAATAAGTCTGACGGAATAATCAAGCTCGTTACTTAAGATAATGAAGACAACTCGAAGCTTGGTCAATAATGCAACATCTCATTTTTCCCTCAGCCGAGCTACTTCTCGCAATTAACCTTAACAAAACAGTAAAATTTAATCACAATGTAATCCAGCTTAGTTCAGAAAGATAAATTCCTTGCTTTTACACGTTCTGTACATATTTTACGTAAAAATCAGAGCATAAGGCCCGTGATGCTTTTTCCAACTTTTTTAGGGCAACAAGTTTAATTAATTCATAAAAAAAAAATAAGAAATTCAGATATTTCGTATTTGCATATTTATTTCAGCGTTTATCTTTTTGACATCGTTATTTTTTTCAATTCATGCGGTGCCAGCGTAAAAAATGGTTTAAATCGCTTTGCCTGTACGAATTGTTTTTTTCTACGTATTTAGTAAAATTTGATGATTGCGGGCCAAACTACGATTTTCCTTACCTTTTGGTCGTGCTGTTTGATAAAAAAACCATAATAGCCTTTGAAAAAGATGTATTATTTATCCAATGAATAAAATTTAAAATACATATGCTATTGTATCTTCAACAACGATATTATAAAATTTCAAAAAATATAAAAAAATTGTTTTTAGATCCAGTCAAAACCACGAATAAGTAAGTTTGAACTCCGCAAATATGGAGGGGTGGTCGCAAATCTAGAGCCGCGAATACGCGAAAGTCGCGTATAATCAGGAATCTCTGTTATTAAAGCTTACCCGATCAAAATCAGATTAGCTTTGGCTGAACTTGTTGCATTTTTATTATGTTGCAACTCTAGTGGAACAAGAAGTTTGGCTTATTGTAATCTAGTTTGCACAAAACATAGATAAAATTTGGGCCTAGCTTTATACAAATTTGAGATAAATTTAGTAAAATCGACCGAGCTATAATAGTATATTATGTAACAAGTGCGTCAAGCAGATGACTCGTTGCACTCGGGCGAAAACAACCTCTGAATGAGTAATTTTCGCCAAACACTAGTTGCACACGATATTTTTCATAATTTCTGCTTTTATGACCCTGAAAAGTGAGAAAAACCACGTTTTACGCACAGAGCGTTGAAAAAAAACTTTCATGAAAGCCAAAATTATTTCACTGGCTGTAGAGATAAAATTAAAAAAAAATAAGAAAATAAATGAAACGAAGCTTTTTAATAATAAAAAAATAAAAAAATCGCGATAAACTTCCTATGGCAGCTATGTATAAGTTGCAGTGGTACGCGAGGACTTACATAGACCACATGGATAATAATAATTATTAGTAAACAATTAAACAAGATCAAAATAAAACGAGGGAGAGAGAAGATAATAAAAGCGCTAAAGTAGCGTAAATTTGTCTTGACCCATACTAATAATAATAAACAATTAACGCGGTGTTGCTGGCGTGGCATATATCGATCTGCCTTTCACTCCAAGCTGCAGACTCGCAAGCGCGCAAGCTCCCACGAGTCGCATATTTACAAAGCGTGAGCGTATTACTTAAGCTCAGGCATTTTCGAGGAAAAAACGTTTATTCCACCTCATGATTGTCAGTCGTCGCGCGAGTGGTCAGAAGTCTGCTGCACTGCCTGCGCAATATGAGCCTGCGGGGGCCACGTAGCTTTTATCGAGTACTGCAGCAGCAGTTAATGCGCGCCATCTACCACGCCGCGATTCGCAGGTCGCTCGAGGACTGTTCGCTCTGTTTCAGGCAGACACGCTTGATCTCCGTTGTTCATTTTTTTAAACGAAGGAGTCGACTCTGTTTTACGTCAATTCGCAAATCGAGCGACATCGAGACAGCTGAGCTAGGCTCATACATGTCGATCGCTGCTTGGCGTCGAGGTAGCTCTATCAACTTTTTTGAGCCACGCCCTTCTCTTGGCGTGCGACCGGTCCAGCTTCTTTTTCAACCGCTTTTCCAAGGGTTTTCACTATTTTAAAATCTATAATGCGACGCTATAATGTGACTTTTTTGAGCTTCGCGTGCATAATTCGATACACGCATCGAGCTCTACGGCATTTTTTGTGAAGCTCGAGTTTGAACTTGCAGTGCTCGAAACATTGTCTATAGCGTTAAGTGTAGTTTTCATTTAAAATTCACCCTAGAGCAACTTCCAAGAGACAACTTGAAATAATTTTTTTAAGTGAACCAGGCATTGGTTCCAAAGCAAGTTTTCATTACGTAGGTGCGCGTACGACTGAATATT
Organism: Trichogramma pretiosum; assembly: GCF_000599845.2. NCBI lineage: Eukaryota > Metazoa > Arthropoda > Insecta > Hymenoptera > Trichogrammatidae > Trichogramma > Trichogramma pretiosum. The sequence continues at coordinate 825,075 of NW_019641674.1, forward strand.
TTTTCAGATTGTCGAGGCAGCTTTCTCTTTTCGCACTCTCGACGTTTTCTTGCCACGCACTTACCCTCTCTTTCTCTCTCATTCTCCCGTTCCTACTCGCCTTTGGAGGCGTTCATTTTTTTTCTTCCTAAACACCCCTCAAGTCCCTCTTGCCCTTCGCGAATGCCGAGTCTACATGTCTGCACGTGAATGTACGCGAATTGCGAATGTGTCTGTGCGCGTGTACGAGTGGGTATGAAGGTTTGCACACGCGCGCACGTGACTCACTTGACTAACGCAATTACTGTCGCGCAGCTCTCTCTCTCTCTCTCTCTTTCTTGCTCTGTGTGCGGAAGCGATACACGTATTTATGTATTATACATGCTATACATATACTGACTCGCGTTCAGACAGTCAGCTCTTATATGTCACTGCTCGATTGTGTTTTCCTCTGCGTCATATTATACGAGCAATCGCTCGAGCTGTCTTACATTTATATTCATTCGTTATATTCCTCTTATTCAGAGAGTTCCTTGTATATGCATCTTTTACCCTGGTGACGATGAGCTTACCGCGGACTACGCCATCGCCTGTTTGGACAAATAACTCCCTTTTTCATCGATAATACATATTTTTTACTTATTCTTTTAACATTTTCTATAATCTAACTTTTTCAGATCCCATTTTCAAAAAAATTCAATCACTTCGATTTTTCATGAAGAATAAAATGATACGAAATTGTTTTCATGTATTTTTAATAATTTACAAGCTATGACCGTATAAACAATATATGTATGAAAAATTGATTACCAACTTGTGCGATTAGAAAGTTGAAAATTTAAATTTAGTGGGTCAAAATAGATCGAATTATACCATTTGCTGAAAAAGTACACGAAACTCGACCTTAGTGCCTAGGCTAATATTTTCATACCTTTTAAACTATTACAAAAGATCCTCATATTTTAATGATCTTTTGAGTCAATTTAAAAAGATTACGTAAATTAAAGATGAATTTAAAAACGTTCTTGAGTAATTTCGTAGAAAATGTCAAAAAGAAAAATTTAGACATTTTTTTAACTTTATCATTTCTTCAACAATGTGCAGACATTCATCGGAAGCTCAGGAAGTATATATATGTAAAAATGGCTGCATAACAGCATATTTGCGGTGACACATTTAACGTTAGTGGATGCGAGTGCAAGAAACATAACAATCGCTAGTGCGAATACACAAATGTTCCTATTAACGACGAATATAATGCTGCAATGTTGCTATTGTTCTCAAACGAGAATATCGGGAAACTCTGTTCTTTGAACAAATGCACGTTTCAATTTGAATCATCTCGCTGTATAGGACTAAAGCAATGACGGTATCGCATGAATTCTCAACTCTATCTAATAACTTATCTATATCTAATAAAAAATGAGGCTTGTAATCAATATAGATCTGCCATGTATATACGTTGTATGTAACTTATAGCATATTCCAACACAATTAAGGACTTGTAACACGTAGGATTGTTAGTCCTTGGCCACATAGGATTTTTCCTCCCCTTTTAATTGCATCTTTCGAAACTCCATAATTCTGATTTTTCATCGCGACATAGCTGTTTCCGTGAGCCTCTTTCGTATAATTTACATGTTAAACTTTTTCTGGTGAGTAGTATTTTTGGTCACCTCACGTAACTTTCAGAGGGTACCGATTGAGTTTTAGCACCAGGATCGCGTACACTTCTTCAGAACGTCAATTTGAGACGATCGAACCAAAAGGTCACTCTCAAACGGTACTTTTATGACTTAAATTTTGGCAAAAACAAAAAATGAAAAAAATGTGTGCTTAACTGTTCATGCAGAGCGATCTGCGTGTTCGATCATCTCACCCGTGGTAGTGACCGTAGTCATCAATGTTCTGAAGAAGCGTACGCGACCCTGGTGCAGAAAGCTCAATCGGTACCCTTGGAATATTACGACAAGTGACCCAAAACACTACTCGCCAGAAAACGCAAAATAAAAGAAATTTAAAGCGTAAAGTATACGAAAAAGATTGACGGAAACAGCTGTATCTCAGAAGAAAATAAACTTTTCATGCTATTCCAGCCTAAACTAACCTTTTTTATCCCCGACGGACAAAACGAAAAAGTTAATTTTTGCTGGGGGATTCATGAAAAATAGTGTACGCACTTATGAAAAAAAGCCTCAGAGCACATGTTTATCAGTCTCAGCCGATAATTACGTGCTCAGAGGCTTTCCAGTTTTTCGCTGCCTAAATTTAGTGGAAAGGGGAAGAAAAAATATTGAGCTTTCCGCAAATGTACTCATGAACTCGAATATTTTGAAGTATAGCTGCAGTCACAAGCTCCTGACGTAGATGCTGCAATGCTTTGGCTTCACTTAAGAATTAGAACTCCACTAAATGGACGAAAACTTCTCGGAGGTAGAAAATGCAAAATGACGTCGAGTGGTATCGAACCAACTCTTTCCTATACACCCTTTCACGTGGAATTCCCCATAATATTGGCTGAGCCTCCCTCGTATGTCTTACCCTTGATACACACACACTTTCGCTCTCTAATTTTACTTTCTCCCTCACATTTCGAAATGTAAACCGAGTATAACGACCAGCTTAACTTTTTTAATGAAATAAGATATTACTTCTTATTTATATACTGCATTTTACCAACTGTTATACTTCTTTTTTACATGCAGATCTTCTTCTTAAATAATACACCAAATAGACTAAATAAAGCTCAATAGCGAAGACACTCGGCTTTATTTATGCTCGGTCAAAATATGATAGTTGAAAAGCAAAAATCACGATAGCAAAGTTGTTATTTAAAAATATGAATATTCCCGGCTCACGATAGTCACAAATTAAGCATTTACATTTATTCATTTACGTTAAAAATTATAATATCAAACAATGTTTATACAAGCTAAACCAACATTAAGTTGAATATTAAAATGAAAGTGCTTGTGGTAATGATATTTGGGAAACATGAAGCTGCGACGGTATTCCTGGAAATTGTAAAAACTGTGCATGAGTCACCCTCCCCAGCTGACTCATGCCTCACTTTAATATACCCCATATCCATTATTATTTGTGTAACATTCTACGTTGACGAAACGAAAAAAAATACTAAGAGAAAATTTATGATTAACTATTTTATAGGCCACTTTTTAAATTTCAAGAATCTGCTAAGTAGCTCATCATTAAATGCAGAAAGTCAAGGGTAGGAAAATATTCATTTTTAACTATTGTTTAAATTTAAATTGAACTTGAGTATACATTTCAGCATTAAACAAATTACCTGCAATTTATTCATGAAAATATTCAAATTGTTCGTACGATGAAAAAACTACACAGAGATTTCTATTTATATTTTAATAAAATTGTGTGAGTCATTACGAGAGAGCTAAAATATATAATGAGTAGGGCTGAAGGGAATGAGCAGTACTACTGGAGTTGTAGGAGAAGAGGAGGATAGGTGGGGATGCGGGGGTGGTGAATATAGAACCCATGAATCATCCGAAACACGGAATCAATACGAAACCTGCACGACCCTCATACATATGAAGAGAAAGTTACAGTAGTGGCGCTAGCGGTACACCATCACTTCAGTCAGCAGCACAACACCATCGCCTTTTTCGCTGAGTTTTTGCGTGTAAATACAGCCAACTCCCCTTGATTTCTAGGAGGCACACTTTGTTCGTTTTTCTCTCTCTCTCTCTCTTCTTTCTTTTTCTTTTGATTTCCTCTCTTTCTATCGGCTTATATACACTCTCCACACTTTCCCCTGCACCAATTTGGACTGGAGAAGACGTACACGCTTGACTACTGTACGATTATATTATCCTGTCGTTTTCTTGGCCAACTATTTTTCTTCTTCTTCTTCTTGGTCTCGTTCGTTCTGCAGCGTTTGCTTGCCATTCAGGCAGCTTGCGCATATATTACGATCGTACGAAAAATCGGGGATACGAAATACGCGCCCCGGGCTAAATACGTGCCAATAGCCGTACAAAGTTTTGATGCGGATGTAATCGCAAAGGCTCGATGCCTCGTCTCCCCACTGATCACATCGTACTCTTTTATCGTCTAGGCTTTGCTTTCATTTTTGCTGCACTTCTGTAAAAAGTAATCAATTTTTTCTCTATTCACAATCTGGTTTGGGTCGAGTGCTTCTGCTGTTCTTGTCCTAATTTTTAATATTCCATTTATTTTCTAACAGTTCTCCTTTACTTCTCAAAAAAGGTACAGCAAAAACATTCGAAGAATCGAATATTGCTGAACTAAAATGCAATAAATCTTGTGTTTTCATTATAACTTTATTAACTATAACTAAGACGTATTACTCGAGTACGCGATAAGTTTTTTCATTCTTTTATTCGAGCACATCCATATATAATAAATATTTTCTTCAAAATTAAGATATAAGATTTATGAAAACAAGGCTATTTATTTTAGAATTTTTTTTAATTATTTTTATTTTCACTTGAAATTCCAATTATTTAAATATTATTTTTAAATGTTACACATTTTTGTATGTTAAACATGTATGAGTTATTTCATTTTTTTTGGTTAGAATAAGATTTTACATGAAATTAGATTGTATCAATGAAAAATTGCTTTTTCATTGATACAACCTTATCTGAAAAACTAATTTCGAGATTAAAAAAAAAAAAAAAAAATTTAACTTTTCTTTCCTTCAGTTCTATTAAAAAATTCATTTCAAAAGAAAAAAAATGAGCCCTCGATTACACAATGAAGATAAGCGATCCGGAAATACAGACGCGTGCATCGAAACCATTTTTTTGATACATATAATCCAAAAACTAGCTGAACAAATTTTTTTCAGAATTTTTTTAGAAATCTTTTATAGCGTAAAAATAGATTTTTCATACTAATACTAGCGTTGAAAGTTTAAAATAAATATATGATGATATTGAGGATACCATGTTAGTCGCTGCAAAAATTCTACAATAACTCAATTTCGTTATAGATATAATTAGCTTAAATTTAAAAGTTTTTGAGAATTCATAATTTAGGTTCATTCACTTTTATACTCTGCTTTTATATCAAGCGCTGGGAGCTGTTAGAGTGAAAGCTTTTTTTCATATAAGATGCTGCACGAGCTAAGTTGAGAAAAACTTGAATCGCGCGTTACACGCAGTAGCATCGGTAGGTAGGTACTGTACGAGCTTTTTTCAATGGCCCTTGCAGCGTTACACTCGCTATAGCTTAACGTTGCACCTCTGCAAGCCGTACCAAGAGTTTCTCGTACTCGACTTCCGTGCGGCTGCGACTCTCGGGGAAGTACCTTAAACCAGCCCGATGCTCGCTAATGCCAAACGCTACGCAGGTTTCTGATGTAGTCCTCTTAAAGCGACTTCAAGGTCACAAATTTAGCGACATATTGATAAATCGAGTATTTATTTATTGGAAGTTCATTGTAAGAAGATCCTTTATCTCTAAGCTGACTGCACAAATCTGGACGTACCATTCCAGGAAGAAATCGGATATCCATCAAATTTGAACAACCATAAAAATTTGCATTCTATTTTTTGACCGATCGCACGTATACACAAACGCGAAAGCTTTGCCAAATCTGAGCGACATAATTCAGTCAGAATAATAGCAATAAAAATGACTGTTGTCGCAATAAATTCTGCAAGATTATTTGATGTTGCCTCGCCGACGCCAAGTGTTACGCGTATACGTATGAAGTTCGTGCGCAGTGTCAGAGGGAGCTTGATGCGCATAAACTTCGACACAAGACTGACTTTAAAAACACAGCAATAAATATGAATATCTCTAAGATTGCGACTATATTACACGAGGATTCTTCACGCAGTTTGGTTTCTTTTTTTATTGTTTCGATTAGTCGAGTTGGTACGTCACGTTTTCAACGTAAATGAATAAGACGAAATTGGGTACGCGAGGATTAACTAGTTCTTGTGTGACCGAAACAACCAATGGGGCTGCGCAGAGAAAATCTGAAAATTGTATCGGCCTGGCGGAGGCATATCAAAATCTTGATATTATTTGAAAGAGACGAATGAAATGTAAGGCCGAGAGAGAGAGAGAGAGAGAGAGAGAGAGAGAGAGCTATCGTGGTCGCCGCAAAGAGGGGAGCAGCGGGGTTGCAGCTGTATCAGCCTTAGCCAGCCAGTCAGACAGCTTGTCCTTTTATCTCATCGCGTCTTTGGGGAATGCTACACAATAATGCGAGGGATGAATAAAAGGGAAATTCCAATTGACGAGGACTGTGATCGTCTCTACATTCATGTACATGTGCGCATGTGCGCGTGGGTACGTGTATAAGTATATATATTTTAGTTTAGGGCAACGAGGATATAGGATTCCGTCATGTGTGCGGACAGTATATAGACGTTTCAAGGACGAATCGCGAGTGGGGAATAATGCGTACACGTGGCAAGGCGAGTTTGTTCACCGCTGCAACTTTTCTTTCTCTTTATCTGCTGCTGCTCCTACCTCTTTGCGTTCCTTCTCTCCTTTTTTTATCGATATTCTTCTTCTTCTTCTTCTTCTTCTTATTCTTGGTGACTTTTTCACAACGATGTGAGTTCGGCCGATGGTGTCGCTTTTCAGCGTTATTCAGACAGCCGCTGCAGCGTCGTGGAATGTCGCGTGTGTAGTAATGATCTTTCTGCGAGTGCGCAGCTCTCTTACATTTTTTACGTAAACTTACTGGCTTTGTCATTGTCTCGCTGAGCGACAACGCTTTTATTGTTATTGTTTTTCAGCCTCTGCGCACTCGTAAAAGTATGTAAACATTCTTGTCGTCGTAGCGCAGCTTTGGAATCCGTTTGATTCGTTGCATTTTTCTACGCTATCGCGAACTAGAGTCAGCGAACGTGATCGTAACATTGAAGCTGTTGCTATTTATTTTTTAATCTATAAGCCCTCGAAATAAGGTAAAGCGTTCTATTTATTTTGCAAATAAATGACTCAACCAACTGTATTATATTGATTAAATTTTACAATAAAGAGAATAGAGTCAATTACTTGTTGGTAGCGAAACTTCATTTTCTAATAAAACAACGTTTTTTTTTTAATTTAAAGCGAGTCTTATTATTGTGTTTTTGAATTTTTAAAGTTTAATGTACGCGAAGGGGAAGGCCCAAGAGATTTTATATAAATGTTGTTACTTCTCTTTAAAATTTTATTAGCCGACTGTGGTCTCGCTCAATTTATTATTGTATGTCTGAACACCGAGTCTCCTACAGTCGCAGTAATATTGCTTTTGAATATAACATGGAAACAAGTGCAAAAAAGATGAAACGAGGGGTGCTCGATCACTTGATAAATATCTGTTTTGAACCACGATTAATAAAACTGATACGATGGGAAACTTTGTACTCCTTGGCAGATTCAGTCAGTCACCGAATCTATTATATCGTAAATCATAAATAGGAAAAAGCGATATTATCAAGATTTTTTATTTTTCTGCGTGAAGGAATTTTGGCAAAATGTCTATAAACCAAAATTTATACTGTTTATTGGATTTGTGTATATACTAAAATCTCACGCGTGCAAGGCAATCACTCAAAGATTGACTGTCGATTTGGCATACAATGAAACATAAAATAATCTGAAATTCAATTATCCATAGCAATGGCAAATGTGCATTATGACCCAATGGCCTGTGAAAATTATCTGGACTTGAAAGTCACGAGCTTCGAGCAACTGGAAGCAAACTGTCGATTTTGGATAGGAAATGGCACGCGCTTATCGTGGACTCTACATATATATATGATCGTAGGCAACACAGAACGAAGCTCGGCAAGCAAACCTGTTTTGAGCTGCAGAATGGCGAACAGACTCGGACATGCTTTCTCACGCGAGAAGTGTCCGTGCACTTGGTGTACCTGTATAATCGCCCTCGCACACATATAGACCACTTTATGACGCGTGAATACGTTTTCTTCACTCCTTACTGCTTTTGGCATCAAAGCTCGGTTCTCTCGGATATATGCGGACTAAAATACGTGCTTGACTCTACGGTGACAACGACTCGAAATAGTCCAATCGAACTCCCTGCGTTGACTTGTTCGCGCTCCAAGTTCGACTGGCTAGAGATATGATTTGTTTTTTCCGCTCTTCCTTGTGACATCCTATCAGCCCCTGGGGAGATTTAGCCTGAATTATTGTTGCGCACATATCGAAATCCGAAAGAGCTGAACTGCTGTGCCATAGAGACGCATCATTCTCAGAATAAACATCAAAATATTGTGCATTTTCATTAATCTGTTGCGGCTGCTCGATCTCTGACATTGGATTGTTTCTTTGAAATACTCTAAATTATTATTCGCAACGATCATTAAATATTCAGATTTAGTACAAAGTATATAAATTTACTCGAAAACCAATAGTAGAAGCTGATGTTCTTGAAATCATATTCCCGTCTGAAAGTCCATGAATAATCCCAAATCTCAGTTAATTTGTTTGCATTTGTTGCACCAAAATCCGATTATCTAAATTGATCGTATCACTACGAATAGGTATTATATAAATTGCTGACTCTAAAAATTTATTACTTATTTTAATGATAATCGATTCTCGTAGTATAGAAAAAATAAAAAACGTCTAGTGAAAAATATTGATTACTACGTAATATTATTNACTTGAAAGTCACGAGCTTCGAGCAACTGGAAGCAAACTGTCGATTTTGGATAGGAAATGGCACGCGCTTATCGTGGACTCTACATATATATATGATCGTAGGCAACACAGAACGAAGCTCGGCAAGCAAACCTGTTTTGAGCTGCAGAATGGCGAACAGACTCGGACATGCTTTCTCACGCGAGAAGTGTCCGTGCACTTGGTGTACCTGTATAATCGCCCTCGCACACATATAGACCACTTTATGACGCGTGAATACGTTTTCTTCACTCCTTACTGCTTTTGGCATCAAAGCTCGGTTCTCTCGGATATATGCGGACTAAAATACGTGCTTGACTCTACGGTGACAACGACTCGAAATAGTCCAATCGAACTCCCTGCGTTGACTTGTTCGCGCTCCAAGTTCGACTGGCTAGAGATATGATTTGTTTTTTCCGCTCTTCCTTGTGACATCCTATCAGCCCCTGGGGAGATTTAGCCTGAATTATTGTTGCGCACATATCGAAATCCGAAAGAGCTGAACTGCTGTGCCATAGAGACGCATCATTCTCAGAATAAACATCAAAATATTGTGCATTTTCATTAATCTGTTGCGGCTGCTCGATCTCTGACATTGGATTGTTTCTTTGAAATACTCTAAATTATTATTCGCAACGATCATTAAATATTCAGATTTAGTACAAAGTATATAAATTTACTCGAAAACCAATAGTAGAAGCTGATGTTCTTGAAATCATATTCCCGTCTGAAAGTCCATGAATAATCCCAAATCTCAGTTAATTTGTTTGCATTTGTTGCACCAAAATCCGATTATCTAAATTGATCGTATCACTACGAATAGGTATTATATAAATTGCTGACTCTAAAAATTTATTACTTATTTTAATGATAATCGATTCTCGTAGTATAGAAAAAATAAAAAACGTCTAGTGAAAAATATTGATTACTACGTAATATTATTAAATCATAGTATATGGTTGATTCTCAGTGGAGTCAAGTGTCCAAAAAAAATTTTTTTTTTGCAAGTATGAAAAACATCTGCTAAGGAGCTTTTTTGTTGGAAATTGTCCAAATTTTTAGAAAAAATGTATTCCAACGTGATCCGAACTCTCTGGAAGCTTGTGCAATAGAAATAAATTGAGAAAAAATTTTTTGGATATCCAATCGTGTTCAATCCGGAATTTCACTTCCAAAACTATTTAAAAAGCTTCGTGAATATGTCAGCTTCTACCTGATAAAATAATGTGATGGGCCTGTGAGTGTCGAAAAACGTGCAAAAAAAGCCAACAAATGTCTGTTTTTAGCGATTATACACAGTTGTGGCCCTTTTTCGACGTTTTTTGCACGTTTTTCGACACTCGTTAATGTCTATAGTTTACTAGATGTGGTTTATTTTTCGTTAAATATATTTTTATATAAGTTTGTAGAGTTTTTTGAAATTTGGGTTTCTCGTCTGAAGACACAGCTACATTTGTAACTTAATTTGCTTACAGCTTACTCATTACAGCACTCACCTTCGACTCGTGCTACAATCTCTCGTTTTGCTAAAAAATCATATCGAGAAATATACTAATTTCAATTCAGAGGCTCGTGCTTTTTTATTGTCAAAAATACATAAAAGTAGGAAGAAGCTCTTTGCCACAGAATTCGCCGTGGTTTTTTTCTCAAAATAAACATGCGTGCCGAGCAAGTGTTTCTACGTTGCACGCGGGCTGGAGTGCGCACTCATAGGCTCAAGGAAGTAAAAATTGTGCTGCCTGCCACTTTTGAAACCGCTTGGCGTAGTGCACTGATACTATATAGAGAGATAAACTGCTCTCTCGAGAACTGTTACATGAATTCTCTCGGAATTAATCAAGCGTCTTGTATCTCTCGTCGACGATCAAACGTTAAATTATGACGAATGTAACGTGTGGGACATTTCAACGAAATCTTCGTCACTTATAAACTTTCGACTTTGCTCAGCGAAACAAAAATTACCGACACTTGATGCACATTGTTACATTCCCGCGAGATCTGATGAATTGTTTAAACTTGTGTATTACACAATAGTTGTAATAATTTGTCTGTCCGTGCGCAATGATTAGTCATATTAACAAAACAAAAGATTTCAATTTCGAAAAAAATTACTTTTTTGAATTTTGTTACCAAAAAGGACGTCAGCATCTAACGTGTTCATAAGAGTTGATCTAAAAATCGACATATTCGAAAGTCGTCGTCAAAAAGTACATTAAATTTTACCTAGAAAATGAGTACTCAAAAATTTTTCTCGCTCCGATAAGATGATTTAATTGCAGACTACAATAGAAAAAAAAATCTGTCCGTCTCGGCGTTAACAGGTTAAATGATTAGTGCGATTTTCTATGAGCACGTAATTAGATGCGAGCAACAAAGTCGTTACCAAAACTATGCACAAGTTTTAACTGTATCACATCGATTATTAAGCTGTATTTCTAGCAAGCAATTGAAAATAATATGCGCAAGATCTGTAGCATTTAAAAACAAGGACGATCGAATCAGTCACGCACCCGCGCAAGGACAAATGAAGTTGTTAGTTGACATTTATTTAATGAAAAGAATGCGCAGACTGCTGTTGTTGTTGTTCTCGATAAACGGAGCTTTCTGTTGTTTGAAAGTATATGTCGAAAAAAGCTCGTTAACATCAATTTCTAGCACAACGTGTGTCCATGGAACGATGCGCGCTTTGGAATGATTGATGTTTTTTCAACGTGCGTATTACTCTTGATATTCTTGCTCTCGGTTACGCTCCCTCTGATTTACTTACAGATCGAATTAAGCGCATTTGTATGGAATTGAGCGACTACTCGCCGATGTCGCTGACTCTGAAACGACACAGCTCGCTTTCCACCGTGGATAGCACGCATATGTGAGCTTCCCTCTAACGCGAATCGACTGTCAGCTCGCTGCACAGCGCCATCAGGTGCGAATAATAGACTAAACTTTATGAATCGTACAAGCGTGGTCGTCGACGCGAGGAAACACATAGAGTCGGACGATATGATGTCACGAATCGTTGACACGTTAATGCCTCTAGCCTATGCGTTGCTGACGCTGCTGATGCCGAGAGCTTCCGTTTCCGGCAATAGACGTGACGAGTTTTTACTCGCTCGAGTTTCGCACTCTACGCAGCTAGCAGCAGCTCTTTCAACTGGCAGAATCGACTTTCGCCGGGTCCCTGGATCTATTGTATGTACTCGCTGTCGCTCTTGACCAACAAAAAAAGAGCTTTGACTCTCGACTAAATATTTGCTCCAACCTTTTTTATCGATAAATTTTGCAATGCTTTATAAATGAATCTCGTGAAATTTTAATGTGTATCAACTCTACAATATTCGTGTAAAAACTCAAACATTGAAATCCCTGATAATCTTTATGTTAAATTTTCAACTTTTTCTTGTCTTGAAAATAATTTCTAATTGAACACAAACACGAGTTCCTACAAAAATATGCCATTTATGATATTTTTCTTCGAGTTTTGAAATTCAACTCATTCTATTTTTAATTTTTAAATTCTGATTATCGTAAGGACCATTAAGCTTTTAAATCCAAAACGTCACTAGGTAATCTTCAATTAAAAAATCTGAAAAAATTTGAGATTATGCATTTTGATAAAAAAAACCAGAAAAGAATTTTTCCAGATTTTTCGAGGCTCCGTATCATCCTAAAAAAATGATTTTCGTTGAAAAAAGCGGTTTTTGGTTTCAAAAGGTGTGTTAGATAATCTGAAAAAATCTGAAAAAATTGAGGTCATGTTTTTCAATGCGATATAGTATATTACTGCCCTAGGCCGCGAAAAACAGAAAAGTCCCAGAGTACGTGTAATTAGTGGCCGAGGCGAAGCCGAGGCCGATAAACACGTGATCTGGGGCTTTATTTTTTCGCGGCATAGTCCTGTATACTATTTTTCATACACAGTGTCCCGAAAATCGCTCTTCCCGCTTTGCGCAGCGGCAGGGAAGTAGTCACTTTCGGGCCGCTGGTATGAAAAAAAATTTTAAAAATTTTCAAGTTCTTTATCGGCTCATATCGCCATATCTCGATTTTCAGAATTTTTAATGATTTTATCTGAAGGCCTGAAGCACACAAAAAATCTGAAAAATTCAAGGTTGTTTGGATTGTTAAAATGTATTTTTATGAATTTTTTCAGATTTTTTAATTACTTCAGGGCTTCAGAATAAATATAAATAGAAAATAGACTTTTATAGCGGAGAAGGGGGTCTAAAATTTTGAATTTGGGACCTTTTTACCCTATACTATAACATGCCAAAAGCGTGGTTTTGTAAAAAAGTATTATTTTGACCCATAAACATGATCTCCAGCCGCTTCCATTGTTGATTTTGAGTGAATTTCAAGCAAATTTCGCGCGACAAATTAATAAGTATACTTTAAATGGTATAATTAATATTGCCCATTTTCGTTTTTGACATTTTGGAAAAAATAAGGCTGAGCGCCTTTTTTTAAATAGAGAAAAATTAATATTAAAACTGAATTTAAGAGTATAAAAATATATTTCATTAGCTTCGGCTTTAACATGTATTTTTTTAAATCTTCAAAGGCCCTCGTCCGAATTTGGCGGGCACTATTTTTTTCAGGATTCTAAATCACCTGTAAATCCCCCAAAAAAAGTTACATAAGTGTGGTCTACAAAAAAAATTATTTATTATAGCAAAATATTAAAATTTTACGAAATTCACGTATGTATATTATATTGCGAATTCAAACATTTTATAATCAGTTCTCATCTGTGAGTCTTATAAAGTTCTATTACATTTTCCTTGACTAACAGTAAACAAATTCAAAAGCTATTAGTTGTCATGATATTAGTTTTTGTGAAGTTATTTTGAAAGCATACAAGAACTTGAAAAAATCGAATGAATATAAAGTTTCAAATTATAGCTTTTGGCGATATTTTATGGCCTAATGAAAAAATCTGTACTTTTATTACCCAAAAAAAAACCACTGCCAATTCATTGGCAAAGAACTTACTTATAAAATATGTCATTTTGATGTATATAACCACTAATATAAAATAACCAAACCTTTATTATTGATAAATTAATTGTAAATCTTCAATTTGAGCTATCAACTAAGAAGTCATTTTGTTGAGAGCACATTGCCTTCTGAGTCTATGCTTACACTACACACAGATCATACGTCACTCATACACGTCACAAAATGGTTTCCAAATATGTAAATTAAATTTTTCTCCGACGTTTGATTCAAAATATTATTTTCAAACATATCACATAGCTTTCTAAATGAGGAAGCAAAAGCACATGTAACTTGAATTAAGCTTTCAGAGCAAAAGTCTGCTCCGTTTTCATGATAACTGCGAAAAAATTCTAAAAATCACTTCATTTATGCACGAAAAAATAAAAGAAAATTTCAAGAAAAAACAAACCATTTTAAAACACGAGCTGAATAATTATAAGCTGCAGAAAATTTTCTTCTCAATAATAGAACGAATTTTTCTGCATCGCTCGGTTCGCTTACAAAAGCCAAGTAGGCAAAGTTCACATCGAAGCTCATAATACACATTTGTATCTGTCAGAGACTTTTAAAAAAAGTCGCTCTTATCGTGAGACTGTCCATCCATATGTATATGTTCTTATGCGCGTGAACGAAACGGTACTTTTATTAGTCGGCGCTCGTAAGTCGTTAACCACTTTATTAATTTAGGAGGTATAATGGCCCAAGCCTCTTTGCAAGAGTCGTACTCTCATATGAGCCACGCAGCCGTCTAACAACTGTAAAGAGAGAGAGGGAGAGAGAAAGAACTTTAAAACTGTAGCCTTTAAATGCACATGGGCCTGTACACATATTCCGTCGTCGTCATTTCATCTTTTCACTCACTACTGCGCGTCCGCCGAAGATGGGTATCGTCTGTGCATGGGTGCGTGTGTGCGCTTACGATTTAGGATGAACTCATTTTTTAAGTGCCCCAGCCCATTGTTCGATGCACATAATGCGTATATGTTCGTGCATATAAGGCGCGTAACGGAGCCAAGAACCGAATAATCCTTTACTTTTATATCTTGTCGTTAAAAAAAGCCTCCCTCGAGTCCTTGCCGACTTTTCTTATATGATTGACTGTTGCTATCTTGCGCGTTCCACTTAGGCACTCGTTAAATTTTTCTACCGTAACGTATATTGCGTTTTTTAACAAGCGGGGGGAAAAAATGTTGACGATCGCTGCCGACTCAAATGACTGAGATAATTTAATTTTTCTTTCACGTCCAATGAATGACCTCAAGTTACATTTAGAGACATGCTGTTGTGGCACAGTCTATAAATACAGATCGAATAAGTCAAGCTAATTTCTTTCTCTTTTCGGGTTTTTACTATAAGCAGAAAAAGTAATAAGCGAGTCAATTTATCCGGTAAATTAGCAAATGTACGCGCGAGTATTTTGTTAATCAATGCCATAGAGTATAAGTATATAAGCCTCTGCAAGACAAGATACTGTATTATTATACATATACCTCACGCACGTGCGCGGCTATGAAGTATTGAAGAATTTATGCGACGATCGCCTCGAGCACTTTTTTACTGTTCATTCTTTCGGTACGATGATATTTTGGCTCCGAGCGAGCCGAGTCATTATTTTCGAGCTCGAGCAGCGCGCCAGCCATGTGACATATATTTATATACATATACCGTAGGATTTACAACCATTTCCATGGGCACATGGGCCTTTTCGAGAGCTCGATTAGCGGCCGTTATTCGCCCGAGCTACAAAAAATCCATTCATTGTTTGATCAACATCGAAAGTATGGCAAACCAAAGCTAGACCCGTGAAAATCGGCCCGGTGGCATATTCGTCGATTTTGTCTCGAACGTCAAAAGTGCGCGAAAGTTCGTCGAGTTAATAGCAGCTACAGAACGTTGCAGGTCTAGCCGGAACTCGGTAAGATCAGCCGTGCGAAGAATTCATCCGGTCGAAATGGCGCTGGAGACATTGCGCGAGATGCAGAATTTATAGCTGCAGGAAAAGGAGGCAAGGAGCGAAGCCTATCTTCGGCTCGATCGTTCGGCTAGCTATTTATAGAGTATACAGGTCTATAAATAGAATCTGCAGTAGGTATCTCTTGGCCGAGACCGTAATGCAGATAGGTGCATGGATACACAGGAGATGAAGGGACGCAAGTGCGCGAGCCTGCTGCGCCGCGCAGATAAATCGGTAGCTCGAGGTACCGTTGCAGCTTCTCTGTAGCAGCCTCTTTGTTTCGTCACGCTGCCGTGGCTGCTCCTGCTCCGAGGCCATTTCCATTCAATCGGGAAATTTGCGGATGCTTTGGTACTTTTAGCTCGAGTGCAGCGTCGTCGACGTGCTCCTGCTTGCCGATCACGATTCTACAAAGCACTGCACATTTGCGAAGCAGAAATCGTTCCGTCTTTTTGGCGCCACAAACCGAGCCGGGGACTGGTTCGAATGTTTTTCCAGGGCAATATTCTTTCGTTGCCTAGCACCGAGAGCTTACGCGATGCCCGATTACCCCGGACAGATGCGCAGCGCAGCCTTTTCTTCACAAGCTCGCAACCTATACTATGCGTCTTCTGAACGTCTATGAGCTAGAAAGTGTTGTGTGTCTTACTCGTATTTGTAATTAGGAAGCGAACGAACGAACGGTATTGGCGAGGAAAATAAAATAACTGTTATTTTATCTAGATGCCTCCGCCACCGCTCATGTTTACAGTAAATGTACAGCACTCGTGTGTGCGCCGTACAAACATCGCTTTTGCATCGAGACCCTCTTTGCGAGGCACGCCAGAGAAACAACGCAGACCCAACCACGTGCGCTGCATATTATTTCAGAAGATTTACCAGCCTTGAATATATGTAGGCATACCAGTTTGCCAGTTGACTTTTGGACTGGCTGCTACGCGCGTCCAACGACTCTGATGCGTCGATTCCAATGGTTGAATGTGAGTGGCTCTTTTTAATTGCTTGCTAGGGCTGCTCTCTACTCCCCGTATTTATTTTAAAGCCATATTATCCTGTCTGATCGAGCGTTTTTTATTTTTATATTCTATCGAATCTGTAAAATAGAACAAAATAAATTGAATATTTCTATGTTTTAAAAATTCATCCAGAAGCAGAATTCTCATCCAGCCCTGTTGTAAAATTACTTTCTTGCGTGAATATCGGAAAAGCAGGTAACGGACATAATCAAACATTTATCGGTAAACAATTGCTTATCAACGATGGCGATCATATCGATAAATAGACTAGCTCGTCTGACGCCTGTAACGCAGTCTAGCTAAGATATCGACGACTTGTATAGAATCTGCGAAATGTCAGAGAAGAATTTCAATATGACTTCGGACTTGGGTAAACGTATGGACGATCGTCAAGTACTTTAATAAAAATGATAAACATTAAACGACTTGAAATAGTGCTAATGGAAGCCGATGAAACACTTTATGAGTCTCTTTTGGAAACTTTCGTTTTCTATCTCCCTCGTTCTTTCGCGAGTCGCAGTTCAAAAGATCCGTCATCACCGTACTGAGCAGTCGGCGCAATTCCAGTCGGGCTTCTTATGTCATGCAATCATCGCTTTTCGAGATTGATTCTTTGCTATAGAGAGGAAGACAGAGAGAGGTTTGTATGCTTAACGAACGTACTACAGTGTCGATGACAACGATGTCAGCGCGCGCCAATACCAACTCTAGTTACGTTCGGACGATCGTCAGCTCGGTTCACCGGCAAATCGTACATTTTATATATAAATGGCCGATTCTTTGTGAAGTCGAATGGCCAAAAAAATTTTTTTTCTGCAAATATGAAAAACTAGTTGTTTTTGATGTTAGATTTGTCCCAAACAAATTTTAGAAAAATTGATCCCTTCTATGACACTTTTTCAGAGGCCCATTTATGAAAAACCACAAATATTCAAATAATTCCTGGATTCCTGCCTGATAAAGTTTTGTAATGGGTCTTACAGTGTAACGCAATGTAGACCACAATGTGTGTCGAAAAACGTACAAAGAAGGTCTGAAAATGGCTGTTTTTGGTTATTTTAGGCATTTTCAGAACTTTTTTGCACGTTTTTCGCTACACATTGTCGTCTATATTGCGTTACACTGTAAGACCCATTACAAAACTTTATCAGGCAGTAAGCTAGTTGACATCTTTGGGGAGCTTTTTACATAGTTTAGGAAATGAAAGTCCGGCTCGAACTCGAGTAGATTTCTTGTTTTACGTTTTTTTTATGTTTTCCCATACATACGTCTTTATGTGGCTCCAATCACTTTGGCATACTTTTTTCTGAAAATTTGGACAATTTTCAACAAAACAGCTCATGGGTACTTTTACTTTTGATTCATTCTACACTGATCCAGGAATTATTTGAATATTTGTGGTTTTTTATAAATTTCGAAAAAACGCTAAAATGACCAACTTTGGGCCTCCGAAAAAGTGTCATAGGAAGCCCCAATTTTTCTAAAAATTTTTTTGGACAAATCTGACATCAAATACAACAAGTTTTCCATATTTGCAGAAAAAAATTTTTTTTTGCCATTCGACTTCACAGAGAATCGGCCATATATAACTCACGAATCAGACACAACATTTTTGCGATACACTTGCTGCCGACCAAGTATAGGGCAGTAGTGTCTTTTTTACTGAGCTCAATTTTTGTCAAGTCATCCGCGGTTCTACTCTTTTCATTTTCATTAAAACTTCTATTTATATAAATGGGTATTCACTGCCATTTGCAATTGGATGATTTTTATCATTGTACGGAGTAATTAATTGGATCGACGCTATCAGGCTATTTTTGAAACACGCCGAGAATGTGTGTACTTATTTCGATGACTATGCTAAGGCTATTCAAACGATTCACAATACTGTTTAACTAAGCGTACGTGCGTCGAGTTGCACCTTGAATTTGTCGCGCGCGAGACTTTTACATCGAGCGCATATCTCTGCATGTGCGTTAATGTGTACAGATGCAGATATCGCCCGAGTTGAGACGTCGCGAATGATTCACTTGGATAGCATCTCGCTTCGGCCGTTACATTATTATAAGCCCCCTACTATTATACGCAAGTGTTTGATTATCAAGCTTCGTCGGAAGTGTAGTCTCTCGTGTGCCTTGTTTACTTACGTCTATCGCATGTGCTCGCATACCTATATATATAGCAAGTATAGATATCTGCACTTTAATGAATCCGACCCGATGTTTCTACCAACGTCGCACAAACCACACGAGTTCATTGTGTTCTCCAACATCGCTGAAATGCAAAAACATTTATTCGTACTCGCAAATAACGTACACTCGACGAGAATTTACTGCCTCGAGTCTTATTCGTACATTATATGTTTAAAATTCAATGCTCGTTCAACACGACTCGTAAGTGTTATAATAAACTGTTTGTTTGCGTCAAATAAACAAGGCTATTATTCGTCCAACAAGAGAAATCGGAGAAATTATAATTAACCATCGGAATAGTGGTGAGTCGCGATAGTGCACTAGAGCGCCTGAGCTCTGCACATGTTGATATTTATATCGTCGTGCACGAGCGCAATTCCAAATCCTCCGATTCCAAAGTTCAACTTTGTATACATAAATGTCCGCGTTCCAAAGCGTTGCTGCATGTCTAAGAAATCTGGCTGTTTTACGTTCGATCGCTCGATTATTCCCCATATGACTCGAGACTCGTTCCAGGAATTTCAATGATTATTTTTGACTATAGCTATAAAAACACAGCCCGTATACTGTTTCACTTTAATTCTCAAAATTTTAATTTCATGTATTTATAAAGACAAAGCTTACTTACCGTTCGTATCATAATTTGACAAAAATTTCAAGTCGCCCGGTAAATGACAATTAATATTCTCATGCAATGAATATGCTAGAAATCATGTGGCATGCCTGTTGTAGCGTAAGATAATGCATTCTAAGCTCGTCGTAGCCAGGATGGTGCATTATGACGCAGAAAAAGTATAGTTGCTGGAGTAGCAGTTCTCAGTTGTACGGACGCGTTGATTTACTGCCACTAATCAGAGGAAAAAAGTTGAGGCAAGGCAAAAAGCAACAGTGCTGTGTAGTGCGTGCGCGCTGCAAACCGTTGGCTCGCGAGAAACACGCTCAGTAGCGCTCGGATACTTTTATACGCCAGCTAACTGCGGCATAAAAATGACCGTTGGTACTAAAGCTTACAAATCGCTAAATGATGAAGGTAAAATAGGATCGCTAATCCTCTTCTTACGAAATGAAAGCTTTTCCATTAACACAACGAATACGCTTCAAAAAATTCAGAGTGCCACTCGTTTAATTTTGCCCAATTGAAAAGTCCAAAATAATAGATTCAACAAAAAATGGCTCGAGTGTAAAGCTGACACATGAAAATCAATGATACACGGCGAATGCAAAGCCAACTCGTGCGTAGCGTCGTCTCCGGGTTAGTATTTGTGTGGTTTTGGTCGAGGCGTCATTAAGCGCTTATAACGCGAGTATCCTCGTATTATACTTGTTTTTGCTGCTTTCACGTTGAAGCAGCCCTTGCAGCTACACATAAAACAGCGACGAGCGACGAACCTTATCGTGTCTCTTGAATGATGAAGATGACGGCTACGACCTTTGGCCATGCTTCAAAATCAACGCAATAAATATTGTAGCTGAAACGAACGAGTGCCTGACATATATAAAGAGTGCTATCGCTGAATTTAGCAGAAATTCGACTTTACTGGATTACGCAACAAATCGATTAGTCAACTCTTGGTCAAAAAGTCGACAATTTAACCTCTGTAAGGCAGCTCAATTACTATCGCGCGCATATTATACCAAAAAAAACTCGACGTACGTCTATAAAACGATTGAAACTGAATGATGAATAACATTCACGTGAGCAATATTATCAACTGATTCGTCTGACCATTCATATGTTCGTTTGACGAACTTACTCAACGTAATGCCTAAAAAATTTGCTAGCTTCAATTTCTTTTCTTTAAAATTCACGATATGAATGAAAACCTTATGCGAGAAAGAACGGCGAGCTAATAAATTATGCGTGAGTTAATCTGTCTCAGCTCTTATGCTGGCTGTAAATGACCTTGATACTGCTTGTTATTTCAAATGTATTTGGCTAGAAGTAATATAAGGTAGTGCGGTAAGCGATTTCGTGCCTTCTATGACAATCCCTAGCACTCTGGCCAATTTCCGTTCGTTGATCCTGGTCATTGTTTTTATTACGTATGGAAAATTCCATCCACTACATTCGGGTCTACTTTCAAAAATGTCGGAATAGGCAATGAGAAAAGCTCTGATCAACCAATAGATGTACAAAGCTTTCGACCGAGTACGAAAAAAAACAGTAGACGATTCGTGGAGCAAAGCTTTAACCCCCCTCACCTCGAGGTGGGACGTCAAATTTGGCCCCGCTTACCTAAAATAATTATTTCTTCATTGAAAAAATACAGCGTGCAAGCCAGAATTTCTTTATATTCAGTAAAAATCAATTTTCAATCATTGGAATTACAGTTTAATCAACAGAATCATTTAACGATGGGAATATCGTTTGCCCTTGTCCAACTTACCGATGGTAAATGACTAAACATTAAAATATTGCCAGCCTAATGGATGTTATAAAAGGCCACAATGTGCGACGTTAAGCGAGATAGTTTATCGCTTTTTGTAGAATAAAAACAAAAAGTCGATAATACATGAATACGTAGTAAAACTGAAAAGCGATAGAAGCAGCATTGTTGGCCTGCTGTATACCATACGATTTCCACTTGAAAGAATTGTCGAGTGGCTCACAAACATTTATAGGATAATTATAGCTTTTCATAGATAATTATACAAGACAACTTGATCAAATCACATTAATGATTTCAGCGAACAAAAGCATAGAAAAGCGACTTTTGTATTTCCGTATTTTTAGCTGCGCAGCGCATCTTGAGGAGC
Organism: Trichogramma pretiosum; assembly: GCF_000599845.2. Lineage (NCBI taxonomy): Eukaryota > Metazoa > Arthropoda > Insecta > Hymenoptera > Trichogrammatidae > Trichogramma > Trichogramma pretiosum. The sequence continues at coordinate 846,626 of NW_019641674.1, forward strand.
AAATTTGGTTGTTCTTGTGGCCACGCTGTATATGCATAAATCAATTATGAGCGACGTTTTCATGCAATATCTACAGCAAATTTCGATAGTAATGCAGCGTATTAAATATGGCAAGGGAGTACAAGGAACGAAAGCTAGCAACCCGCTCCGGACGCGCACGGCAATACCAGCCGGACGAAAAGGATCGAGTCCTATGCAGTCTTGTTAAACTAGTGAAAGCACTCGCGTTGGTAGCTACGCGTAAACAGCCCAGCCAAAGGTTCCAAGCTCTCCGATGTGCACATGAGCATATGATAAAGGCAGCTTTAGCAAGAGAGCACGCGTATACCAAGCGTGAAACGCAATTATGCTTGTCTTGGCAGAAGCTCGTGGGTTTATCTAGCCACGTTAGATTACAATGCACACGATGTTGCATTAGCTTGGCACGCCAATCCATAATAACTAAAGACGTCGCCGCCGTCGTCGGTGTCGAGTCAGACGGATATTCTAGCTTTGCGTGACTCAACGACCGAGTCTCATTTGCCTTTTCATCGTTAAATTGTTTGTCCGGCAGTAGTATCTCAAGTTCAAACTCTAGGCTTACTTTGTTCAAGCCCCTTTTAGAAGAGCCACAAGGGCAAGGGCTGGAGGTGGCTCGATCGTTGGATCGATTTTATTGCCACGGTATGAATATATCGTGCATTGCGCGCAGGCGACTCGTACCGAGCGCGTGGCTAATTGCGCGTCTGAGTCAGGGAGCTGGCTCATTCCGCCGCTAACATCGAGTGACTCAGGGCGATGAACGAGCGCGACTCGTGCTTCTTATAGCCACGCGTCAACTTTCACTCGCGTTCCTATATAGTTTACGTTCGATCAATAACTTATTAATCGCTTTACAATCCATCGACGAGTTCACTTATCAAATGAGAACGAGAGAGATTACATCGGCTCGGCGAATAAGATTTACTCGTGCGCTGATGCAATACAACAATTTCAATGAAGCGATGAGTTGGCCATGCGAATTTCAGCAAAAATGAAGTTCGAGCATCATATCGAGAGGCTAAACTCGATGCGAGCTGACTGTATTCATTAAATGTCTTGTCCCGTGAGCGCTTGGCGTCGTTCCTTTTGTCTACAGCTTCTTTTCAAACTTTCTGTACAAGTTTTTCCGAGCCCCCGCGAAGGCAGTTGTTATAATGATAAGGTCGCTTTCCAAAATTGCTCGCAACTCGAGTGATTCCTACGACTGGCACTGATTATTTTGTTTGGCGTAAACGTATCCGGGCTTCGTGGTGCCGATCGTTTACCAAGCGCTATCGCATCGTCCAAGAAAATATGCAACAGGACAATGCATCGCAGAATCCAAGCGATGCGTCCATGTAATAGCATACCTCGATGCAGTGTCATGCCGTTGTATGTGTGTGCGAATAAAACGCTACGAAGATGAAGATTCGTCACTGATGGCTGCAGGCGTGCACGTAAACCCACACAGCTTCATTCGACCACACAAAATACGCAGCGTTCTACGATATCAGCCTTAACGGATGTAATTCGTAATAATTATCGATTGCTCATCTCATTTCACGAGTAACTGCAATTCGATACGCGCATTCATCGCGCGACTCATTGGTCTCAGCGAGGGTTCGTATTGCAACTGCAGCAGTCTTCGCTGTTCGAATTTTACATCTTCGCATAACGATACTGTGTCGCCTAGCTACAATTATTCGAGCTTGCATCTTGGCTAATTGAAACGCGTTTTAGAATTTACAGATAATTCCTTTGCTCTGCTGCTAAAAAATTTTTAATGCCAAAGGCAACGGGTGGAAAGATTTTGGCGGGCAATGAAGGCTGGACCAATCCTTACGGGGGAGAAATGAAATGCGAATAATCTATTTGTTGCAAAAACTAAAACGGTCAACAGGTCAAATGATTTGAAACTTTGGCGAAATAATTTCAAGGCCACGAGATATTTATCGAGGCGATACTTCGTTAGCCTTTTTTTTTGACTAATTCTGTACCTAACGACAGAGCTTTATACGTTGTGGTTTTAAATTCGATGGATTCATTAATAGATAGGTCAGATAAACGCGATAAAAATTACGAGGAATGTATGTTTTTATGTTTTACAGGTGCGCTTACATGACTTTGATTAATTATCAAAACAACTGATCAAGTGAATTTAATCTGATCGATTTAAGCGCACGCTCTTTTGAACGTGAAATAAACAAAAATTCCAAAAAGTCCACGATCGCGGGAATAATTATGAATCTCGTGTTTCATCATGTATTAATAGGCGAATTCTTTGGTCGGTCGGCCTTGTAGCGTCGCCGCATTACAGGTCGTTGACAAATTCAAGACTTTTCAACTATAGGCACGCACGATTCTCTATCTGAACGGGCCATCGTCCTATAGTGCCGGTGGCTTGCGCGCGTGCATCGACTCTGCGCAATTTCAAGTATTTGACCCGCGATCGCCGGTGCGCCGATTTAAAGCGCGCGCTCCAAGGCTAGCTCCCAGCCATTTCCGAGCCTGTTCGACCGAATCGAGCAGCCGTAAGCCGGCTACAAGCGCGAGCAGCAAGCTCGGATGAAAAGCCGCAAGGTTCCTTGAAGCTCGTTCGACTTGCAGCTGTACGAGGTGCGCCGATTGGACCGACGCTGCAAAAGTCCCGGAAGTCGCTTATAGCCAGTTGTAGGACGAGTGTCGGCGCTCGACGACTCGTCCCAAGTTGGCGAGACTACTTATAGTTGCCATTAGGTCTCGCGCGAGCTTTTTTCGGCGCGATGTTGCTTTTGTTTTCTTCTCTTGCAGCTGCTTGCAACTTGGTCCTGCTCGCTTTCCTCGGTCGCGGGCTCGCGATATTTTTCTCTTTCTTCTTTTTTCTTGCTCGCTTTTTCTGCTAGACGTGCGATCCCGCCCGAGATAACGATTTACGGCAACAATCGTTGCGACTCGCATTCAGCTCCGTGTGGGCTACGTACTCGTTGTTTTCTTATGATTTTTCACTATTTACCGCATGCACCAACCAGTCTGCGAATGACTCGTACAGTTGCAACATTTTTCATTCGACGTGTATTCCGTCTTTCTTACGGTTTGTCGCTTCTCTGCCTGGTAGCGAACGACCGAATGTGGCATACTCGCGGCCACTTTTAGCCACTTTTAGCTCCAAGAATTGCGATGTGGCAAGTCTTGTCGAATCTCTGCTCCTCTTTTGCTCCGAGAGCAGAGCTGATATCTTATCTCGACTCTGATATAAATGAAAAAATATGCTCTTCGTTTAGAGGTATAGAGCGAGGTAGCGGCCGAAAAATTCGAAAAATTTCGTCAAATTATGACGAAATAATATGGAAATAAAATATTATTGCGCCGAGGAGCATGTCGATTGGATGAATCATCGCCGGCCAGTGGCCACGGACAGAAGCGTCAAGAGAGATGCGCGCGAGGCGACGCGATATCGATGGAATGACGCGATGGCTGCGCGACGCGCAAAAATAACAAAATTCACTTGGATGCTACTCGCGAGTGGCTACACCGTAATTAACCTACTATGCGCGCTACGAAGCACTTGAAGGGAATTTCGTGATGTTGTTTTCTGCTATACATAAGACTCGGTGGTGCCAATTGCATCGCTGCATCTTTTTCCGTTGCTGGATACGTTTGGCCGAAATCGAGCTCCTCTTTACTCGTTCATCTATTGAATTTGACTTTTGCTCAGCGAGGTTGGGTCCCGAAAATCGTCGTTATGCACATTCCACACGTCTAATACAGAATTCTCAATAGCAGATCGATGCAGTAATAAAGTTGCTCTTTGGCAAGCGAAAAGATAAGAGCCGGCGTTGCTGCTGCTGAGTCGAATATTATCTTCCCCCCGAGTGTGCCTCGTATATATACAAACTCGTGGATGTATACAGTGAGAGAGGCACGAATCAAACTCTACTATTACGATGTGCTTCTGCACCGCAACTTTAATCCCACAGCACTTATTTCTCCCGCGTCTTTTATTAAGTATTCCTGCTGTATACATATATAGTTGGGCGCTTTGTCTCTATCTCGTACACATACATAAACGTTGGAACGTCGATGCGGGACTTGGTCGCTCGTTAAAACGCCTCGAGAATTTATTTGGCCTCTGATCTGCGCAAATTATCCTGATTATTCCGGCTTTCTCTCTTTCTCCGCCTGCCGCAAATATATACAGATTAATGCTGCTACCGCAGCGAAACGTGGACGAGCGGCGCCCATATGTACGATTATGACTTTATTGCTTCAGATTACGTTGACGATGAATATTATATGCAGAGTGAAACTATGCACTCCGTGCGCAACGACATTATCAGCACTATCGATCGAACTCCTTTTTCTTTTTCAAAGGGTCGCGAGGCGAGAACTAGCCAGCCAATTATCCTAGACAATCACCATTGCTTCGGTCCCGTCCCAGTGAAAATCCGGCCGAGCGGTCGTCAGGAAGTCCTTTAAAAAATCCTCTACCCGCCAGTGCTGATACGTCAAATCTTAACCTGACAAACGAGAAAAAAAACCAAGTGACTATCGAATTGAGCTGGAGCAGATCTCGTCGCCTGTGAACGTACGCACGTGAAACAACTTTTTGCCATTGTAATACTGAAATACTGTATAATTGCATTACAAGTGACAGCTTCAAAACCAATCGAGAAGAAGAATCAATCGAGAAGTTTTCAGTCAGCCGATTGCAATCCAAACATGGATTGGCTGCCGATTCGTCAAAATTACGAGTGCAGGTACGTCGTTCTGGCTTATGTTTTTATTGAAATAATAATACTGCATTCGTGCCAAGCTTCTTGTTAACCTAACCCCCTCCAACGAATCGGTAATGTTGCATATTATTCATTGAAGTTACGATTTGTCAATCACCTTCAGTTTTTTCAATGAACTTGAAGAGACAGCGCGATAAGCAACCCCTTGTCTTGAGTTATAAATAACGAGGCACGATTGCGTTGGCTGCCGAATATACCGTCGAATAGTTTCAGCTCTGTGAACGAAGCACAGCCGTTGGGTCACAGTTGAATAGGTCATTCTCTGGTTTGAGTCGTAGTTGGAGAGCCTAAAGATGCTGAGATCGCGTGGAAAATGATCGGACCCGACTCGGTCGAGTTGTGCAGCGACTCTGGTCTACTTAACTTTTTATTGATATCATCGAGCTCGTTCGTTCATACGCGTCGAGTCGTTTTTTATGGTTGATCTTTGGTAAAGAAGTTTGTTAAAAAACGTTGGTCGATTGAAAAATCGTACTGATCCAAAGAACCTCAGCAACTCGAAGTTTATTATAGCGTTTCGCGGAGTCGATCGGCGTGCGGCTTTTTCACGCGCAATTATGACGTGCACATGATACGCGTTCGCGTCTTTTTCTTCTTCTCTTTACGAGGCGACGCAATACACGCGAAGAAAAGACAAGAAGAAAGTATCCGAGTTCACGCGAAGCGCACAGACGGTAAAAGCCTCTGATGCCATTTTCTTCGCGTTCTCAGCGGTTTGCGTGGCTGCACGCACATCTCCAGACGACAGTAAATATTTCCAAGTCGGTTCCGTACAACCATCTGCGGGAGGAGGTTGGAAAAATCGTGCGTACGAGAGATGGAGTAACCACGAGCTGATTTGCTCGGCACACACACACACACACACACGAGAGAAGGAAAGAGAGCCCGAGTCCACGTCTTCTTGACATTTGGCTCTGGAAACAAGAGGGATTTAGCTCTATATGCTCGTGGCTCCGAACGTGCGCGAGGCCTCAGATTTTTTGTTTGCACACGGCCATTTACCGGATTTGCCTCAACAGCGAGTTAGTATCTCGTTTTCTTCTTTCGACTGAGTACGGCGAAACTCTCGCCCGTAGCCTCGCCCGGTTAGCTTTTCTTCCACGCACCTGAGCTTTACAATTTCAAATCTCGAATTTAGCTCGATACGTACTTGAATTTGTAACTAGCTGCAGTTTTGTAAGCGAGACTGTACGCGCGAGAAGCAAAGCAAAGGAAGCGTGGCTTCTCTCGAATGTCTCATTGACTGAGCAGCTCTATATTCTTATTAAATTCGACATTCGAAAGTACGAATAATCGTCGTTGAGATACCAAAAAATAGCAACGTCCAAGTGTTATTTGAGGGCAAAACAGTCCTTGAAGTAAGAGAATCTGTCACGTCGTACTATGATATAAATCACCCAGCGAGCGAAAGTAAATATCGTCCTTATCTGCATTGGCAAAAAAAAAAGAAGGAAAAAGGGTAAGCTGGGATTTTCTTTCTCGCGGCATCTAATATTCCGAGCTCTCTCGCAAGGGCGTCGGCCTTCGGGTAACAACAACCTCGTTGCCACGATCTTTCCACCGAGTCGTATCACTGTCACATTTTATTCCTTCGTCCATTTGTATCGTTGCTATATACATTGCTGCGAGGCAAACAGACGGGTGCGGCTGCTCGATACACACACACGCGCTCGCGCATGGAGGAAATATCGCTGTTCAACGTAATCACCATAAGCAGGCAGACGACGTCGAGATGCGAGTAAACGAGTTCTTCCGTAGAAAACTTTGGGCGATCGGAGCTTACAAACCGCTGACGAGAACAGCAAAGTTCTTCTGATGACTGCCGCGGTCGCATTCGGTACCCCGGCTGGATGGACATGGGCGTCAGGCTACGATTCGATAAACGCCTCGAAGTCGTTTGCGACGAGGACAATCAAATTGCGGTTGTTGGGCTTGATTTGGACAAGTTGATGCTCGCAACAGAAACCACGTGGTAAGCAGTGTGCTTCTTCGAACAATCAGCCGTGACAAGTTTGAGAATCGAAGTGAAGTCCAGAAAGAGATGACCCGACGACGTAATGCAGTAAGAACAGGACGCAAAGAGAAGATAAACCCCCAAGAAGAGCACGTATAGATTGAGCCTTTGCCCCGCGGAATAGTGCCCGACGCTAGTCTTGCGGGGTAACAGAAGCAGAATAATCCATGCAAGGCGCACATGTTGCACATTTAGTCCGTGAATGGTTTTCCCCGCTCTTTAATACAAGTAGTGCCAATGTAAATAAAAGAAACATTATGGCACTTTACAGCAGTCTGGCAATTGGAGATTCATAAGAACGACAAAGCATATAGAAGCTGAGAAAATTGGACGACGAGTTTTTCATTCGCGTCTTTTTTGGCCCAACTGTGTGGCATTAGAATGCTCGATAGAATATCTCTCTGTATTTTTCTCTCTCTCTCTCTATCTCTCAGCATCTTTAAAACGTATTAGCAATGTTCCCGTGCAGTAAATTCAATGCCGCAGCAGCCTCGAGCAATATCTATATATTAGATATATACGCCAGTCTCGTGCAGTTGCGTGTGTGCAATATATTCCATACAGTTACATATATGTCTTACACAAAGGCTCGTGTTGAAGCATATAGAGTTGAAAAAAACTTGAAATTTTACAAAGCTTCGATTTTTTTTCTTCGCCGTTTTATTGGCATACAGTCCTGAACTGGGCAGATATGATCCTAATTGACGGCATGGTATTCCGATAAATGCTAAAAATTTGAGCCAAATAATTGTCCGTGTTCATAGAGCACTTGGCGTATTATTTCGAAAGTTCAGTTAAATTGCCAGGAATGTAAAGTCGCACAGGCGATCACGAAGGTGCAGCCTTTAGCCAAAAACCCTTTTCTCGCTCTTATGGCTATCGCTTCGTTGCTCGCGTCGAACACGAGTGTACTAGTCATGCACGCGATACACTTGGGCTACAAGTACGAAAGGAAGCAGCATCGCATGGCTGAAATGGAGAATAAGGAAAGACAAGAAGACGAGAAATAGATGGAAGAGTCGATAAAGTTTTCTCGCTGCTGCTGCTGCTGCTGCTGCTGCTGCTGGCCCAGTTTGGATACGTGAAAAGAGTCTGCGAGCAACGCGCTCAGGACTATGAGAAAGAGCCCGATCGTATATATGTGCGAGCTGTCTATAAAGCCACAGTAGGCGTAAAAAGCATAACAGTGACAGGATTCACGATATGAGTGCGAGTCGAAGAGAGTGTCATCGACAGGGTTAGCCCAAGGAGGAATGAAAGGGCCGAGCCGCGACAGGAACTTTTTGCAAAAGCATCTGTAAGAAGGAGCGCGCGTAGAGGAGCGCATTTTCGGCGAGAAACGAGCTGCAGGCTCCTACCTCTTGGTCGTGAGCAGAGTACAAGGCAGTAGCAGCAAAAGCAGTTGCGCCAGAAGCGTGGGCCGATGAGATTATATATAGCTATCGCAGCTATAGGATAGGATGCGCGTGTATATGCTTGGTCGGGCAGCGTCGCTCAGGGCGCGGTATAATTAAATGCGCTCGTCTAGAGGAGCCAAGATGAGAGAGAGAAAGAGAGAGAAGCTGCATATTCGTCGCGCAGGTTCGTCCTGTTGGCAGCAGCGGCTCGGGCTTCTCCTCCAGCGGCTACGGCGGCGGGTGGTAGCCACTGCCGAGCTCCGCTTTCTCTCTCTCTCTCTCCCTCGTTCGTAGCAGTCTTTCTCCTCTTTCTCTCTCCTGCGATCCAAGGGCCCCACCCTGTTGTACACGCAGTTGAAACTCTCTCTATCCCTGTAGCTCGTGTGCGCATCGCAACGTTGCTGTGCTTCTGTACCGAAGCATGTAGTCGGCTGCTGCCGCCACCGTTGCCGTTGCCACTGCTGCTTCTACGCTTCCTTTTTCTCCTTTCGTGCTCCTTCATTCTCGCTCTTTCTCTCTCAATTTTTTTCCTATTATTTGCCTTGCTTTTCTCCCTCTCTTTTTCCTTATACCCCTCGCTCGTTCACTCTCCTTTGCTTTTATTCGTAAATTATCTCTCTCTTTCTCTCTCTCTCTCGTGAGCGATATTCGAACGTACACACGGCCAGCATACGTATTATTTTCTATATACGTACATACATACAAAAATATGTGCTGCGTGCCATATAGGCTTCGAGAATGAAAAGAAGAGGAGACGACGCTGATGTTCTCATTTTACTATAAAATATTGCGCCTGTTGTGCTCAGCTGTATTGGAGCAAAACAGCTCCAACTCCTCCACTTTCTGCTTTTCTTAGTTTCACATCATTTTTTACTCTGTTATAGTATGAGTGTGAGATCTTGCGTGGCTCTGATTTTTCTCCGCGCGCAGCCACTTTTATCGAGTCCCCTCGCACACAGGCTTTTGATGAATTTCTCATCGTGCCACATTTTTTTTCACGCATTCCTTCGCGATGCTGCCCAATTGTAGACCAAATTCGGAAACTCGACCAGTTTCCCTCCTAACTTTATCTTCAAATGATCTCTCATTTGATTTTTTTCAATACTTGCATGAATCACTGGATTTTTAACATTATATCCTGAATTTTCTATGTCGTAAAGATATTTTAAATATTAATGATAATTTTAGAGATCGTGGTCGTAAAACCTAAATTCGTAGGAAATTCAGTCAAAAACATTAAGACATTAATGAACGCGTTTATCCGACTTTAATTTCATAAATTTATATTGTTTTAGGAAAAATGCTTCGATCCAAGTGTTTTCTAGCTATGATTTCCAAAATAATGACGCATTTCCGGTCGAATTTCGTCATACAATCAAAAATTCTTTATACGTTTTAATATTCTTACAAATTAGAAAAAAAGTACACTAACTGTGCATTATCTTCGCATTTCTATGTAGCGTTCCTGTACACGTTTGATAAGTAGAATAGTGTCGTGACATGAAAATCTACAGTCACCATTATCACGACGATAACAGTCCTTTCTTTATTTTCGTTTAATAATTAGTATTTGTACGCTGTGCAGCCGTATTATACTTTGAATGAGAAATCTCAAAATTTCTTCTACGCTACGCTTATCTAAGCGCAGAGCCGCGGTAACGCTTAGAGGAAAAAGAAATGAAGCGCTTCTCTTATAGCTCGTTAATGGACTTTCACTTTGAATATTTGAAGATGATCGAATGAGCCGCGTATAGTTTCGCTAGAGCACATAATATCAAACTTGAATGGCTTGAAACGAAGAAATGTCATGAGAAATGCATCTTGCTCACACGTGTTGTTTGGCTTGGTTCGACGGCCTATTCGCCATCTGCCGAGGACACGGATCGCGAGCTATAAAATATCATTTGCAAGCGACATCGGCAAAATCGTTTCTTCGCAGCGAGAACAGCATAGGAAATATTGCTCGAGAAGTCGATCGCGGCCCTCCCGAGATACGCTTCGAAGACCGAGTCGCCTACTCGTATAATATATTAGTACATGGTTGCTATATGTCATAGATTATATAGGTGTTGGCGTCGTCGGCGTATCGGCCTCGGCTCAGCGTCCATTTTGCCGGCATCGGGTCAAAGAATGTCGGAAAATACACTCGTCAATCGCTGCAGCCGATTGTCCCGCCAAGTCAACGCGTAACGCGGCGCGAGCTACGTCGCAGTTTTAGCTGCGCCCGGGGTACGACTGTACGAGGTCCCCTCCCAGCACTAGCGCTACACGTAGTAGTCGGCCGCATAGTATGTATACAACACTACTATACATCGATGTGCATAAGCCATGTGTGCAGAGAAAACACGAGAAACAGAGTCACACATAGGTATGGATATCCGAGCAAAGATGGGTCTTTTAGAGGGACCGGTGTTGGGACGCAATGCCGATCGGAGAATCGGACCGGGTTAGCTCAAAAATCCAGCGCTTCTCGCTCTCTATGCGTACCTATAAGTATATAATTTTTTATACAATACACGTATTGGTGAATATATCGAGAAGGAGATACAGAGCTAGCTTATAGCTGCGGCAACGACAAGCCGAGAAGCGAGCGAACGTCGGAGAAATGAGGAGGGGAAGCGGGGCAAGTTTACACAAGTGCGTGCCTGCTGCACGTTCGCTCGTTATGCTGGATATGTAGGATAGGAGCGAGTCGTGCGCGCGCGACGTTGTTGCCGCTGCTGGCGTCGCCGCCGAATGCCGAGCGCCGCTGCTCGCCGCTGCTCGCTCTCTCGACTCTCGCCCGAGTACCCGACCCATAGCTCTATATGTGTATTGTGTACATGTGTGAGTAGAGTCTCTTGCTCTCTCTCTCTCTTTTGCACGCGCCAACTCTGCGGCTCCGCTCGGCTCGGCTCTGCCATGTACATCGAGTGTGCATGTGTGTGCGCGCGAACCAGCGCAAAGTGGGAGTTTCAGGGGGAGAGTGATCTACCGCCCCTGCGCTTGCTTCGCTAGCATAGCGTCTCTCCCTGGTTCTCATTCCCTGCGTAGCTTTTGCGTGGCACAGAGCGCTGCTCGTATCGCCTCTGCTATTTTTTTTCCCCTACGTAGACACACGCACACGCGCGCATACACACACGCACACACGCACACACGCGCACACGTTCATTCAGTGTGTATGCTTCCACACAGTGCTGTACATCGAAATTACTCCACGAGCCCCGAGTGATTCTCGCTGGACTTTCCTTGTCCTGTACACGCGCATTCGTTCGCACTCGTCAATTGTTCTTCGTCGTTGGTGTGTGCGCCTCTGCCGAGTTTCAAAACCCGATAGTGCTCCGATTTTACGCAAGTACATTACTACTTTGTCGCGGGTGAATCAGTGATTTGCAACGACATCCATCTCTGCATTGTGTGCCTGTGAACTTGTGCATTGTTCGCTCGAGCAGGATATATTTATTTTTTGTGAATATACCAACCAGTGATTCTATATATACGCTCAAGTATATATAGCCCAAGATATTTCCTATAGTTTTTTGTAATTGTTGTGCCAAGTGCAATAGCGAGAGTTGTTCGCTTCGATCGAGGAACGGAGTGCGGAACCAAGTTACGCACACCTCGAGCAGCCACGCGTCTTATCTAAAAGGTAAGCATCTTCGAGACTACGTAATATTCAATGGGGGGTCGGCTCGGCTCGGCTCGGCTCGGCTCGTCTCCAATGCTCCGAAACTCGAAAGCCGCGAAAAGGTGTGTCGCGCATCGTGTTCCTGCGTTTCAAGATCCCCCTACGCTATATCCCCCAACATCGCGCGCGCACCAAAAGCACACAATTTCAGTGTATTCTCGGCTAAAATGCAGCTTGGCCTCGATATGCTGGACATGGTTTGAAAAAAAAGTGCCCGGTGTTGGACGCCGGTTGGCGAGGAGCTCCTCGCTAGCCTTTGTTTCGCGCGCGCGCGCGCGTTTGCCTGCTACGAAAACCGTTACCGCTTTCGCTGACGCTGACGCTGCCGCTGCCACTGCCACTGCCACTGCTGCCGCTAGCTACTATTACGTCCCGAAACGAACCAAGGAGAGAGATCCGCCCCGTCGCTTCAATGATGTGTTTCGTCCAAGAGTATATAGCTCTCGCTCGATGTATCTTACACTCCATTTCTTTTCTTTAATCTTGGTTTCCTCTCTCTGCACGCTCGCTCGTCTTTTTTTGCGATCTTTCGGGAATTTGCCCGAGACTGCCAAGTTTGCACACTGCTGCTCTTCGGTCGATGGCATGCAGCTTGAAAGAAAATGTGTGGCTCCGCACAGTCGACTAATATCTGCTACGCCACTCTCTCGCATCTTGTACCCTGCGCCTCGTGCTCTCTCTCTCTCTCTCACTCTCTCGATTCGCTGTGTGGCTTTCTGCCTCGCTTAATTCGATAAGAGCAGACTTGGCAGAAATGTTATTGTTTCGACGCTGACACTAGTTGGAAATTCAATACTCTGTACTCAAAGTCGCGCCGTGCGAGCTTTCAAACATTAGTTTTTTTTCTCTTTACATTCTACTATTCGCAATTTACTCCGATATTTTGTTATTTTGAAAATTCCGTTAAATTTTGATCGAGTTTGCCATGAGAAATGTCCGTATAGTATTCCCATTTTTAGCCATTCGACGGTAATTCACGTATTTCATCGTGTTTTCCGACTTGATACGCTAGTAATCGTAGTTCGAGTCATTGTCTCCTTGGAGGATAAAAGTTCAATATTTTTCGCAGGTACGTATAGGAGTGTCCTGACTCTCCTAACCTCAATGTACAATCGCATTACACAGCTGACGCACTGCTACTTAGCTAGGCCGGTTTGCAAAGATTTAGTAACGATATCGAATTCTTTGACACTACGTATCAATCCATGGTGCAGTATGAGGCCGGGGGAAAATTTCGAAGCAATTTGTTATAGGAAAGCTTCTCAACGCGCGTCTCGTTGCCGCTGTTACCGTGACGACGAGCGCACGTCAATTTATAATGGGCTTGATACCACTGCGCACGACGACAAGTTCAACGAGTCAAGTCGACGATTATCAACCAACAGTCGTATTTCGGGCAAATCATACCGAATGCAGGCGCACGTACAAAATTACGCACGCCAAGCGCTGTAGTGCCACGCCATTTTGAAAACGGCCAACACACGCGTGTGCGTTATAAAACTCAACGGGAATCGATAGCTGCGCCAGAGCCTGCGTACACGCCGCTCAAATCCGCACCGAATGTCCTCATCATCGTGTCCTGCTCCCAAACTCTCGTTACTCCCCATGTCTATATGTATGCTTGCAAGCCCCGTGAGACCCTCGCAGGCTGCCGACTCTGAGGCTTGTTCGTTGCAAATTATTCTTACACGTTTTTAGTGACGATTCTGTTTATTGACCAATCATTTATTTCTTATTCAAAAGCCTAAGGCGAAAAACCCTCGTTCGCGGCCTCCTCGTGCGCATGATAAATTCTACAAAACTGTTTGCTGTGGAAATAATTATCAAATAAATACCGATAAAAGCCTGAAAACATAAAAAAAAGATTACCCATCTAACTTTCATTTCATAAAAATAGCTCATAGTGTTGCATAATTGCATTAATATCGTAATCTTTTTCGAAAAGTTTTTCCTAATTCAAAAATTACTCGTCTTTTATGAGTAACTTAAATTACTTTATCTTGACACGCTTATAATATTGGTGACATTGATGATTGAATATACTAATTAGAATTACCGATAAAAGTGTGCCGGTCGAGTTTTTTCGCATTCAATCTATTACGATCGATTGATATCGTCCGCGTCTGTCATTGTTTGTAAGCAAAGTCAAACGATTTCAAACCGAAAATTTGTGTTGATTCATTTTATAATTAAAAAATATTAAATATGAGATCTGTTTAAAAAATTATTAGTGTGCATGCATTGAAATAACAATTTAGAGTGTAATATAAAATAACTTCTGACACTGTTGATGAATATTTATTATGAAATTTTAAAATAAAAGGCTGTTCAACTAACAAATTATTGGATAATGGGTTTATGTAAATTGAAAAAAATTGATATCGAATAAAAAATGAGTGTCAAGTCGAACTTTATTTTTCAAATAAATTTTAAAGTTAATCGCGAGCCATGAGGATGAATTGAGGTTAAAGTTTGTCAATTTAATTTGTGAAAATGCTCAAGAAAGAAAGTAAAAGTTTGCACTTTTAATGTGTAAATGCATGAGCACGCAAGCCCTCAATTACAAAGCTACAATGCCTATGTACGCATTAAACACGTTAAACTGGTAGGAAAAAGGAGAAACTCGCTGAAGTGTACTCTTGTCCCTTCGCCATCTTGATCCAGCTGTCCCCCTCTTTTGCGCTATAACTACGTACCGGTGGCAGTGACTATGTGCGATACTTGTATATCTATACATGTAGCAGCGTGCGATGGTCGTGTATAAAGCGTCGAACGGAGAACACGATGTGCGTGCGTGCGTGCATGCGTGCTCGTGTATTCAGTGCGCCATATGTACATGACTGCCTGACTGTGTATATATATGTGGACACGCACACATTTTTAGTCCGGCGTGCACACAAGAGTCCAAGTACGGAATATATTCCGTCTATACGGCGTGTTTTATATATACGAGGAGTTGCTTGTCATGTGTGAGTCGTTTCAGGCATACTAGGTATTAGCGTACGCACATGGAATCGCGCTGCGCGTCGCTTGCGCATAACGCTGCTGAAATTTCAAAGAGCTCACACGGACAATGAGAACCGCGGCCGCGACGGAAAATTTCTTCGAGTTCGCTCTCGTGCCGAGTACAACATGCCGCTTTACTCAACGCATTCACAATTATTACGTGTCGCATTTGGCCTTGATCGATCTTTCTTTCCTTTTTCAACGTCGAAACGTTGTGCACCCTCATGAAAAGCCGCATGAACTAAACATCAGGATCTTTTTAGAAAATATGTTATCAAAAAGGAAAAATCGAAAATATGAATGTGTGGTTATTATTTACTTCTGTAAGGAATTATGCATTTTATTTTCTTCGTGCATACAACATGGAAAAAGTAAACTTATAGCAGATATGCAAAAATGACTATTTACTGCTATTATCAGTCTCGTAGTCCCTTTTTTTTCAGAGAAGAGCGAGATTTGCCTACTCTGTAATTTCTCCTAAAGCTAAAAAGTGCCCAGACTCTTCTGCATTATGCTATTCCTTCCTTCTATCTTACCTATTTTAAGTTTTTGTGAACGTGAAAAATATCCTCGTGACTCGGTGTACCTTTCTTACAAGATTGCTTCCCCATGGATCAAGATCTCTGCTACTTTTTCATTGAAAGCATAAGAAAGAAAACCTCTTACATTGGTGGCCTATAGGCATATAGGAACCCTCGCGGCTAGAGTTGCCTCATCTTGCAAAATTATATTAGAACATCGATGAGGGAAACGAGCTTGAAACGTTGATCGGGTTTTATGCTTCTCTATTAATTACTAAATTCATTGGCCATCAATTATCAGTCTAATATGATACAATTACTCCGTACGATCAATGTAACATTTCCATGGTTGTTGAAAAAATTCGTAGTAGCGCTCTTAATTTCTACTCGCCAAACACTTGTGTTTCGTACTCAGAACAGGATGTTGAATAGAGCGTACTTAAGTACACATTAATTTTCAGCATTATAATGTGCTAATTGAGTTCCAATTTTATCGATGTCAGAAATTTTTATAGGTATTTCTTACATTGGCTAAATGGTGAAAAGATGGCATATCTCACCGCCCGCCGCATTCTCTGTTCTGACACAAAGAATTGTTTTATTTATCATAACGGTTTGTGCACACAGTCAATCCAAAGATCACTCTCTCTCTCTCTCTCTCTCTCTCTCTCTCTCTCTCTCTCTCTCTCTCTTCTCTCGTAAATACTCTTGCGAATATAAGCGCACATTGCATGTTTTATTGAACTTGATTGGACTTTATTGAAAATTGCCGTTTTTCTTTATAATTTCAACTTAAGTTAACAATATTCTTCAATTCATTGAAGCTGTTTGTTGAAGTTGAAGTTATCGATAAAATTTTAACCATTGCTATTAGCTCGAATCGTTTGATTTGAACTTTTATGTCGATTTC
This sequence comes from Trichogramma pretiosum, assembly GCF_000599845.2. Classification (NCBI taxonomy): domain Eukaryota; kingdom Metazoa; phylum Arthropoda; class Insecta; order Hymenoptera; family Trichogrammatidae; genus Trichogramma; species Trichogramma pretiosum. Next base: position 862,913 of record NW_019641674.1, read on the forward strand.
TTCACAATCTGCTTCTATCATTTTCTAGCTGCTATAAACTATTTTTTACGTTAACATGAATATTTTATTTGCTACGATCACACGAAATTATTCTTAAAGTTACTAAAAAAATTAATTTTTGATTTTTTACAATAATAATTTTACGCATATTATCATTTTTATTAATATTAAATATTCGATGAAACAACTGACAGTTGAGAGGAAAAAATAGTGTACTGCTGACGAGCACGTTTATGAACAAAAGTAAAAGATCCGTGAATACACACACACACATAAGTACTAACCGGAAGTTGGAATGCATATTCGTGCATGCAATCGCTACCATATAACTCATGAGATTCTAAGAATTCATATTATTTACCCTTCTATTTTTTTACTTTCTAGGCTCTTGACACTCATTAGTATTGAAAACTTTGTAATATTCTACCTCATTCATATATTTCTCCTAACGATAATGTAATTTCAATTATTGATTTAAGTGCTTGATAAAGTATCTATACATTCTATTAATTATAATGGGCTCTGCCAATTTCATAAAATTTTTCAATCATGTCTTTGTCGAAACTTCAAACGCTTTGTTTCAAATATTTTAACAATTTTAAACTATATGAATCTCAATGTGAGATTTGAAGATGCATGCATATAAGCGCACTAAATTTGTTTTTAATCTTTTAGTTTATAAAGTTTGGTGGGTGAAGTTTTTTAAAATGTCATGTAGGTTTCCAGAACGAATTACCAGCCTGAATTCTGCGTCAAAGTAGTAACACGGTCATAAAGTCCAGAAATACTATAGAAGTGGTATAATACACCACAACGCTAGAAAGAGAGTTAGAGAGGGCACGAATGAGACATTAAAATTAGGCAGATCCACTGGGTAAAACGAGGCCATTTCTAATTTCGAACCGCCGCAACAGAGTGCCCGTAAGAGGGTTACCCTCTTGAAACTCCGTACGAGACAATTGATATGATGTTTTTTTGACTGATTAATACGTAAACTAGTCTACCATACGTTTTGCCTGTTACTTGAATAATTTTTAGTAAATACACAAATTTTTAAAAAAATTTGGTCAATTAACATGCCAGTAATCTGGATAATATAGCTCGTAACATCTCGGCGTCTCAAAATAAATATGTTGAGGTTTTTTTCACGGTACTTCGATGTGATTTGTTTTTTATCATGAGCACCGGCGATGTATATATATAGGTGCAGCTTGAGTTAATATTGTAAACCAAAACAGTCGTACTGTTCATCGTATTGATGACATTCTTGATCTTTAAAAATTGTTGTACAAATGCATTACACTGGCACGAGTGGTTTATTATGAATGAATTTGTTATTTCTGCTATTCGTTATTTCCAATTACTTGAATTTTTGAGGAAAAATTGTTACGCCATTAAACTAGGCGGAAAAATCACGTAGGTCTAAAATAAATATTTTCGAGAAAATGGATAAAACTTTTACTTAATGCAGTTTCCCTTTGTCATGACGAAATTATTTACGTCTAAAATACGTGACAAATGCATCATGGTTAGCGTGTACAAAGCGCGACATCAATAGCTGTCTTCGCTGGATGCACAACATCTGAGTTACGCAGATAAAAAAATGTTATGTCGATTCATTTACTCAGTAAATTCAAAGATCCTAATTCAAACTCGTGCGATTATTTTCGAGTACATAAATGCGACCAATTGCAAAGTATGCGCCCAAACGGCTCTCTAGCAAATATTGCAGACGTTGCTCAAATATGCTGTGATGTCCAGTTGCTTAAACGCATTAAACGCTAGCAAGTGCAGGTCAAGTCAAGGAAGTACCAGCAGTATAGTGCTGTTTTACACTTGGGGTTTCATGACCTTCTTATCGTCACGAGTGAGCGTGCGCCGGAAGTTATACTAATACTAGGTGAGGCTGTAGCCTACACGGCATACAGTACATTATGGTGCGTGTTTTATAGTGTACTGTGTCAGAGGCTCGCTCGCTTGCAACTAAGCAAGTCAGCAACAACGGGGAACACGCAGTAGAAAAGAAAATGGCGAAAAAAAGTTGCAGCAGTTTGATGATTTGCTTTCATGCAGTAAACGTAAACTGAAACATGCGCTTGCTACAGTATTGTCCTTTTGTTTTTTACTAACGACGAATAGCCCATATTGGGGAATTTCCTAGTTAGGTCAAATTTAGCGGTGCAGGGCAGTCGTAATAAAGCCATGCTGCTTCGAACATCTCACTAAACGTGTTCTTATTGATTTATGCAGCTTGTATTTGGCTTTTTTGTTAACTGTACATAAGGGTTACAGAGACTAAATGACAGTCTCGTGCTCTACTAAGGTCCCCTTTCAAAGCTCACGAATAAGCCTCCGTTGTTCAGTTTATGGATTTACTATCGTTGCACGTACAGGACTTGTGACATGAAAGACGCTGCGCTTCTAATTTTTTTCGTCAGGCGCGCGCGATGAAGGACGAGATAAAAATGCGCTACAACTCATCTGGTACTTTGATTATAAAAAAGATTTCAACTTGAGAACGAGTCTGTTCCTATTGTCACTTTCCGTAAAAGTATATTCAGCTGCAAGCGTATAATTTTGAAAATATATGGTATTTTTGAGAAGGAGGATGCTTTCTCGTCAGTGGCGATTTTCGAGTTAGAGTTTTTTCTCGTCGGGTCAAAACCAATGTTCATTTTTCGCGTCGTCATCGAATTCGCAGGATCCAGCGGAGCAAAGAAAATGCAAAATGCACGCAGAGTGCTTGATCAACACTGATCCCACAGTGACAATAGTTGGCAAACTAGTTTTACTCCACTTTGCGGCCTGCTTCTTGGATAAAATATTCAAGTTTCCACCTTATTCAGGCAAGCGGTCGGCAGAAAAAAAAGATGGAATGAAAAAAAATTATACGGACCACGCATCGCAGTTACAGTGGCGAGCAGATCTTGGAAAACTGGCTCCGTGGCCCGTATTTGCCTCCGGCTGTCTAGCCAACTGCTGCACCGCTGTATACTGATGTATAAGATTGAGCACACGTTTCATCGCGTCTCGTACTGCCTAGCCATCGAGTAGTTGGTCCAAATCTGCCTTGGCATGAATAGAGTGCCGAGTTATCGTAGCCATTAAAGAGGGAGACCTGTGTGCTCGTGTTCAATCGGACTTGCTTCGCGCTTTTCCTTGATTATGATATATTAAAGACCACAGCACGAAACGGCTACGACTACTTTGTGCATAATTATTTCGACATAAAAACATTTCGAGGGAAGAACAGTGAATGAGCCTTAGCGTTACACTAAAAAGATTGAGCGATATAAAAGTGTAGCTCTAGATAATTCGGCTGAAATCATCGAGTCTCGTCGATGAAATTTTTAAAGCTGCAAAAAAAAAATTTGGCAAAAATCAAGAGAGTTTTCTTCAGTTCCTCATCGATATTTATGTAAGTTACGAGGCGAAAGCATATGATTTGTTCGTGCATAAATAAAAAAGCGCAAGTCCGGAGATGCCGAAGATATTCGGTACATAGTATTGTGCTCGAGCAATATGACTTGTTGCTTGCTGATCTTACAATATATAGTACGAGGCAGCTCAGTTATCGAATTTTGAGCAACATTAACTCTGACAGTAAATATTATACTCGAGGATTTCTCACAGACCCATGCTTGATACACTACTTTTTGTACAAACCCTAAAGCTAGTTCGAGAAGTGTGCTAAAGATCTTGATATATTCTTGATATATATATAAATGTACATAAAAAAAGCTGTGTAGCGACTAAATTTTTTTTCTCTGAGCATAATCTCTTCTTTAGATTTATACTCTGGCTTGAAAGTGCTTGCATTGCGCGAGAACATGTCTCGAACACCTCGATGAAGCTCTTATTAAATTCGCTTTGAGCGATCGGTTCGATCGTCTACGTACAACCGCTCTAGATCTTCTTCTTTAGTTTTGTAAACACAGTCGAAGATTAGCCACTGGCAGTTCTTATAAACGGTAAGCGCATCGAGAAATCAGCAGAACTCGGCGTTAATTGACACATTGACATTGCTCGCTCTATTCAGTATATCACGAAGCATTTAGTTGGCAGAAAGTCGAAGCGAAAGAGCTAAGCACGCGCAAAAGAGAGAAAGAGAGAGAGAAAGTATACCAGAAAAGCAAAGGTAAACACGACGACTAGATTAAACGCGTATTAGTCGTCTCAAAAGATTCTGAACACTATTTTCCATGTGACGGCCAAAGTAAGCAAGCAACATCGTTTGGTAACGTGCACGACTCATTGACATCACAATGGCTTTCTTAGCTCGGCGCACTGAGTGCTAATATACCCATTCCACGCGCATGTAGCATATATAAAGTGCCCGCAATATAGACTATCGATAACAGTAGCCCGAGTTAAAGAGTATAGCCGGATACCTACTAAAGAGAATATAAGGAATGTACAGCGAGCATTGACCCAGTATTTATTTTGCAGCTTACCTGTCTTGGAATGCCGTCCGTCATGACTAGTTGTGCGACTTTTTGTGAAACGCCTCATCGGCACGCGTCGACACCGTACTACTTTTCGACTTACCTTATTATTCATTTTTCGTGAATTATAGTCGTAGAAAAAACAATATTTTATCAGCAACTTTATTGCGATAAATCGATTGCTCTACATTTATCTGAGTGTCAACGCATGATGGACTGCATAGTTTGACGATAAAAAAAGAACACGTTGTTTCAGAAGTCAAGCGCAGCTGAATAAAGAAGAATTTTTCTAAATTCCCGACAACGATCGTCTACACTCTGATTTACTACCCTTCATAAAGCTTCAATAGCAATCAAAATTGCGAACGCGTTAGAAAACTCCTCTCAGAGCAAAGGTTGGTTTAGCGATACATGCTGTACACTTGATTAGTTGTTCAATGACACTGAATCACGATTGTCGATGGTTTGGAATTAAACGTCAAGATGCGACTACGCCGACTTTCACTTCTTTTCTGACTTTTCTCTTCACCGTTGATTTCGTATACTGTTTTTAGACTAGTATGCGCGTTTTACACCGATAGTGAGCTATGCGCGAGCGATTCGATTATAATGCCCGCTAAGGTTTGAGAGTCATTGCAATTACGGTTCAACGACCGAGTCTGTGCATACGTTCGTGGTAAATTCAAGATTTACACGGTGCTCACGGATTAAATTTCAGCATATGAATTTATTATATCTGCAATCGTCGATCTCACTAAAAGCGTTGTTTTTTACATATACTGCTCGCTCTCAATTGCGATCGCCCTTTACACCGGACGAAGAATTAAATTTTTGCTTTTTCGCTTGAGCAAAAATTCCAGTTTTGAATATTTAGAATTAGCCTCTATTTCAGAGAGATATATAGCACAGAAGCAAGCTTGAACTCATTTTTTGTAGCTGCAGTTAAAGCGCACGTAACAAACGTGGGTTCCTTTATACTTTTCACATTGATCGTTATAAACTAAGACGGCTCGGCTGCTTATTGGAATCAAGAGCCCGCATTATTGTCGTCGTTAATCGGAAACGGGGGTAGTTCGTCTAAAGTTCGACCTACATATACCCCAGCGCATACCCCAAAGCGGCTGTTTCCTACTCTTGAGGGCGTTGACTTGAGAGCGAGCTCTACTACTGAATGTACAGATTTTTTCTCTGCACGATGAAGAAGAAAAAAGAGTGGAAATCGAAAAAACCTTCAGAGTCGGAGCATACGGAACTATGGACGTTTTTCTTGGCGGAGGCGCTTACGTACAGCAAAGAACAGCAAGAACGATTAATTTATCGGCTACTGCATGAGTGGCAAACAAGCGAGGGCTCGATACTTTGTTCATTGCGTGCATGAACTTATCGTTTTTTTCCCTCTAAACATTTTCTACTTTGATTTGAAAAATCGAACCTTGAAAGCCGAGTAAGAATTAGCGAAAATTGGTACAGTTACAAAAGTACTTTGGCTTAAATTTCTGTTACATTGTTAGCATTTTGTGCAAAATTCTATCGGTGCTCTAAGATCCTTCTCTGAGTAATCAAATAACAATAAAACTATGATATTGATACTAAAATGATTCGCTTTCATAATACTACGTAATACATATATAATATGTTAACTAAAAAGATATATCATCACCGTCCATAGGTCCTTCTCTCACTGTTTGAAAAAGATCGGAGACTGGCAAGAAGAGCTGTAATTTATACTTCAGTCCGTCATTGTTTTTTCGAGTAATGAGAAGGACCACGTATAATTGCAATATTAAATCCTGATATGAGTCGTGTGAGGATTGTATGTTTTCTATCTGCTTTTTTTGTGAGTTTTTTCCTCCTCTGCGTAACCTGCTTGTCCCTTATTTGTTCGCTTATATTCCAGCAGATTATAGTAAAAAAATTGTTCATAAATTCTTTCCCCATAAAATTCAAAAAATCCTTTTACACATCCCACGTATACTTTTTCGTTTGAACGTTAATGGGTAAAAAAGAATGCGTTTTTTTAATTTTTACGAAATTGTCATCCGCGTTTTCCTTTTCTATAAGGCAAGTTCCGATAAAGGATAGCAGTAGAGAAGACCAATATTAGATATATCAAAGAAAACAAAAGTTAATAATTTACTTTTTCGAAATTATTGGAGATCGTAGTCGCACTATAAATTAATGTTTGATGATTTTTTTTTTATTTCTGTTGCAGATAAGAAAGTTACATTAGTGAAAAACTTGAGCGTCTTAAAGGCCACAGAGATAACACAGAACTTGAACTACGATTCTTGAATCATAGTAAAACTAAGCTAAAATGGGTGCCCGACAAAGCAAAAGATCCGTTGACATAACTACAACGCCGAAAAAAGAAGGTCTGCCAGCTGAAGCCGGTGCTGCCGGCGAGGCCGTGGAAAAGATCGAAAAATTGGGAGTCATCGAAGAGGTAGCCGCTGCTGACGCTAACGCCAAGCCCACCTCGAATGGAGTAGCGCCTCACGCCGAAAAAACCGACGACAAGGAGAAAGATAAGGATGAAGCTACCGAGAAAGACAAGGACAACGAGGTCAGTATTGAATTTATGCTTCATATTAATAAAATGCAACTCAAGCTATGCAAACGAGCATTTCATTTTGTGCTGCTTTTGTCAGCGTTACAGTTTCTGAGTATCTTTATCGCTCTAAATGTATACACTTGATAAAAATGAGATATTTCGCTTAATTGTCCTACTTGAAATGCATTGCTCTCGCGCATTGCTGTTATTATTATTGTTGCGCGTCTGATAAGGCCAGTCGAGACCAAGTTTGCGGGCGTTTTTTTCTCTTCGGCAGTCCAATACTTTTCTATTACAATAAGTTTCTTGTATTTCTGATGTTAACAAACACTAGACGACGATCGAAAGTGGAAGGAAGTTGAAATAGGCGCTCTTGGCACTGCTGCATGAGCACAGACCAAGTCGACGATTGTGGCTGGCGCCGGTTTTGTCTATACTTATAAGCGGTCTGCATATATATATGCTCGCCTGTTACATCAGTGCTGCTTCTGTTGTGGTTGCGGCATAGATAGTTATTCTGTGCGTGTGTGACTTACGACGTTGGCGTAATAGATCATTGGCCTCTCCGACTCGCCAAAATTGTAAACTTGACGCCGTGATCTGTTTATTTATCAACTTAGCGTGCTTATATGCGATAAATGCCAATGGAACTATAACTACAGATGTTATTTTACAGTCTACCATCATCCTCGCTCCGATGATCGACAGCGTCGACTGAATATCATACATTTTTATTTTTCTTATTTTAGATTATGGTTTCATTGGCATAAGTTTAACTTGTCGCGCGCGGCAATTCCGCAATTTTTTTGCTTTACCTGTAACAATTTTAAATTAAGTGAAAGATGAAAAAATAAGGGAAGAACTTTTCTACAATCATCATAGAAAATGCTTTTCCTGTGTTTCATTTTAGAGCATCGCGTGGTTCTGCGTGGTCGCAGAAACGGGCGTTGGACTTTTATCTCGCGTCGCGTATACGATTTTTCTTTATCCCCATCTTGAAAGAACGTTTGATTAAAATAGTTGTAAAATATTTTATTTAAACAATTTTTTTTCATCAATAGCGATAATTTATTTAATGTTTTATAATCTTTTTCTTTTTTTTTCATGTTAATGATGTTTATACTTTCTTCTATTACAGTTTGTGGATTACTAAGTATAAATACGGGTAGAATTTGACGAAAATCCCCACCTAATACTATTTTTTTACCACTAAAAGGTTCACCTTTTTTTTCAGTTAGATCTCAAAGAGTTAAGTCTACAATTTCTATCGCTTTTTTCTGTATCATTGATGCTTCATCTCAAATTATTATGTCCGCTTGATAACACAGCAACTGCTTTGCTGACTGTCCCTTGCTTATCTACAGCTATATAAACAGAGTTGAAACGCGATATTTCCTTCAATCGACTTCAGAAAATATATAGGCAGCTTCGCAAGCAACCCGCAGCCAATAGTGTGCAGCTGTCACGCACACGAGGAGAGAAACCCCGACTCACGAGACAAGTCAAGCGTACCTAGCTCGCTGTTCTATCGTTTCTTCGAGTTCCTTCGACTCGACTCCTTCCTCTTCATTTCCATTTTTCGTACAGTATATATATGTATTATATGTATATATATGGCTCTGAGGCAATAATATTCCGTAGGCAATGGTACTGGATTTGCCCTTACCCGCTTACCATCTCGATAGCCTTTACCAGCTGTTGTAGGCGCTTGAGCTGCTAACATTTGTCTCGATTCGACTGACTAAGGCAGGGGCATATATATAGCTTGTGTCTATTCGGAAAAGTCTCACTGCGCACAGACAAGTATGCAACGATTGTTGGAACTTTCATAAGCTGGAATTTAATTAACTGTGCAGACTTTGTAATTTGTAGCAAGCCTCGCTGTCAAAAACGACGATCTTTCCACGAGTTGTGAGCGCCGCCGAGTAAGAATTTTTTACTCTTGAATAAAAGCTTAGTAATTCATATAAATTGTTGAGTACGTTCAGAAAGCCCTCTTTTACGCAATTCATCATTGCGGGGATCGAGTTGAGTTCACCCCATAAATTGCCAATAGCAGACACTAGTTTCTGCGAAACATCAAAACATATACGAGAAAGCGGTAAAAAAAACAGCGTACACAAGTTCGAGCTTAATATAATAGCATTTTTGGCCTCTTCGGAAAGTTATGCATGACCTAGCTTATACAAGCGGTGCAAAGAGAGTCATTCGTGCGATGCTTCTCGGACAGAGAAGAAGGGATAAAGAGGATGCAGACGCACACCTGGCTTCTTGGCATGGTTTACATATAGGTACTCTGCACTCGCTCGTCTTACTCGTCATAGGTACACCGAACATGCTTAGAGGTGCGTGTGCTTGCTTGTGCCGTCTTGATATATTATGTCGAGTCGAAAATCTTGCGAAGACGTATCCAACTTAAGGTGTCTGTTATTTCTCGATTTGTTTTTATTGCCTCTTCCTTCCCATAGATGTCTTTTATTCTACTATAACATGAGAATTAAATGTATTTTTAAATGGGAAAAAATTGAAAATTAGATTCTTAGTGCTGAAAATGAAAAAAAAAACTGGCAACTGACACTTTTACATCAAATGGCCCTATGCATCTTTCGGCGTTACAAAATCTTTCCTTTAGCTGTAAATTGCGAGTGTAACTTATAATTTAACAGGGGAATTGTATAAGCGTACAGTAACGCATAAGCTGTGGCGCCTTTAGTTAGATTTTGCAGTTTTCTCTTCAATGAACTCCAATAAATTAAAAAAGTTTCCTTATTCTTGTCAATTCCTGATTAAATTTACCTTCATCATCGCAAAATCGTACATAAAAATCTTGATAGAACATCAGTTCTACCATTATGAAAACTGAAAAAATCCCATGTTAAACCAAATCGAATAAATGTAGAGTAAATACATCGATTACCTGTACTTATTATATGTAGTCAAATTCGACAAAATATTATATGTAATGAATATTAGATTATAGATTATAGATTTTAAAGTTTAAAATTTTTATAAATTTTAAATTTGTTCGATTTGCATAAAATAGTTATTTATGTAACAAGTGCCCAAAAGGCGTTTTTGGGCACGAGTGTGCGGAAAAAGACACGAGTGCCGGCTATGCCGGCACGAGTGAGTGTTTTTTCCGCACACTGTGCGCAAAAAGCTGGGCACGTGTTGCATATTAGTATATTTTGTAACAAGTGCGCGAAGCAGTTGACTCATCCAGGAGTTGTTTTCACCCGAGCGTAGCGAGGGTGCAAAGACTCCTGGGTGAGTCAACTTCCTCGCGGACTAGTTGCAAACGATATTTTTTAACTCTGCTTGCGAGAAACTAGGGTTTTCTGACGATTTAAGGTTAGAAAGCCCGTGTTTCGCGCACGCAGTGTTAAAAAGAATTTTCTCACATTCCATTCAATAGAATAGTTTTTTTGCCACTATTATTATTATTTAAAAAACGAAAAATGAGCCAATGAATATACCTAAAAGTAACACACTACTTCGGATAAAACAAGTCAAATAGTAAACGCAAGAACTTCACTATAGCTTATCACTAATAGGTGACTCACGCGCGCAAACAGCAAATGCAAGCAATGTAAAGAAATCGGGGAGTTCACGCGTGCACAGGTATATAATAAATCGCGTGTAATGTACGTATGTAATACCGTTGGCCGCCTAGAACTTTTTATTCTCTTATTAGCAAAAATTTCATTGTACCGACAATATGTCTTTCCCTTCTTCATGCACAGTTGCTCGCTCTCTTTAGTCCATTTTTCTTGCTATGTGTTCCCTATAATTACATGCATAATGTGATAAAACACACGTTATGTTTGTTACCCTGCAAAATTTAATTGTCTTTTTTCACTATTTGATCAGTCAGACAATTCATCATGAGATCACTTGTTTCAACAGACAAACATAAGTTCAAGTGCTCTGCAATTTTATCGTGCTATGTTTATCATTATGAACATTCTTTTTATTTTTGATACCCTTTCTTTTCTTCATAACCGTAACTTAAAGAAGTGGAACGACCTTTATTTCTTATGCAATTATAAGGCCTTCACAGTCGGCCTTATGATTATTCTCCGTTATTATGTGCCTATCTCTTAATCAATTCTGCTTGACAGCATAACTGTTATGAACCCATATGTCATCTTTTGACACTTCAAATTGTTATGAAATTTGTCTAAATACTAAGCATTATAGTGAGCATATAATCTCACTCGAAAGAGAAAAGTACGGATAGTCAGTAGAAGAGAGAAGATGAAATTTATTAGTTTTTTTTACATCAGAAAACATGTCTCTAGTATCTTTAATTTTTTTAATTGGTTCTGGATTCATCAATAATGGCCATGATTTATCTATGATTCCCTGTGTCAAAGTTCTGTGCTGCATGAATCTAAATGCAATTTTTGATCATTATGGACCTTAGGTGGAGCAGATTTTTGATTCAATTACTTATTCAATCTGCCAGTCTTAAAAACTACCAATAAGCGCTAAATTTTAGTATGCAAAAAATTTTCCAAGCCTTTTTTTGAAATACTTACTATTCCACCTACAGTACAAGTTTCGGGGTTGTGAATACTTATGGCTTTATTTCCTACGTTTATATCGTATATTTTTGCATTTAAAATGTATACTTTTCGTTTTTTGTTATAAAACTTGATTAAGAACTTGAAAGGTATAAGATGATTTTCTTAACACAAAGAAGTCAGTTTTTTAAAGCAAGCACCTTCGAAATGATGTACACCCGCCGGGTTAGATAAGCGGACCCCAAAAATTTGAGATCGATTAGTCGCTTCCTTCACTGCGCAGCGTACGTCGTAAAAATGTAGTCACGCGCTGTTGTTTATAAACAGTGAAGGAAGCGACTAATCGATCTCAAATTTTCGAGGTCCGCGTATCTAACCCGGCGGGTGTACAATCATTTCATCATTTTTAAAGGGATAAGTAAGTTCAAATGAAATTAAATATTAAATAGTGGAGGAAATTATAATGAATAAACACTTTTAACATCACTACTGTTTTGAAAAATATTTACTCTTCATTTTCTCGATATTAATGAAAGTTTGAAAAAAATAGAAACAAATCTGGTACCTTAACTTTGTAAGGTTTACAATTTATTTTTTATTTTTAAGTCAACATATTCACTGAAACTGTTGAAATTGTATATATTCTGTACTAATATTTTGCTTAATTTTTTATATTGCAGAAACCTGAAGAGGCATCAATGAAAGAAGAAGCCAAAAATGAACCAGTTACCGAAGAAGTTGCGGTTTCTGATACTACGCTCGAAAATAACGCACCTGAATTAACGTCTCCATCCGAACCAACCAGTCCTGCCAGTCCAACTAGCCCATCTGATACTCCTAACACCAAGGAAAAGAAAAAGAAGGAGGTATACTCGCCTACCATTTGTTTTTTCATCGTTTTTATTTTCACTCATATTCGCTTTACTTACAAGTGAGAAATAAAACTCAATTTGTATTGCTTTTTAATTACAGAAAAAGAAGTGGTCATTCAGATCAATCAGCTTCAGCAGAAAAGATAAGAGCAGGCCAAAAGACACGGCATCAAAGAACGGAGACGTTGCCAAGGAAGAACCTCTGGCAGAGGTAAGTTTAGTGTCATTGCTTTTACGAACTGTAATCAAAATCTCCTTTAACACAAACAAATTATCTGATCTTACCGTTACGATAAAATGTATTAAACTTATTTTGGAATTTTTCATTCCAACGAGGTATTGTAAGATAGCAAGTTTCCTTGAAATTTTATAAAAGCATTTTTGACTGACCACCACCTCATTCAGTGGTTTGTTTGAACTATAAATCAATAAAAACTTTTAATTGGAATAATTTAAATGAATCACCAATTACTTGTGGTCAAAAAAGTTTAAACTGACCGTACTGGTGAATGTTGCATGACAAGTGATATTCGGCTTAAGTCGTAGTGAATAAATCCAGTTACAGTGCATTTGTTAAAATGTAAAAAAAGATTAAGATTAGACGCTTGAATACAAATAATTTGTAAAATTGTTGAAAAAATTGACACTGAATAGCTCAGCTGTTCGTAATGAGATTAGGTATACTTACAGTTGACAAAATCGAATCGTGCTTTGTTTCTAAATTTCTTCTTTTTTCGCTTTATCTTGACGATATAATTTAATCAAAATTCGATTTTTAAGCTCATTTCAAGGTTTCAGGTATGATATTCAATGCATCACTCTTGTCTTCGCTTCCACCCGATAACCCTTGACTGACTTCAAGTATCCTCCATTACATTATGATCAAACAATTTTTTACAGGTTTAGTTATGAATGAAGATAAAACTATAGCTCACTGAGAAAAATGACTTCTCAAATTTCTCTATATTTATAAAAATTGTTCCTTTAACATACTACTGACAAGGAGAACCTTTAATTTCCGGGTCTGAGTCCCTACCTGAAAAGTATTTGTACTCTAACTTTTCCATGTCCTGAACACCTTACCAAACAATAAGTATTTAACTCAATCTGTTTACTGTGAAGGTGTTGAAATACATTGTTTGGGAAGTCAGGAATGTACAAAAAAATTATAGAGCGATTGGGGCCTTCCATCACCATTTTTCAGAATTCCAAAGTTAGCCTTTTTCGCATTTTTCCGTAATTTATCTAAGATCGCAAATATTTCATTAAGCTCTAGCTCAGTGTAGAAAAACTCAAAAGTAAAAGTGCATGGGACCTTTTTTGTTGGAAATCGTCCAAATTTTCAAAAAAAAAAAAAAAAAAAACACAAAATCTAATCAAGTATGATCCGGACTTTCCTTTCTATAACTATTTAAGAAGCTTCCTCAACATGTCAACTACTCGCTTGTAAATTTTTATAATGGTTTGAGCATTATTACGCTCTGGAGACGCTAATATGTATCGAAAAACGTGCAAAAAAGGCCCCTAAAGCAGAGTATAGCCTTAGATCTTTACATGTTATACATGCTAGGCAAACTCAAACCTCAAACATAAGTACATGATAAACTTGAAGAGCACAAAATTACCTTTAATTTGCTATATGTAAAAACTCTCTAAGTCCTCTAGAACCGAAGATACAGCTGTTTGAAGTTTCACTGAGAATTAAAGCATTCAATCTGTTCTTTTCATAGACCAGTTGATATGATACTTGAATGTTCAGTAAAACTTCAAATAGCTCTATTCGTAACGCAGAGAGTCATTAAAAATGAAAGTGATGGTTCATATTTTCTTATAACGCCAACTTTTTTCTGTCTCTTTTGTATTTTATGAGTATCAGCATTGTTGTCGCATGTGTGTATTTCATTGTATTAAACAAGTTCAATGACACGAGTTTTAATTTGCATCGAACCCATTCATCTCAAATTTGCAAGTCAAATAAAATGCTTCGCAATTAAAAACTTAGCTCAGCAAAAAGTCTGCGTCAGTTGAACGGATTGATATTTACGACGCAGGCACGACCAGGCGATATTGCGTGAAGAATTTGGGTTCGTGACCGATAGTCTTGAGAATAAGTTAAATTATGACCGAGACTATGATTCCCATAAAGTAGCCCGGGTGATTAAGAAGAAGATTGCCTTGTGTATATCAGTGATGTTTGTTCTAGACGTATAGAGTAAGCTCGCCAATGTCCTCGTGACAGCAAGTGCCGGTTGGCGACTGCGCTAATTGTAAATTTCCCCTGGGTTTCTTGTAAATTTTTTTTCCCTGCGCTCCATCGTCTGCTTGAAAACCACTAAGTGCCAGATACAGCGACAAACAACAGTGCAGAATTTCGAGGGTGTGTCTGAAACGCTTAGATAAATTTATTCCTCAGCCCATCATGCGCAATCTATATCTTGTCGCAATTACCAGCACTGAGGTCATGTATACCGCGATTTGTTTTTTTTTTCAAACCACTTGATATTTTTTGTTAATTTTCTCATCATCATGAAAGTCTCATTTTTTAAAACAAATTTGTCAATATTTTTTATTTTGTTATTTGAAATGGTTTACATTTTAAAGCTTCAACAGTAGCGATCGAATAGTAGTTCAATTTTTTCAATAAATTGAAGTTCATCGCTTACCATTGCTAGAAGTGTGAAAAAATGATAAGTATCAAACACGTTTTCTAGGATTTCATCATTGCAATAATTTGACTTGCATAATAAAAAAGAAATTGCATAATAAAAAAGAAAAGAACAAAGCCATTTCATACGATACGATATACAAACGCGTAGGGTAAAACAACGAGAAGCTTAAGATAAACGTGTCGCTGACATGAGCTTTAAGATATATCAAAGACCTTTAGTGAACTTTGAGATATAGCACGAAGTTACGCACATGCGTATACGATATGTATTTTTATGTATGTACGCATGGGTATGAATTTATCGAAGCTTTTGGTCACATAAATTATTCTATGAGCATAAGCGATGAAACATAAATTTACCCAATCGTGCGCTATCATGATCTTATTGCCGAGTCTGTTAGTGGAAAATGAGAACGAGAGAAGAGAGAGTCGTACGTCTTCACCCCTATCACTCAAGAGGTTCAGCGCGTATTTTGCATGTCTTCGCTGTCCTGCTTCAAAGCCATTTGCTCTTTTAACGAGATTGTAAATACGCTTTTATATACAATGCATGAAGAACCATGTTTTTATGTTCCCTACGCGAATTGGCAGGCCCAAAAAATGTTGACATTTCGGACAAATGAACATTTTTTATTTTCCATTTGTCGGATAAATAATCGTACTCTGAAATTTTCGTTTTTATTATTAAGTTTCATAAAGCTTAAAATAATTCATAGTAATAGTCGTGGACTTGTTGGTCGTGTTGAGTAAGTTTAAAAACTCCAACACACATGGCATTAAAAAGTTACTTCTCTCAAGTTACTAGACAAATCTCAACCAAATTCGGCAAAGTTTAATCACTATGTTCCATAAACTGCTCATAGTAATAGGATCGGTCGTTAATCTGACTCAAGTTATATCTGATCTCTCTCTCTCTCTCTCTCTCTCTATAAGCAAGTATACACTGTACATATGTATTGCTCTAAAGAATTGGTTTGAAAAGTAAAGAGGAGGCGAGTAGAGCGCCGGCGCGTGCAAACGTTCCGACCCCCGGGATTCCGGTGCAGCAGCTGCAGCGCCAATCAATAAGATCTCTCATCCGCTCAATTTTATACTGTTTGCGAGTTTCAGGTGCGTCTTCGTTACCTTTTAAGCGGCAAATATGTTATTTGTCTTTCACTTCATTCGTATCTCTGCAAGGTGATTCGCGAAGATTACGCTTCTCCATTCGATTTTTGTAGTAGCTTCGCCATGTACAAGAATCTCACTTTGCGTTATGCGCATTCTCGTTACGAGCTCACTACAGTGAAAACTAGCTCGTGTACCCTCGCCCCTGGTTATCCTTGATGCGAGTTGCTTATACATTTGTCGCTCTTAACCGCGTGTCTGAACTAATAACTTATCGCTCTTAGCTTATCACGTGCTCAATCGTATAGGTACATACGTGCGCGACCCGAGCTATAACAGGGATGAAGAAAAATGATATTTGAAAAAGTTATCACACACTCGTTTTTGCACTCGTGTAGATAAATTGAGAAGATTGGCTTTTCACGCGGCAAGTGCGGCATGCATTAAATGCCCAACTGAGGATGTTAGCAAACCTGCACTCGGCGTGAATCTTGTGAATCGTTTTATTCCAACGATCTGGGACCTAGCTTTCACGATAAGGCTGAACTTGTAACTTTTTTGCACGTGACTTACAAAATTAAAATTTTTTAATTGTGCATCAAAATAAAACAGCTTAGCAAAACGCTTGGCAAGACAACAAAAAATCGTCGAGAACTTGATTTTACCTCTATTTTGCGCGCTGATAATTTGTACATAAGGCAGGGAAAAGGTAGGGGAATTTCAAAAAAAAAATTTTTTTTTTGAACTTACAGTAAATTGAATTGATCCATAAATCATATATTTATAATTAATAGTTATTTGTGGAATATTCAGTTAAATTTTCAGTCTAAAATAACGAAAAATAAACTAGCTACAGGAAATTTTCACACGCAATGAAAAAAAATCCAGTGGACACTGTGACTCAAAATTTACTCGACCGATCCACTTCATACCTAACACATTATTTGAGTAAATAATATATGAGGTAATGACTTCAAGATAATTGAACTTTTTGCATTGTTAAACGCTTTTTACCAACATATAAGATGACTTTTTAAATGACAAAAACTAAAAATCATTTTTAACGAAAAATCTCGATACCATTACCTCATATTTTATGTAGTTAAATAGTGTGAAAAAATTGAAGATGATCGGTTGAGTAAATGTTCAGCTACAATGTCCCCCGCAAATAATTTTTTTTCAAACTATAGTTAGCTTATTTTTTGTTATTTTGAGCTGAAAATTCAACTGAATGTTCTTCAAATAACTGTTTATAATATATTATTTATAGATAAATCCATTTTACTATATGCTAAAAAAAAGGTATTAAAATGATGCTTGAGAACAATCTAACACACCCCCCTTCATTAATTTTCCTAACTTGTTAATTTGTTGAAATCGACCAAGATTTTTTAAATTTATTTTCATATGTTTGGTACCTTCATTGAAAGAACACGACGTTTGTTATTCACCATGTAGTGCGTACTAGATAATAAGCTAGCAAACTCGGGCTTCAGATTGTAACGAGATTTCCTGCTGCGTACGCGCCTCGACTATAAGGTGTCGAAGTAATTTTCCTCGACCCAACGTGGCTGCGGCTACGGCAGCGCCGTCACTGTACATCAGATGGCGCATACGCGATGGCTTTTCGATAGTGTCAAGACTTATACCGGTTATTTCTTCTTCCAATCCTACAAGCACATTATTTTATGGAATTAAAAAATTGATGATGTTTCTCACTAAGCTGTTTCATGATAAAAAAGTGTTTTTTAATCATGAACTCGATGTTTCTGTTAAGAATTTAATAAGTTGATGTAAAAATTATTTCTGATCTATTTTATAATTAATTTTTAATAATGATATTTAAAAACTCAATTGGTGAAACACTAATGAATATTAATATTTCCATTATACTTTTATGAAAATTTCAACAATTTAAAAATCTCTCAATAACACTAGATATTTAATTAACTCCATCATAAAAAATTTTTTGAGATACCACAAAGTCGCGATTGATAATCTGCAGAAGCGTAGCAAACGTTTTTTAACAATTTTCGCTTACTGACTACTTGATTACATCTAAATAAGAAAATGATTGTAACTTAATGTACTTAAACAGAGTAGAAACAATGCTATGGTTTTTAAATTTTTTTGAAATGGAAAGTTAGGAAACATTATATTCTCGTTTGAAAGGAGATGGAAAAGTTGAGAATTTAGCAAGACAGGTTCGTACTGAAAAAACGTTACACGCACATAAAAAGCTTCATCCGCAGTAACTGTTTTTCCTAGAATCTCTAGAAAAGTCTTATATATTAGCTCAAATGCAACATCAGAGCGTCTGAAAAATATCGCATTATGATATATGATATATATCGTATATGATATATATATGATATATGTATTAGAGCAAAAATGAGCAAAAACAAGTGAGTCGGACAAGTGAGAAAAAACAAATCAATCTCACCGCGATTTCGACTCAATATGCCTCTTATGGAGAACTTTGTATGTTCTGAGAGGAAAGAAGAAGTTATTAGCTTTACATAACTTTGAATTAAATGTTGAATGTTGGATGTTGAAACAAAACTTTATCATTTACGGCTACGTTGCCAACCTAAATTCAGCGAGCGAAAACTTTTTTGCCACTTCGTTTGAATAATCTACCTTTTTGCTTCTGCGCTTGAGTTAGATACCTTTTTGCTGCTGCGCTCGAGTTCGATACCTTTTTGTCTCTGCGCGCGAGATTATAGATAATTATCAGTAAAAGTTTCAGAAAGATGGATTTGTCATTTAATTTTTAGGCTGGCTTTCAAATCTCCTGAAAGATGAATTTCTTATTTCACAGATGTCCAGTGACACATGAGTAAATTTTATATCGAGCCCTGTGATATATGTGACGCAATAAAGTCACATCAAATTCAAATTTGTCCATCCTAATCGTAATATTTCTAACCTATACTTAAAAACTTTATTTTTTGTTTTAGGTAAGTGAAGCACGATCTCTGAGAGGAATTGGTCAGCGACTTCGCGAGCGGTTTTTTAAGGTTTGACACGTCCAATTTTTTTTATCCACCAATTTTCTTCTTCGCAACGTCTTTCTGCGTTCATACTTCTATCATGATTCTAACATGATTATTAAATAAAGAAACAATATTTTGATGAATGAAAGACCAAGTGTTACCAGGGACACTTGCGTCCGATGGTTGCAATATAAATAGTATAAAAAACGTATTGAAAATTTCTATTTCAATTGCATGGGCCATAAAGATAGGAAAAAGAGGAAAGTTAATAATGATTGGGTGATTAAAATAAATGGCTAAGTATAAATGCAACGGACGACTTTACGATAATGAAAAACAATAATCATTTTTGTTAACACTGTGTTGTATTGGGGCTAAAATTAATTTCGAAATATTTGCTCTGATCATGCCAAAATCATAAATAACATATCTGTTTCCTTGATAAATAACATAACAAACTATTATAGTTTTGAAGAACTTGCTCATTCGTATTTATGAAAATATACGATTTTTATGTATCAAATAAGATGATCTCCAAGAGTGGTAATATTGCCAATTTTATGTGACTTTTTTGTCGTTTTTCTCCATTTTACTGAGACTTGCTACTTTTTTAACGAGAGAATAAAATGACATGCCTTTAGAAGAACAGTTCTTGCCGCGGGTGCATTTTATTATTCAATTTTATAAGCCCTTAAACTTGTTTGTTACATAGTAATCGTTGAATTGTATAACAAACGGCATTTTTTAAAGTGAAATTCCTTTATATGTTTTTAATACAGTTGTCCACATTTGTTTCACGTTCATAACTTCTTATGTACGGCCAATTCTCTGTGAAGTCGAATGGCCAAAATAATTTTTTTTCTGCAAATTTGAAAAACTTGTTGTATTTGATGTCAGATTTGTCCCTAAAAAATTTTAGAAAAATTTGGGCTTCCTATGACACTTTTTCAGAGGCCCAAAGTTGGCCATTTTAGGGTTTTTTCGAAATTCATGAAAAATCACAAATTCATATAATTCTTAGATTAAAGTAGAATGATTCAAAAGTAAAAGTGCCCACGAGCTTTTTTGTTGTAAATTGTCCAAATTTTCAGAAAAAAGTATGCCAAAGTGATTTGAGCTATCTAGGAAAGTGGAAAGGGCAAAAAACTTGAAACTATAGGTCATTACGGCATGAAATAAGTAAAGCCTGCTTAAATTTAGCGAATAGCGTGTATCAGTTAATCAGTTTAAGCTGAGATCTTATGCAAAGTACTTATTTCATATACCTTTGTACAAACCGCTGTAGTGTTACATAAATTTTAAGCCACTTTGAACCCCGTTTCATAAGAGATACATGTGTTCAATTAAAAAAAATGTATCTTGTCTACAAAGTATAGTTGTAACACACAGAGATCTCATTTGCCGGCATTCAGCGAAGCATAGCACAATTACATAGTGTCAGTTATGCATCCTCTTGGTTGATGCTGCCCCCAGCCGGAAATCCAATGAACCTATATTTTGAATATTTTTTAATATCGTTGGGAAACTTGTCACGATCATTTCTGCGTATCTTATCCAATCGTAATAAGAAGCCAAAAGACTTTTTTAATTACTTCAGTTTTGGCTCAGATGAACTTTTGTTATAAATTTTACGCTCTTAGACTGCGTTATTGTATTGCAAACTGTAAATAAATTGCGAAGGATAATTAATCGATATGAGTATACAGCGAATTAGTTCTGGACGACTCTCTGTGCAAAGATATACGAAAACACTTTCACTCATAATTCTCAGAAAGTAATCACCCACTTTCAAATGATTAATGATAATTAATTGGATACAATTGTTTGTCCAATAAAGAGAGATCAACCGTCCACTCCAATTACCAAACTACTCAGTCCGTTCTTATTATTTGGGTAATTTATTGTACGTAGCCCATAGAGTCTACTAAAAAAGTCTATTTACTAAGTTATGCCAAGTGAGAAAGAGGAGAGTAAAAAGAAAAACGAGAGAGAAAAGACCAATGCAACTATTTTTCAATCGAAACGCGCTCAAAAACCAAGCTATTGGTGGATTTCATTCGACACCCGGTAGCAGTGGTAGCCATAACTCGTGACGATCACATGCGCTACAGATTTTTTATCATTTGCAAAATAGTAAAACGATGAGTAAAAAACATTGTCAACGACGCAGTAAGATATATAATACTCGATACTCTGTCCACGTGCGCGACTAGCAAATACGCACGCGTATCCATTATAAGGCACGCACGCCAGAGTGTATTATATCACTTGGGATTTTTCGATACGCACATATAGTATGTATATGCCAAGAGGTTGTGCTACGAGTCCCGAGTGCTGGTGGCGTCAGCCAGCCGTCTTCGTTGCCGTCAATTCCAAACGACGCGTACAATATATATTGTGTAAGGTATAGAGTGTCGGGTTTTGCTCGCGCGATCCTAACTTATTTTAAAAGACAGACGAGAATAGACATGTTTATATAGATGAAGCAAGAGAGTGAGAGACCATGTAGCGGCGTGGTTTGCGGCTGTACAACGATTTTTCACGCCAGGGAGTCGACGACGACACCGTCGCTTCTTTTTCCTTTCTTGTCGTGTTTTTTATCTCGATCTACGAGGGCACATATTTTTTTTTCTTCGGACTATTGCTGCATTACTCAGCGTTTCGATGCTTACACTTGCGAACCACGATTGAAAGTTGCTATTATTTTAAAATATATTCCGGCTTATTAAGTTTACACTCGAGATCTAATTCATGCATGCAATGTCTCTGTTTGTATTTGGTTAAATATACCTTCTGATTTTATACCGAAGACGTAGCTCAAAATTGTAATTTTGGGCACAGTGCCAATGATCCATGCCATTGAATTGTCTTTGCGAAATTGAAAGTAAAAAACAAAACGTTACACATTTGCTTTTTCTGGCATTTAAGATAAAACACTCGAGTGTGAATATTAAGTGCGCATCTGGATTCTCATTAACATCGATAATCATTTACTTGAGTGCAAATCTGATGCAACGAGATTAAAAATCATGAAATACCATGCAACTTATCCTAAGCACCTACGGGAAATGCGTCGTTGCAATAATTACGTAAAAGTCGCGAAGAGTACATACGCGTAGTAGGGACAAGAATATGAAACAAACGTCACGGCGTCATTTAATTTATATGCGTCTGCCAATGGACACGTGCAACGGAATGTTGGAAACTACCTAGCCGGAAGCTTGGTATCGACTGCTCGATTGATACGCTGCGTGACTGAGAGTGAAAAATCCATGTATTTTTGCAACAACTGCCAACGCGATCCGGCTTGGAGTAATCGAGCCATAAATTCAACCCTAGGATCCTATCAATACGCGATCCGCACGCAACGGCAGCAGTGCCTACTTCCTGCTCTCGCCTACCTTGCAGCGCGTAGCTCTATTGCGCCGTGCCTACGCGCTTTCTGCTTTATCCGCAAGGTGCATGCGCACGCGTATATTATGTACGGAGCTTTGATTGTTACTTCGATCCACCACGTTATTTCTCGCGCGAATCTTGAGGCTCCCTCCACAGCCGTTGCGGCGAATTTTCGTCATCGCTTTGGCCGCGCTCTACACGATCGCGGGTAGGACAACGTCAAGCGTCTATAGACTCTAGGGTGTGGGCTGCTGCCTGCCCCGCTGCTGCTGCTGCTGCTGCTGCTGCTCACGCACTGATCGCCGCCGAGACTATATAAAGATACCGGTAAGCCTGCCCGACTTGGAGTAGTCAACGGCAGCTTCGCAGGCCAAAAAGTTGGCGTTTTACTGCTTTGGATTTGCTTAGTAGTTATCGAATCAGTGCTTCGAGTTGCACGCTTGCATCGACTTTAGCTGCATCTTTCAATAAACGATTTGTTTACTTTATAATTGTAACGTGCATCACTTAGCCGAATTTTATAGCCAGTGAACTGTCCGAGTCTTAAAATTTCATCGTGGTTGCTAAGAATCATTCAATACTATTTCATTCAGTTTTATCAATTAATGCTTTAACATTCGATTTAGTTGTGAAATATATTGTTGAAAACTCATTTAATATGATCGAGGAATTTCCTTCGAGTTGTTAGTTGTGTCTTTAAAAATAGATATTACTTAAATGTATTTCTAAATGCATGACTTTACGCTTCGTTTCTAAACCAAAAATAGAAACTCGTGATCGCGTAAATTTCTCGAAAACTGCAACACTCAATTTGTATATATATATATATTTACATATAGTGTACATTGTATATTGCGTACATTTTTTTAAGGCATGCATTGTTGGCATGTTTTCACTTGAAAATATCCACATGTTATGCATGAATACTCCATGAATTCATTGAATTAACACTTTTTCATGTAATGTTCTTGAAGCGAAATGAACTGAATGAAAAGTTCTGTGCGATTATATGTTGAATCTTATATGCTACTGTGTGTCGATCGTAATTTAGCTCATTTGTTTAATAATTTCAGTAGTTGTTACGAATAGAGGCCTCTGGCCTTTTTGTCTCGGTACTAGAGCTTTTAAAGCTCTCGACTCGTTTCGACAGTTCACTCGCAATAAATATAGAGCAGTGTGCGGCGCATGCCGGCCCTGGTTAAAGCTATATAAATCTCGAATCGACCGCGTCTAGATCTCGCTGCAAGCGGCGTAGCAGCGGCAGTGCACAAGCCGAAGCAAGCAGGAAATCATCGGCAACAACGACATGGAGTCCGTGCTCAAGGTAGGCCGGACGATGGGTGGAGGCGTTTGCTGGACCGCTGGTCTTTTGGCTCGCGGTGCCAGGCGCATCTTAGCCGTCTTACCGCTACTAGGTTATCGTAACGAGGAAGATCTTACCCAGGCCACGACGGTACAGTGTTTGCGTGTGATAAATGTCGCTCTGCGTGTGTTGCTGCTGTGTACTTGGCTACATATCTATAATACCCACGTTTGTCGAGCTAGCATGCTCTTTTTCACTTGTTTTGACATGGTTTTTATTTCCCTCGACGGCATAAGATGCAAAAAGTGAGCGCAATATTCTTCAAAATTCTGCCATAATTACCTGACAACTTCTAAAATCCAAAAATTCATTGATCCTTACGTCTTTCAGAATAGAGGATTCAACAAATGCTGTGTTTAATTGAATTTTGCCCTTCATTAAACTTTAATGTTGCAATTAGTAGGCGTCAAGGCACAAAAAGCTTTCAAGCTCGCTCGCTCGCGCCACTAGCCTGTATACACGCATATTCTACATCCTTATAAAGGGCCATTCCATTACACTGATATGACGATGTTGATGATGTAGCCTATTAAACGCGTGGATCATCTTTCCCATGCTACAATGGAGAAAAATTAGAAAAAAAAACAATTAGAGAGAGCTTAATCGCGTTCTAACGCTTCAATTTTTAATCGAAAAAGTTTGCTCTCTTTGATCGTTTACTGGTCAAAATATTCCAAATTTTTACCGTGAAAATAATGATAATCTTTTCTTTACCAATAAAGATTATTCCATGGTGTTGACTCCGAGTATTGCAATCAAAATGGGCTTTTTGCACTTCAAAACCCCTGTGATTTTAAACCATGATTTCCGTAAAATCTAACCCAAATAACATTTTTACATTTCTTTTTCAAATAATACCTCAAATCATTTTCTTGAGTGAAATTAAATTTTCTTTACTGTGAATATACAAATACTAATTTTGTGGTATGTGCATGCTATTTTGCGTTGTCTCGGTTAATAACCTCATGTTGCATTCTTTGCAGTTGATAACACAGTTGGTTTAATACGGTTATCCGTCTAGGGCGCACAATGCATTCAACTTGACAAGAGTAAATCTCAACCGTGTCGTGCTAAAGCAGCATAAAAATAGTCGGGACGCATTGTTGTTGGGTAAAATGAACTAGAACAGTAACTACGAAGTACCGCGTCGAGTGAACGCACGAATCTGTTCCGAATTCCGATAGGTAGTTCTGCAATAAGCAAGACCAAAGACTGAAAATTATCCCTTGCCAGCTGGTAATGGAAAAGTTATATTTTTGAGCACAAAAGTTAAGTTTTCAAGATGAAAGTTGAAATGGATTATTTAGCCAATTAGAACATTGTGACTGGCACTTACTATTTTCTCTAACTTTTTGTCTTAACATACTTTGCACTCCAGGCCCGGTCGAAAATTTCATGCAAATTACAGCAGAAATCGCACGTAGGTCTCAGTTTTTTTTCGACTTCGACTTCAAGTTTTCTGTCCCATTCGTGCATATTGTAGAATAAAAATTGAAGAGTAATGTTGTTTAAATTGTATACAGACCATTTCCCTAATTCAAAGCTCAAATGAAAATAATGAATTATTTATTGATTTAATTGATTGAATGATATAAAGTCTTCGGACTGATGCGCGAAAATGTTTTTACTACTTTGTCGAATGTGCTGGGAAGATGACCAGATTTTACCATTTAGAGGAAGCACAAGTCGTAACAAGGTACATAGTAGGAAGGTTCATGAATTAGAGAGATTCGACTGTTCATATTCAGATTCATGATTCGTGATGATATTTAGACAATGGATATTGATGCACACCGGTGAAAACAATTTTTCCAGTATAACAAAAGTCGTTATGCAAGAAAAGTTGTTATGGAATAAGAATAGAATAAACTTGTCGCATGAAGAAAACTGCCTATTCTAATCCCACGTTAACGATTTTTTCTTTATTCTAACGATTATAACTTTCGACGTAACCATTGGGAAGTAATGCTTCTTGACTTTCCACATTACCAATAGGATAATCCTGTAGCGTTTAATTGCCATACCTGTCAATGTTTTTTTAGTCTTTGAAATCAAGTTAATGTAACTTTTTGGTACAATTGAAAACTTTCCCAATAAAGTCGAGCTCATTTTCTGCATGAATCAAAAAAAGCAAACATCCTGACTTTAATTCGGTTGCACTAGGCGATTGAATCTATTTAATGTCATATACGGGGTTCAGTGGCATCGAGTGAAATGTCTAGTTTATACGTTGCCGCAGCTTATCTATCTTTGCGGTATTTTCTCGCAGTTTCTCAGTCACTCTAGTCTAATTTGTTTCTAATATCTGGTACTGATTCGTGCTTGGCTTAGAATACGTGAAATTTTCACTGTACTTATGAGTGACTCTTAAAATCGAAGGGCTTCACTAGAGAATATTTCATGATTATACAGACATTTTGATTTATTGTTTTTCATTATATGAAATTTTTTGGCCATAAACTTTTTCGATGTTCATTTCGTGAGCAGTTGAGATCGTAAGAGAATATTTGCTTTGCGATTCTGGCATTTTTGCTGAGCGACAATCACGCTGACAATTACTAACTTTGCTATGTTAAATTCGGAATTACGGAGATTCCGAAATCAAGCTAAAATCTCAGAAAATGCGTAGAAAAATGTACATGTTGGCTTGGCTTCGAAATCTTCTTGAGGAATGAATTATTGTAACTATATGACATTACTTATGTAGAATCGTCTTCAGTTATATGGTTCTATCATCGTTTTTGGAAATTGAAAATTTCAGCGACTGAAACTAAATAGCTTGACTTTAAAAAATTAGTTCTTTAAAAAAACGAAAGTATAGCTAAGGGTATTGAATATATCTTTTGTTCTCTTTGGCAGTCAAACTATTAATTGTTCACTGAGTATTTTTTTAGTGTCAAACGCGTATACAAAACGATCGATAAGTTGCCGCGTCTACCAAGTGAGAAAAAAAAATACGTGCTTTCGTAGGTCGTATATATTATTTGTTGTATAGCATATGGCGTGGCTTAAGGAAAAGAGCTTTAGTGTAGTGTGTATAATTAACCAAATTTAAAAACGCGACTGGGCTGAATATGTGTGTACGCTCTTTGTTCGAATTCAAAATTATCTTTCAGATTGTAGTACAGATGTCGAAGTAGTATATAACGCTGAGAAAGTATAATTATTTCATATTCAAAAGTGGTCAATCACTGGGCAAGTACCTAATAATTAATTTAAAAGGTGTTTTTCATCAAGTCATTAGCTGAAATAATTTTATGGGGTTTTAGCGACTTTTTTTGTTTGAAGAATCATCTGATACGCTTAATTCTGTCAATATTCGGTCGATTTTCATACAGGTACTCCCCTTTGATCCCCTTGATTTTCCCAAGTACGAGTTACTGAAGAGACCCACTTTCTGTCTATATTTTTCTTTTTTACACAGTCAAATTATAAAACCCTAAAATTCCAATACTGACGAGCATATTTTCTCATTCTTCACCCTTGATTTTCATCTAATATTGCTTTCCGCTTTATCGAGTGCGTGTAAGTCTACGTACGAATACTCGTGCAATGACAACTACTTGTGTTATGCAAATACTAACCCTATTAAAGATATCCATATCCCAAACCGGGATTTACATTTTGAAACAATTTTTTTGAAACTTTTACTGAATATTTTTCTAAAAAGCTCTATGAAAACTTTTACTTTTGAAAACATGTGTGAAGATTTGAATTTCGAGTTAGAGTACGGATCTACTTAAGTCTTATACATACTTCTAAGCTATTATATTTTTAAGTGCTCAAAAACGTATTAAAATGATGTGATTAATTTATATATTCTATGGATTTAAGGAAGAATAATTGGAAGTCGAATATTTTTTAGATCTGCGTTTAACGGTTAAAATGTGCTTGTCGCAATTCAAATTTTGCTTATACGCAAGCTGGTAATTATGGCTGTAGTGATTGAATATTCGATAGTTTTATTATGTGCGTAGATATAGGTGTTTCGAGTCGTGCAAGCACGTAATGATAATCCTTGAATTTATTTGGCTCGGTATTGTCAGGACGTACACGAGGGGGATCGTTGCGCCGCGCTGTTTAACGTGCCCGCCCTTAGGGGAGAAAGATGGCGCCATGGAAATGATGTGCATACACCCCCCCCCCCCCCCCCCNCCCCCCCCCCCCCGCACAATAATGCCAGTATTATGTACAATTCTTTCTTATTTTGACCCTCAATCTGCAGCGTACAGTTTAACTAGAGTTGAATGTTTTTAAGCTGCTACACGATCCAGAATTATAACCGGCGCTGTACTTGACGATTTTTATGTTCGTTCCACTAAAAATACTAACGGAAGAGACAAAAACTGATTGTTTTTAAGCCGTTGTATGTGCGTTTATTTAGGATTTCTCTCCGATGTATAGTACATATTGTACATATTGACTCATTATCGAGGTTTCAAGAAAAGGAAGTGGAAATCTTAGATTGTCTCGTCGGTATTGCCGCGCTATCGAATGACAGCAAAATGATATTACGCGCAGTTGGACTCGCGCGCACGCACGCACACACACATAGAAACGCGCGATACGCTTATTTACAGTAGTGCTAGAGTATCATGCGCCTCTCGCATACCTCTATACCACTCGCTCGGTCCTGCCTGTCTATCAATGCAGTTTGCGTGTACATGATTGTCTTGAATGCGCGAATTCAATACCTGCGATATCTTCAAGCACATTTGACAAGCTGCATTCCTCTGCGTCTTTGAAATACTATCCTCATACCAATGATAAAGCCTGAACTTGAACTACGTTTCGCGCTCGGACAATCAAATGTCTAAATTGATTATGCTAACAATTGTTATTGTTTTCATTCTTGCCCCTCTCTTTATTTTTTATTTTATATCCACTCATCTTTATACTAATGTGAAATTTTTTGGCTTTTAGGGTGGCGAAGAAGCCGAGGCAGCAGCGGCGGCCGCGACTCCCAGCAGCCCCGAGGAGCCGTCGGTAGTGAACAGCCCGACAGAGGAGAACAAACCAGAAGCCGAAGTAACTCCGGCTGTCGAGGAGAAAAAAGAGGAAGCCAAACTGGTCGAAACTGCAGCCCCTGCCTCAGCTGCTGAAGCCCCTGCCGAGGAAGCAGTTGCTCAAAAGGAGGAGGTCGTCAAGCCCGTAGAGGCTGCCGTGCCAGTCGTTGCTGAACAGAAAGTCGAGGTCAGTGCTGAGTCGGGGGCCGTCGTCGCTGACGAGAGGAAAACCACTGAGGAAACGACTAGCGAGTCACAAGTAGTCCCTCCTTCCCCGATCAAAGCTCAAACTGACTCTACTACTACTACTACTTCTTCTGATACCACTACCTCCTCCGCGAAGACGCTGATAAGTTCGGAAGCCGTTTCCGCCGTAGTCGTTGAAGCACAGCCAGCGCCCGTCAGTCCCCCGTCGACGCCCATCGACACCCTTGCTATGCATCAAACCCCAACCGCTACCGAGTTGGCCGAAGCTCTTGAAGAGCCCGCCGCCGTAGCTGCCGCGGCCGCGCTCGACGGTTCCGCGCCCGCGTCGATCGCTAAATCCGAGGCTGCCGTCGACGACGCTGTTACCGTTGCCGTTGTCGAGTCGGTCAAAGTAGAGACCAACGTCGAGCCCGAGGCATGCCCACGAACGGACGCATTACCATCGCCGCCACCACCGAGCGCCGACGAGATCGAGCCCGTGACCGAACCGCTCGTCGAAGACGACGACGACGACAGCACGCCACCGCCGCTGCCCGAGTCACCGGCTCCCGCCGAATTGCCCAGCTCTAAAGTAGCCAGCTTTGCAGCTAGCACCATGTTGCACGACGAAGAAGACGACGAGGAACTGCCACCCCCGCCACCCATGGTCGAGGAAGCTGAGCTGATTGACCAAGCTCCCCTCGTCGAGGAAGCTGCCGAGACACCCGCTGTCGAGGCCGTTGTTGCAACTCCAGTCCCAGTAGTCCCCGCGGAAGATGTACCCGTACAGAATGGCTTCCACGGCGAGGAGTCGCAAAAAACCACCGCTACCGTCCAAGACGAGGATGAGGAGGAAGAGGCCCCGTCGACCCCCATCACGAGTGACGAGGCCAAATCAGCCGTGCAGCAGCAGGTGACTAACAACACAACACAAAGCAACAAAAAAAATAAAAAAAATAAAAATAAAAAACGTAACAACACATCTCGGCGTCCCACCAACACGTCCCATAGTAAGGGCTCGAGGGGCGCTGCGTAAATTCGTTTGCGTTAAACTAAAAGCAATTAAAAATCGGCAACGCACTCAAACGCGCGAGGCATTCTTTCTCGTGTCTTATTTTTGCAGCATTTAGCCCGCTTTATAAGCTATAATATGAGCTTACGTACATATTATTGTAAATCTATTGAGGGTGCGAGTGATTGTGTGTGAGCCCATATCATGAAATATTATTCATCGACTTTTCTTTTCTTCCTTCATAGTATGATTATTAAAAATCTATACTTTGATTACTTTTTTTCATCGTATCGTCGCAATATCTCATTAATACCTCTATTTATCTATATAATATACATAACACATGGAAAACTAAAAAATTTTGATGTTCAACTGTGCGATATCATTATGCGATATAATTGTATGATTTTTATTTTTCGGGAATCGTCATCGCATTTCTCTATGATTATTTATTATAACGATTATTACATGAGTCTTATGTATTATTTACTCTCTATGTATGTTAAAAAATAACGATACAATAATTGTGCCTTTATGATTTTATAGCCTCGTGAATAGCATTATCACAGCATAATAATGGTTATCGATTGCAAAAAAATGCTGTATAAATTCTCGTGTTCACAATAATTAATACTCCAACGTTTATTATTTATTTAATTTTTGCGACTATTAAAGATGCTTTACACTTATTATTATAAATAATATATTCACGAATGATATTGTACACCTCACGCGCGCGTTCTTGTATTAATATAAAAATATATATGTACATTTATATATACATATATATATCTCATATTTACATATATATATATGTCGTTGGATTTGTTTCGCAGCTACGTCATTATCAATCGTTGTGTAACAATTTTCGAATGCGGTGCGATAATATATTTATATCCATTAATGCATACGTACATGTATATATAATTTATAATTATATATAAATATATAATTTTAAAGTGGAAAGTTCACTACAATATTGCGCTATTATTTATTGTGAACTGTAATATTGTACGACTGTAAAAGTACCTGTAGGTCTTTTAAGACTAATGAAGAGTGCATTAGGTTAGCTACATTTGTATTATCAATTGTTCCAATTTCTCACATAATTACCTTAACGGTTTCTACCAATTCTGAAGTACTTCTGTTACAATTCTTCAATTAACATAAAAAACCTTTTTTTATGTTTTTCCACTTTTTTGAATTTCATTTCTGCATACCAAATATTCTCAAAAATTTGAGAAACTGAGGTCTATTCCTCCATAAGTTGATAACTAATTTCAATGTTTAGTGAACAATAATTTAACTAATGTATTTATTAATGCAAATTATTCAGTTTTGAGACTGTTGTGAGTAGACCTCACGTCTAATACTCTAGGAGATTTTAAAGAGAAAAATCATTATGTCTCAATAAGTAATCCATGTCTGATGCGAATATGCATTCCGGAGCTTCAAAATCTTAATGTATATGTGTATATGAACGAATGTGAAAATGACGAATGTCTGTTGAAGATAATATAGCGAATCTGGTGTACATCGATGGGCAAAAACGTTGGACTCGAAAATCGGTTGTGTGATATTATCTGATTATCCCACAATTTTTGTCTTTGTCCGTTGGATCATTAATAAGAACGTACATAATATATCATAAATTAACAATAACTTCGTAATACACATGCTTTTGACGTGCTCAGGAAACTCGATTTATCATCCTCTTTCAATTCCTATTCTTTGATTCCTAACGCCACCAATACATTTACCTGTGTTGTTTTACCTCTTGGTTTTCTCATCATTATTAACACTATGGAAATCTATATGCAATTATGTTCGATAACAGAAATATAATCATGTATTGTGCTACCGATAGAAATTAGACGTTTATCCAATATTTATTTATAGCAAAGTTGTTAATGGCAACGTTGTGTTATGTATTTCAATATGAAAAATAAATAATATTAAATTTAAACGAGAAACTTTAAGTTTTTATTTCCCTGAGTTTTTTTTTATTCTTAAAAACAATAAATAAAAAACGTCTAATTTTACGGATATCAAGCAAATACAATTACGCTGCATAAAGAAAAAAATAATCGCTGCAGAGCTTATTGGAAAATAAAAATTTTTAATATCCAGTAATTAAATAAAGTATATGAGAAAAGGCATTCGTAATTGCATTTGTTCACGTAGTGTTCTTAACTATTTATGCATATCATAATTGCATGCAACAGTTGCTTTGTTTTAATCATTAACGAACACTGAAAATCATTAAACGCTTGACTCATCGTTCGAATACAAATGACATTTTATTGTAATTAGTCGAAATAATTTACTGTTCATCGAAGTAGCAGATATAAAGATCAATACTTGGATTGAAGATGTGTAATTACAAAAATGTATATGTTAATATTGACTTCACTGTGTAAACTACAAAGTTTACAAGTACTTATTTATTCATTCACTTTTTCTTGGAATTTTTTAAATGGAATTATTAAACTGATTTAATTGAAAAGTTATAAAAAAGGTTTCTTTACCAAGCGTGAAATGATTTCAGAACAATGTATGATTAACTTTTTTGTCAAATATAAAGGTTTCAATGAAAAAATCAATTGAAGCCATATGCATGCGACAAACGTAACTTCACGAGTTAAATTTGAATCTAAGAGTCATTCTTCATGGTAAATTTCAAAATTTTACAGGAACTTGAGACGGTCCCAGAGCCACCAAAAACAAATGGAATTCCTGATGATGCACCCGTAAGCCCACCACCAGCTATACCTACTGAGATAGTTCAATTGGCACCCGCCATCACCGAGGACGTCGCTTCAGTGATCAAGGTATGTTACGTACACTAGCCAAAGTTATACACTACAGCTTATAGAGTAATTGTAGAATATTTACATTGAAATAGACTTTTTAAGAATTTCTTAGCATATTTTGTACACTTCATATTTGATTTTAAAGTTATAGGATATGTTTGAAATTATAGAAGTTATTTTTTAAAGTTATACGAGTTCATCTTTCTATTCGAAATTTTTAATGAAAAAAAAATTAAAAATCTATGAAGCTAATATTTTACAATTAATTTCAATACTCATTCGAATCTAATAAAGTGGTCAGACTTACGTGTACACACTTTATTTAACTTAATTCTGGCAAATGATGATCGCCAATCAATTATCACTGTTTGCGTTAAAACAGTGATAATTCTTAAGATCGCTATTATTAAAAATGTCGATCTGTGAAGACATTTGAGCGAGGGGCCATCTGATGATTTTTTTTGTTTTGTTATTTAAGATGATTTTTCTATATGATAGAATTATATACTACTTGTATGTCTTTTAGGCCATCGAAGAAATTGATATCAACGAGAAAGCTGTCGCAGCCGCTGTTGAGAGTGCTGGAGTGAATGTAAGTTTTTACTAATGCTTTTATAGTACTTTACGATACTAGTAGCATAAGTAACACTTTATGGCACGAGTATCGTACGATAATATAATCGTTTATAGTACTGTGCAAAGTTTACATTTATGCCCCCTTTTCCGAGTCATGAGTCCACAGAAAAGCCACAGAAAAGCATGCCATAAATGTGAACTTCTGCCACGCAGTGCTATAAAAATTATTAGCGATATACATAAAATTCAAATATTATTCAGAATAAAATACTATTAAACCTTCAAAGTAATGAAAAAACAATAAAAATTTTTTTTAGGAAATCGTCGCCGATTCGGTCCACCAAAACAACATGAATGAATAAATGCCGCTAACCGAACCGTATTTGGGAAGAAGAAAGTTTTTTCTCTCGTTAAAACCAAAAAAGTATATTATATAGATATGTATATTTGGACCATTCCTTTTACAAAACCGAAAATGACGTTTTTCGTTACGAGCAACAGTAAAAAAAATAATAAAAGTATATGGAGGGACGAAGATGACTACTATTAAATACTTAACGTGGTATCGCAATATTGCACACAGATTTTTTAAAGTAGGCCTATATTAATTGTTCATATATTCATAATGGCACTTGACATCAAGCAAATGGACTTGACAGAGAAAAATGATGTAGTTTTTTCTATTGCTACTTGGATTTATTTGAAAAAATTGACCAAAAGTTTTAGATCCAATAAAAAAGAATGATTTGAATGCATATTATTAATAGAAGCGCGAATAAAAAGTTTGAAGAAAAATAAATGGTAATGTATGACTCGAACGACCACCGTCGATTTTTTCCGGTTTTGCAAACCGAGAGTCATTGCCGATTCATAAGCTATTTCGCGAAGCGAGCATACGAGAAAGAAAGTTTTTAAATACTGGGCCGTGCCCAGCCGCAGGTTATAATGATATTTCCCTGCAGATTGTAGAAATTTTAAAGTGTCATTGATTGTTATTAAGATTAATATTAATAATTAAAAAAGAGCAGCATCAAAACGAAAGACATTAAATCTGCGATGGACAGAAAACAAAAGTTTAACATTTTTTTTCCTTCCATCGCAAATGTGTCGCTCATCGTTTTGCACTCTACGAGAAATACTCAAATGAAAATGATTTTAAAAAATAAAGATAAAAAAATGATAGAAAGAGAATGAAATGGGTTACAGCCTACCGTAAATACACTATTATTGTATACTGTAGAGAAAAAACTTTGTAGGAGGACGGAAAAAATAAACTGTGGCGATATTTGATTTAGCTAAGCTTAAAAGTTTTAAAAGTGTAGCGATGGATGAAAGGAAAAGTAAGTGCGCAAATATTTGTGAAATTGCGTAATTTTAATGAATGTGAGTGCACGAAAGTATACGATTTGATTAAGAAAGGAATTCGATGCGTAAACGGTAGACGTATGCAGAAAAGAAAAGTATGCTCGACAAAACGAAAAATATGAAGTTGCAAATGCGGTGAATGCAAAATTTGAAAATAGTTCACTTAAGGACCGGCACATAAATATTGTATGGTTATACTCGTTAAGCACTCATTTTCGATAATATTAAAAAATTTTTTACGCACAAGAGTTATAATAATGCAACGCTTTTTTGTGATTTATTATTTTCGCTACTTTTGTACGAGTACAATCAACGAAAAACTAAGACTGCAGGTGCAAACTCTTCCATGAGAAAAAGAATGTCAAAAATTTGATAAGCCTAATATTGCTACGAGTTTATAAAACATCATCAAATGAAAAATACACGATGATACAAAAAATGTATGAGATACATGAGTACAAGTAAACTCGAGCAGTGTAAGTGATATTTAATCTAGCGTAGGGAATGCGTTTGTATAAATTCAATGTCTGTTAAGAAAATTAAAGAAAAGAAATAAAAAATAAATACGTTACTTTTTACGCACGAGAAAAAGTACATCTTGATCTCTTTTTGATAATCGGTATACATTGCCTAATATACAATCAAAAAAAAACTTGAAACATAAAGTTCTTAAAAGACTCAACTTTACTACAATATCAGCTTTAAAATAAAATTTTTCATAAAACATTTCTACGTTTATACAGATTTCTAGAGTGAAAAGTGAATACTTGAACTTGGAAATATCCTCACCAGAAAATTTTTACAGGAAAAACGTAGCGTAGAAACCAATATTCAATAAAAAAAAAATTAGTACATTGGAGAAACATGAGAAAATATTAAGAGAAGTAAAATACATTTAATCGCACATGCTCCCTACTCGGATTGAGATAATGCAGAAAATGATGAAATTCTTAGTAAGAGAGCAAAAAAGAACATAGAATTGAAGTTACGAGAGATAACGAGGGAGAGTTTGCGTTCGCAAACGTCCGCAAAAGCGGCATTGATTTTAAATACGATATATTACTATAATTACTAAGGTGAGATAGTGAGAGAATGTGAGATAATGTATGTTTGATAAAAGTACGAGAGTAAAAAAGGATACGAGGAGTTAAAATTTAAAAACTGTATAGTAAACTTTATTCATAATGGGAAATTTAACATTATCTGTAATAATATTTACAACGAAATTTACATGCCGTTTCCACTAGCGAGGAACGACCGGAAGTTTAGCGACGAGAGCTAACTATTTTTATTTGCGCACCTTTCTATCTTTGCTCTGCCGTACTCGTTATTGTATATCGCTTTTGAAAATGTTCTTCCACAATTATGGCAACACACGTTGACAGTTGAATTCACTGCAATTTTTTTCGGCGAACCACTAAGCCTCGAAGAGTGTCTTACTGAAGTATCGCAAGATCGCAGTGTTTCTACTAGAGGTTGATTTTTCACAAGTGACAAGTTGTTCCAGTCGGCAGTTTTTTGATCAACAGTTATAATAGTAAACTAAACTATTCTACATTAATCTATAACCTATAATAAACTGTGAAACAAATGTACAGCTGTTCGTTTTATTCTTATCCTTTCAATTTTCTTCCAATCCTGTGATGAAAAAATTGATTGCTAAATTTTGAATTTATTTTTATTTTTAGTATATTTTTCGAAGCAATTACTTGACAGAGTTAAGTCTTCCATATTTAAAACGAAAAGTAGAATTTCTTCAAATTTTAGCTATACTTTTTATGTTAATGAAAAAGGTTGGTGATTTCTTTCTAACTTTGTTTGATAAAAAATGATTGAGAATTAACAATTTTTATAATTTACATTTCTTATGAAAAAATCTGATACATCTGATATATCTGATAACGTGACGCCATAATTATAGTACCTCTTCGATTGTGACGTAACGCTCGTGGTTTCAAATGCCATATCTCAGTTAATAATTTATTAAGGGGTTACATACATTTGTGTGATGGAAATTTTTTTTTGTTGAAAAATTATATTTCAAAAACTAAAAATCTAATCTATTCGAAATTTTTACACGCTTATCCATTAAATGATCTGTAAAAAAAATTTCAGACAAAAATATTGAAAATTGTTGATTTTCCATCAGTTTTCCTCTGTCATCCTGTTGTCATGCGTTAGACAGGATATTTCTTGACAGGATCATTGTAAACCAAAAATTCGACTTATTTCTCAAAGTTTATATACTTGGCTAGGAATTGAATGAAAAAAAAGTAAAAATAAATAAAAACTGATAATTTGGCACGAGTTCGAATGATTTTTTTGCCTATATTGAGAAAAAATACGCACATATTCGGTAAGAAATGGACAAAAAATCATTCAAACTCGTTCCAAATAATCAATTTTTATTTATTTTTACTTTTCCTTCGTTAAATCACTAGCCAAAAGTATAAGCTTTGAGAAATAAGTCGAATTTTTGGTTTCAGATGATCCTATCAAGAAATATCCTGCCTAGTGCAGGACAACAGGATGACAGAGGAGAACTGATGGGAAATCAACAATTTTCAATATTTTTGTCTAAAATTTATTTTAGCTCCTTTAATGGATAACCGCATAAAAATTTCGAATAGATTAAATTTTTAATTTTTGAAATATAATTTTTCAACAAAAAAAAATTTTTTTATCACACAAAGTTATGTAACCTCTTCATGGAAAAATAAACAACAGGTGTCTAATGATTTTCAGAAATCTACACAGTGGACCTAATGAATTTTCTTGAAGAAATTTCTTGATTTTTGGTATATGCGTATTGAAACAGTATATTTTTCTTTATTTGATCTCTAACTTCTTAATTTTCAGAAGAAGCAGTGATAATAATTTTTAGTACATGAAAAAATTATAAAATTGTCCTTTATAAAGATAGTTTTATTTGAATACAATATTAATATATTTTCAAAAATTTATATTCTATTTGATATAATAATTATACTAATTTCTGGAAATATGAAGTCATTTAAATGTAGACTTCTTTAATAACATAAAATTAAAGCAAATTAACTCAAGTAGTGAGTTTCAATAAAATTTTAGATGCACTTTACAAAAAGAAAGTTTTAACTTACAGCAGTCTCAATAGTATTTATTAACAAATTTAGTTCAGTTTTGTTGAGCTCTAATTCTAATACTTTATGATTACGATTTTCTTGAAAACTCAAGTCAAGTTGTAGAAGTGGTTCTTTTACAGATATCATTTTACTTGACCCCATAATATACTACAAATAAGTTTAGAAATGATTAATGATTTTTATTTATGCATATTTTAAAACCATAAAAGTGTACCTTCAACCTCCAATCATAATTGTCTAATGTAGAAAAATGTTTACTTGAATATTTTTGTAGTAAAGAATCAGTTATTTGATTTCTGTGAAGTCTTAAGCTTTTTAATAAAACCACTTTTACATGCTTTGACATTAACTGGTATTGTAAAGGCATCTGTAAAAGACAAAAATATTAATCTGTGATGATGATTTAAAATGATGATTTTCTTTTGTTATTTTCCATTTGAAACTTACTTTTTTTTCGTCATCAATAAACAAACAAGCTGGATTGTAAAAAAGTGTAATAAAAAATGTATGAACTTTTTTGAATTCTTCCTTGGACCAACCTATCTGTTTGAATTGTTTATATGTTGGACCTGCTAAGTTGCACACTTCATCCATGCAACTATGAACAAACTAAGAAACGTAGAATTTTGGAGATGTTTATAATATAATTGTTAGTTTAATAAAGTGTAAAACAAACTTTCAATAATTCAACTTGATTATTTTCAGCAAAAAGAATGCAGTTCTCGATTTCTTTGAACTCCATTTTAAAAACAGAGCACAGCAATGTCTGCAATACTATAGTATAAAAATTCTACCAAAAATTACGATAAAAACTAGCGGCTTATGACACTCTCAAGTCAAATTCTACATTAAGCATTGTATCTATTGAAAAATACTTTTTTTAATTTTCTTTTAATCTATGTATCGTACCGTAATCGCAATTACGTATAGGTTATAGTTTTCTGAGGGTGCCCTCACAATATTTTTTTCTGCATTAGTATTTAAAGACATATTCTTCAAGAAAATAACTTCTGGAAAATTTCTATTTAAGATAGTTACAAATTTATCCTCACAGAACTCTCAAACATTAAAATGAAAATTATTTCTGAATGTACGAAATCAAGAAAGTGTGTAGTAACCTTACATTCCCACACAACAACCCAAAAATAATTCATACTTAAAGATTCACACAAGTTAATGAAAGCTCTAATTTTTATAAAATTTTAAGTGATTGAATGTAAAGTGCATCGTTATTGCATATTAAAAAACATAATTGATAAAGCATTTATTAATGAACAATAGATTCTGAAATTTTTCGAATTGTCTGTACTACCGATACATGTGGACCGATACAGGTAGAGAGGCAAAACGACTCAAGTCCATTTTTATGAAAATCGATATTATGATGAAAAAAAACCATATTTAGTGTCTATGTTAAGTTACAAGAGTCAGAATAGACGAGTATAGCGTATATCGTTAATTAGAGCATCGTGCATAACGACTTGAGGCAATTTCGTGAAAATCGGGGAAAGACAAAATGACTTGAGTCCACCTTTGAGATCTGCCTAGAGTCTACTTTGATTTGAAATTGAAAGAAAATGATATTCGAACATATAAATGGCTTCTGCACTGCATTTGACTAATATAATGTTAAATGAACTATTTATCAATGAAAAATCATTAAACGAGGTAATGATCACGAACTGAGCGAAATTATCGATATTGAAAAAAGTGTGACCGCCAAAAGTGGACTTGAATGCAAACCGTAGGCAGGCAAACCGACCTAAGTCCATATTTTTTGCTCCGTATCATCGCTATGATGATCCTTTCAATTTGATAAGTAGATAGGCCAAAAGATACCTCACAGTAGCTTAAAAAATCATAGTTTCAGATCTCAACTCGTGCGCATCTAGTTAGTCACTCACAAGTAACTTAAAACGCGTTTTTCCGGAAAACACCAAAAGTGAACTCAAGTCATTTTGCCTTTACACCATAGATGTAAATTAAATGTTTCGCGATCCCGTCAAAATCTTAATTTTTGCATTATTTCAAAAGATTGTATGTATAAAATGAATTTCAAGCACACATCACATACCCATAAACAAAAACAGAATTGTATCTACTCACAAAGTATGTATTCTGAAAAATCTAGGCCGATTGATTGAAAACATTTAAATTAATAGTGTGATAGCGAAACACTTGAAAATCAAGGAAATCAATCGTGCTCGCTGTCTCTCGTTGAACTCAGTTTAAGGATATAAACTACACTTGACCGTACTTACCGAAACATACAAATCCAGACTTCTGTAGCGCTATATTTTCTATGCACTTTCTAAATGTTTAATTAACAATGAAAAATAGCTAAGAACAAAATATGATTGAAACAATTATTTGAATAAAATCAAAACTTCCACGTACATTATAGTATATCTGTATATTATAAGAAACAATAATAATATGCTTTTAAAATGATCGATT
This sequence comes from Trichogramma pretiosum, assembly GCF_000599845.2. Lineage (NCBI taxonomy): Eukaryota > Metazoa > Arthropoda > Insecta > Hymenoptera > Trichogrammatidae > Trichogramma > Trichogramma pretiosum. The sequence continues at coordinate 903,374 of NW_019641674.1, forward strand.
GAAGATCATCTCCTCTTTTTAATTAAAACAAAGGAATGAATGTTTTTTCAAATGATTTATTTTTTCAAAGAGGAAGGCACTCGGCACTCACTACTGAATAGGCAACGGTGTTTTATATTTTCAACACTAACAAGAAATTTCTCGATAAAACAAATTGCTCAACAATAATATTTTTAATGAGTATTTAAGTTGTGAGCTTAATTAAAGTTGTTTTAAAAATTAATAAAAAGTATCATTCATGAACTATTTGGAAGATGAAGCTACTTTGTATAAAATATTTTCCAAACTACGATTTCTAAATAATAATTTTTTATATTTGCTATTAAATTTGCCAATTTGACATTCAAGGTCTTCGATTTTATCTTTTAATAATTTATAGATTTCCACGAAATCAGTTTGTGTACATTGATTTTTCATTTTCATGTCGCGATTCTCATAGGTTGAATCAATACGTTCATTCTGATTATCATAATTAACTTGTACTTCACAAACTACGTGCTCTGTTTCTGCCGATATAACTTGATTTTTCATATTTTTATCAATACACTCATCTAAAAAAAGAAAAGATAACTTTTAAATGATTTTTATATTTATAATTTATTTTCACGTGAATAATAATAAATTAATAAAACCACCTTGGCGATTGTAACCGGGTGTACTGGAATTATCATCTTTATCATTTGCCTCAAAATAATTACCATTAAATAATTTCATTCTAGTCCCTGAAGCATAAGGGCCCTTAAATTTGATAGGCGGCGGTTCAGTGAGGAAAAGCGAAGGTACGGCTAAAAATGATGGCGGTAAACTTAGTGATTAAAAGTGTTTTTAAAAGCCAGAAGTTGAAGTAGAAATTTTGCAAACCTGTGGGTTTTAATCTTTTTTTTCCAACAGAAGGGCTATTCAAGAGCTCAGATTGAACGGAGGGCTTGTAATCGTCGTCGGTAAAATGAATAGAGCATACATGACACGAGTTTGGATTCCATCTACCAGCTCTCCTGCATTTTTGAATCCAAATATTCTTGAGGGGTTGTTTTTTGGGAAAAGTGTGATACCTTATATTCATGCCCGCTTTTTTTGTCTTTTCGTAACTGTTGTTGCAGACGGCTACTGTACATCTCAATCCGGGCATCGTCGCAAGAGCTTGTATGCTACAGCACGTTGTGAAAATGTCGCGCGCGAGGACAGGGCGAAGGGATATAAGAAAACCAGTAAAAGATGCAGTGTCGCGAGCGAGTCACAGAGCAAAAGTTTTGAGAAATTTCGCCAAGAAACTCGAGGCGATTTCGATAAACTTGGAGACGCGAGCGAGCGCCGAGTGTCGCACGCCGAGATAAGCCAGCAGCCGCTGCCGCCAACTCGAGACAGCGCAAAGCTCTCGGCTTTCGATAAGTGCCTGTACAAAGATAGACTTACGCCATCATTATATTTCGTGATTACAAAACCATGACAAGCGGGCAGCAGTGGCCAACAGAGACGAGATCTCTTTACTCTCTGACTCGTTGCGGAGATGCGGGCACTGCTGCCGACTGCGCGCGTGAATCGTGAAATGTGAATCTGCACTGCACGCGAACCATGCGTTGAAATTTGAATCTTGTAGGATGGTGTCGCCACCTGTTCTCGCTTGAGCACAACTTGCACGACTCTCTACAGCTCTGCACTTTATACGACACGTCCGAAAGTGCATCAGCGCAATTTTTCGAACTTTCTTTTGCCGAGCTTGTGTGAGCGTCTCGTATTAAACCGAGAGTAATGGGTACATTTTTCGATTCGATTGCTTTCGCCTTGGTAGAAAAAAAAACTAGCGAATGGACGAAAATCGTGCTCGCTAGATATTTATCGGTCTCGCTTGGAACGATTATTATCGATCCGAATGGCCGTTGATAAGAAGCATATAGTCCGCACAGAATATTACCAAGCATCGAAATTAACGCCTCGCAATAATCGCTGCTTCTTTCTTTGCGTATCAAGTGCGATAGGGCAATAAAGAATTGCGAGCAAACCATCGCTGCAGCAATGGTCGTATTTTTCCAAAATCATGCATATTATAATTAGAGTATGCTATTGATCGGGGTTTATGTTTCGAATGACGATCGATAATGATGCTTTTGCTCAAGAGAATAAAAGGTGTAAAAAGTAAAGGGTCATACATGTCGGAGCAAAGGCTACTTATAAATGCGCAGAAAGTAGACAAATCGCACAAGATGCGTCGGAAGGACTTCGGCAAGGTATGCCAAGAAGCCACAAGGAACGTTACAAATGATGCGAGTTGCCGAAAATTCGAGGCAAGCGGGCCAAGCAGATTTATATAGGAAATCGTGGGTCGCGTCGAAGCAAGAACTGGCCTCTTACTCTGTTATACACGGTTTTTGCCTTTTGTCCCTTTCTTATTTGTCGCAGGAGGGGAAGGCGAGCAGGCGCAACATGTCTCGTTGCTGTTCGTCGTCGTGGTCCACGCGGTCGGTACGTTCACGTGCCCACCCTATACGCTGTGCATCATGCATGTGGTGGCATTAAGGTAGTAGTCGTCGCATACATATAGAGGCGGCTGCGCTCGACGCGCCTACGCGAAGGAGCATCGCCTGGAGGGGGCTGGGGAGAGAGCTTGGCCTTGAAAATGAGGTGGCCCGCTGCTTACGAGCGCGGCACACGCGCGAAACGGTCGCGCGCCGCCTATCTTCTTTTCTCGCATTCTCGACGCGCTCTTCTCGCGATATCGTGGCGAGTGCGCGTGCGGGTACGAATTTCGGTAGGTAAAAGCGGCTGCAGCGCCGCCGAGTGCCGACGTCGAGCAGGCCAACTACGCGGAGCCGCAGGCAGCTAGTCAGTGCAGGCAGAGCTGTGTCCAGAGCAGAGTGCGGACACGCGCGAGCTGCGGCGGCGTCGCTGGCTCTACTACATTCGCTTTCTGCACGAGTGTCTGCGTGCGTTGTATCGCTGCTGCCAGCGAGAGAGGCGTACGGACGTATCGATACCGCAGTCGATCCGAAAGGCGCCCCCGTCGTCGTCCAAAGCACACCACTGTGCTCGCCTCGCAGCACGTTACTCCGACCCAGTACGTGAGTTCGCCGTGTCAAAGATCAATAAATATATTATCTTACCTGCTGCTCGTTCGAATCCTCGCTTGTTCTTTGCTCCGAGCAGGAAAAGCCTGCGAAGCCGCTCATCTGCTGCTGCCACTGCTGCTCGATCGTCCCGCCGAGGTCAGCCTAATGCGCTGCGTTCTGTAATTGCTCCGAATCGCTGCGATACATTTTTCAGGCACAGGACGACCGAGAAATCAACCTGGCGACCATGCACTCTTTCGACTCGATGATGTAAACTCTCGCAGCTCGCTCGCCGTCGATCAATCAAGTCAGTAATCGATACTTATTTCTCGAACTTGATCTGGCCACATGTATCCGAGAGCAAGCTCAGCATTTTCATTTCGATGCTTCTCTTACTCATTGCGAACGAACAAATTTACTTTTTCTTAATCCTACTTTCGAGTGCTAAACATTGTCTTCGCATACATTCTTTTTCACAAGGTCAATCGACACAATATTTTTATGTCTCGGACTGTTTCATTATTAAACTTTTTAGCTTTAGCTATGGATCCAAAGATCACATTATTATGAAACATATTAAAACTTTTTATTATGCTTGTGATATATCAAATTTTATCGATTAATACAAATTGATTACGTAGTTGTACATTTTTTGAAAATTTTATTTTTTGAAATGATTGAAAATCGATGTTAGTGAAAACAAAAATCAAATACAATATTCAACCTTTAAGCAAATTGTTATTGACATTCATTCTGTGACAATTTCAATGCCGTCTGAAAATTTGGATAAAATATACTTGATATAAATGAATTAATAACGTTTACCCATTAACTGGTATTGTACTTTATGAGTTTGAAAATTTTTAAAAATTATTCAAGTTTGAATTTTTACTTGTTAGGATGTGTGTATTTACAGCTGACTTTAATTGATACCCGGACTATATACCGAGAGAATATTTAGTAGTGACGTGCGTACCGAGCGCAAACGCTTTAAATGCCTGGCATATTCTACAATGACATGCTCTTACCACTTGCTTGTTTGATCAATCTTTTATATGAACATTAAATAGCGTTATGAATTAAGCATTCTGAAATTATATTTACTTTGCAAAATGCACTTTGAAATAATATTTATTTCAATAAATTTATTCGACGAAAAACTGTAATATCATCATTTTTTCAGATGCACGACAAAAAACAAGGATAATAATTCAGCTACTTGGCACTGAGTATCGAGAGTTTTTCGTTCGTTCAAAGTTCAAGTTCATTGGACATTAAAAAAGGCCACCATGACGATGGGAAAGTGTTTTCGAATTTACGAAAAGCTAAAGCCTCCGAGCCCGCATTCCATTATTATGGAACATCGGAATTGCAATCAAACCCTTCTCTTCGAATCTCAAGTTGTGGCTGTTTTAAGGGAGCACGAAACAGAGTCATTGAAATCTCAGTACGTAAAATTATTGGATGCCTATGGATGTCTCGGAGTTCTTCAGTTCAATTATGGAGACAGTTCATTTTTGTACTTGGTCATGGTGACGGGCTGTTTTTCCGTGGGAAAAATCTACGACTCGGAAATATTTCGGATAACTCAGACTCATTTCATCGCGCTGCATTACAGCCAATCGAATAACGAGGACCGAATATCCGAAATAAAAAAGGTACTGAATTCGGGTACATTTTACTTCTCCTGGTCGGCGGGGACGCAGCACGTGCTCGACCTGACTCTGAGCGTCCAACAGAGGTACTCGCTCAATACGACGGACAACCGGTTCTTCTGGAACCGCATGCTGCACATACACCTGCAAAGATTCGGCGTGGACACGGACAACTGGCTGCTCAAAGCCATTTGCGGCAGCATCGAGATCAGGACGGTTTACGTGGGTCACCGTCAGGCTCGCGCCGTAATCGTCTCGCGACTGAGCTGCGAGAGAGCCGGCACGAGATTCAACGTGCGAGGCAGCAACGACGACGGCCACGTGGCCAACTTCGTGGAAACCGAGCAGATTATTTATCTCGACAACGAGGTGTCGTCTTTCATACAGACCCGAGGCTCCGTTCCGCTGTTTTGGGAGCAGCCCGGCGTCCAGGTAGGATCTCACAAAATCAAAATTTCCCGTGGTTTCGAAGCTTCCTCGCCGGCTTTCAATCGCCACTTCAACCTGGTGAAAAAGCGCTACGGCCAGCAGGTCATCGTGAATCTTTTGGGCACGAGCCTGATCGGCAGCAAGGAAGGCGAAGCTCTGCTCAGCCAACTCTATCAAAGCCATCAAGCGAGTTCCCGTCACCATGACATTCCGCACATTATTTTCGACTACCATCAGGAGTGCCGCGGGGGCAACACCAAGAGCCTGCAGAAACTCAAGGAAAAAATCGAGAGCTACTTGCAAGATTATTCCTTCTTCCATGCGGTGGGGGACGAAATTATGCAGTCGCAAGTGGGCACGGTTCGCACCAACTGTCTCGACTGCCTCGACAGAACCAACTGCGTTCAAACGTTCATCGCGCTCGAGATGCTTCGGGAGCAGTTGGCCGTATTCAAAGTAATCGATAAGCAGCAAGTTGTCTCGAGATTCGACGAGGTTTTCCGTCAAATGTGGGTCAACAATGGGAACGAGATAAGCAAAATTTACGCAGGCACAGGAGCTATCCAGGGTAGTTCCAAGTTGATGGACGGCGCCCGATCGGCCGCCAGAACCATTCAAAACAACCTTCTGGATTCGAATAAACAAGAGGCCATGGACGTGCTGCTGTTCGGCTCGCCGCTCAACACGGAGCTAGCCGACCGAGCTCGGACGCTCCTGTCTTCGAACATGCTGCACGCCCCGTCCAACGTACTGAGGGAAATGTGCAAACGTTACAAGGAATTCGTCGATAGGAAACCGCTGCGCGTGGCCTGCGCCACGTACAACGTCAACGGGGGAAAACATTTCCGTAGCGTCGTCTACAAAGACGTTTCGCTGACCGACTGGTTGCTGGACGCTCCGAAATCCTCAGCGAGCTTGGAAGAGCAAATAAATGGCTCGGACCCGGTGGACGTGTTTGCCGTGGGCTTCGAAGAAATCGTCGACCTCAACGCCTCCAACATAATGGCGGCCAGCAGCGAGAACGCAAAGGCCTGGGCAGAGGAGCTGCAAAAGGTTTTGTCCCGGGACAACGAGTACGTACTGGTGACGTACCACCAGCTCGTCGGCGTCTGCCTCTACGTGTTCATCAAGTCGACCCTGGTCGATAATCTCAGAGACGTCGCCGTGGACAGCGTGAAAACTGGCCTGGGGGGCGCGACCGGCAACAAAGGCGCCGTAGCGATTCGCTTCGTTTTAAATTCCACCTCCTTCTGCTTCGTGTGCGCTCATTTCGCGGCTGGCCAGTCGCAAGTGCACGAGCGCAACGCGGACTACGCCGAGATCACGAGGAAGATCGTCTTCCCCATGGGCAGGACCCTCAACGCTCACGATTACGTGTTCTGGTGCGGAGACTTCAATTACCGCGTGGACATGGACAAGGACGAAATGAAAGAGATGATAAAGCGCAACGAACTCGATGAAATATTAAAATTCGACCAGCTCAAGGTGCAGCAGGATCAAGGCAATGTCTTTAAAAATTATTCAGAGGGACCTATCAATTTTGCCCCCACCTACAAGTACGATTTGTTCTCCGATGATTACGACACGAGCGAGAAGTGCCGTCAGCCGGCTTGGACCGATCGAGTGCTCTGGAAGAGGCGAAAACTTCACGACGTCGAGATCGACCACGACTGGAATCCAGGCAACATAGTGTTTTACGGCAGGGCCGAGCTGAAGCAGAGCGACCACAGGCCGGTCATCGCCATTATCGACGTGGATTATTGCTGCATCAACGAGGACAGGCGGAACAAAGTTTTTCGCGAAGTCGTCGGAGATCTGGGCCCTCCTGACGGCACGATTATTCTCCATCCCGAAGATTCTTCCGACGACGTCGACAACATATACGACGACAATTTCATGACTACTCTGGTGCAAGATCTCTCGGAATTGGGAGAAGTACTGCTGGTGAGATTCGTGGACGACAGAGTTTGTATCACGTTCAGAAATGGCCAGAGTGCCATGTCAGCCGCGCAAAAAGGTACCATTAATATTTACGGCCAGAGCTTGGCGATAACTCTGAAAACGCCTGATTGGGTGAGCTGCGTGGAGAAGGAGATCCAGGCCCTCGGGGACAGCAGAAGCGGCGCGTCGTGTCCAGTGCGACGCGTCGAGGCGATTCCGAGCCACCCGACGAGGCCGCCGCCACCTCCGAGGCCAACCCCCCCGGCGCGACCTCCACAGCCGATGACGCCCAAGAGGGAAGTGGTCGCCACTTATAACACGTCGGCCGACGACAATTCGTCCGAGACGGACTTTGCTATCTACGAGGAAATTCCGGAAACTCCCGTGAGAACTAATGCGCCCAGGCCACCGAGCGCCGTGCCACCGCCTTTGCCGCCGAGGCAAGGACCTCTTCCCCCTCCTCGCAATCCTCCTCCACCGCCTCCACCAAATGCTCAGTAGGACATTGTGTAAATGACCAAATGCCGATGAAAAGTTTGTACTTTTTATTTACAGCACCTTATCGACACCTTATTACGACTCGCATTCAAAATGTTTTCTCTTATGTCTTGAGACGATTGTAATTGTTGTCTGAACAATTATTGTTCTATGTAAACTTGTATCATGCCAGTATCGATAATATTAACAGTTTTAAACTTTATTTATATTAAATGTGTCACGTATATAATTAGCAGAGTCGCTGATGTAACTATATGCTGCTTCATACGACACGTGAAAAGAACTTTATTTACTATGACTACTATTGTTAACGCTGAAACTATACAATTCAACTGAATTAGAATATGCATAAAGTACTTTTTGACTGTTGTGTTTGAAAAATTGATAAGTTTATAATTAAGAAATAAGTGATGGCATTTATTTACAATTTAACATCACACTTATTCTTTCACGAACAATGAATAATTGATGTAGCTATAAGTTGTTACTTCATCTATCTGTACTTATCATTATTATTTTCTCTGTAGTAAAAAGTGTGGACGAAAGCATTTATTGCGTCGAATCTCAATTCTTCACATTGAAAATTTCAAAAATAACACGTACTCCAAAGTAAATAATGCTATGCTTAATCTTCTAGGGAAAAATGAGTATTTGAGCGTACTGCAAACTCATAAGTATTAATTGTGTACATAAAACAGACTCTATTTTTTTAAATAAAAACACATGTACATCTGCAGAGATTAATCGTGCACATACTACGTATATTCGCGTTGAGAATTTTTTAATTTCTATAGATGTTGAATCTTATAGTAAGATCGAAATTTATTCATTCAAAATTTAATATGTACTGGTTTCTTACATTTTATTTTAAAGAAAACATAGGATCGTTTATAAAAAATTTATCATGCGAAGAAATGCTAGTTGACTGAAGGTTCAAGCAGGCTTTATTGAGGTTTATTTTTGATATCTACTAAGTATGAACTGTTACTTCTGATACGAATTTACTTTAATTATTATCATTAGAAAATTTATAAAAAATAATTTTTAGTAATTAAAATATTTTTAATATCAAGTCATGATGAAACATTCTACAAAATGTTATGTTTAAAAACAATATATAAATAAAATAACAGTAGGTGTAAATAAGAAATTATAATTTATAAAAATTGGACTTATTAACATAGTGTAAATATTTATTTTATGAAATTTAAGAGAGCCTAAATAAAATGAATTGTTCCAATACATGCAAAATGGAAACCGATTATTATAGTCCTCTTGAAAACTTAATGGTAACTAACTTTGTTGTCAACAAAATGTACGAAAAAATATGTCTGTATCTCAATGAAGTTTTAACATTTTGGAATTCAGAAAAAGATTTGCAATGAAGAAAATTTCTCAGAGAACATTTACGGAAATCATTTTTTTAATCGTATTTGCAAAAGTTGTGGTTCAAAGAACTTTTAAAATTAAGGTACAAGATAACTAAAGATTCGAATTGCTATAAATTTATGCAAAGATTCAACTTTATTTATATTGAGAGTATATTCAGTCCACATAATGATTGTTGTTTACAAAATAGCTATATGATAGTTAATTTTTATAGATCAAGTATTTTTCGAAAAATATAACTGAATTATTATACTTAAATCGATAGCTTGGCTTATGTTTTTGATTTCAGTTTTGAGTAACAAAAAAATTTGGATCTTGGGTTACTGCAGGTAAATCGGTTATGGTTTTTTTATCGATTTCAATATATGAACTGTAAATATTGTTTTTTTTGCAATGTTAACAGAAATATGTACTGAATTGTTAGAAGTTTTTGAATTCTATTTTTATTTACGGTTATATTTGTTACTTGCAAACTTTGAAGCAATTTTAAGAATTTTGGAAAACTAAAGGATTTTTATTAAAATAAGTCCATGCACGGAACTTGGCATTGTAAAAATTATGGCTTCCAAAGCCGTCTTTTATTTATAAGTATAAATTTATTCCACTAAACTATTGCTATATTATTTCAAATAAACTATTTTTGAACATGAAATGGTCATTTTATCCTTTTAACTAGATCTGAAATTATGTATAACATATCACATTTAGAACATGGCGAATGAAAATCATGTTAAATAAAAAATTAATTATCGAGAATAATAATTTTCATTTATTTGCAACGGTAATAAGTGTTATATATTTTCTGCTAAAGCATATTTATGAATAAAAATACATGTTAAAATAATACAATACACAGTTAATCTATTTAATCATTTTCATGTCATTAGACATATTACTTCCATATAATTCAACACCAAAAGATAATTAACGTAATATCAAAAGAAATATAAACGAAAGAAATTTTTCTTGCTATTCAATTGTTCAATGATGGCAAAATTGCTTTACAAAGTCGTAAGAGTCATGTCTTTCTCTCTTGGTATTTAAATTAAATCTATTATTGTAAAAAATTTCTCTTAAAACTAATAATTCTTAATATATCTTAAATAAAGTTACAAAATGCTTCGAATAAAATTTCAAGTATCCAAGAGTATTAAATAAAAAGCTAAACTCAAAATTTTATACGATTATCATCATATTCACTCATTCAGTAGTTCATTTTAATTCTACATTTAATTTGATTTGTTTCATAATGTAAGTAACATTCATTGCTATACAGTATTATAAGTATGGTATTGCGTCAGTATTATGGTATACATATGATTAATTTTTATGCTATCATTTGCGATCCTACTTTAATAATGTAAGTATTTAAAACCATCGTCAAATCTAGCTTCTAAATTTCCTATTGTTTTTTGAATGATTAAAATATCAATAAAAAAATCAACAAATTCGAAGAATTTCTGTAATATTAATGAAATGATCAAGTTTTATTTTAAAAAACTCGAAATTTCATTTTTTACACAACATGATTAGGCAGTTGATTTGAAATAAGACTTTTCCACCATTTAAAAGTCTTCAAAATCAATTTTCTATAGGAAGTTTATTTGCTAGACCTTAGGGGGCTTCAGACTAGGCTTGTAATCAAGAAAATCACCTCATCGTAATTATTCAGATTTTATTTAACAAGTATCGTTTAATTACCGATTTTATTAATTGATTTTCATAATTCATTTAAAAGTCATCTAGTAGAACAATTTTTCAAAGAACATTACCTGCAATATTTTATATAAGGTAACAAAAAGTTACTATGAATAACTTATGAGCTAATGTAACAAATAAAGGAAAGCCAATTACATTTACACAAAGAAATTCTTCTTTGGCCATTTTTCGTTCTTAATAATTTTTTTTCTTTGTTCAGAAGGTTTCACCGATGCAAGTCGGTGCTTAATTCTTCATTAGTCTTATTTAAGATAAATATAAATCATCGAAAAATGTTACTATTTTAATAATACAAAAACTATACTTTCATTAAACTAAACAATTCATTTTAGCTATTATCATCAAACAATTATAATACGTACAGTGATGACATACTAACACGAAAAACGGTAAAAAGTGGCATAAAACAGCATCTTTTTCGCATTGTATTGACATTGACTTCTTTTTAAAAGCAAGTTTATTTTTATGATTTTTTGTTCATAGTTTTTATAATAAAAAAAAACTCAGCTATGTCAAAAACGTTGCCAATGATTATTTAAATAATTCACCGCGAGGCTGGGAACGATGAGTTTACATTGTAGAGAGAATAGCTAATTAAATGGCACCATATCAGCATGAATACGTATAATAAAAGATTGTGGCAGAATTTGGCACGTTATTTTGAGCTATATGCGGGGTATTTTAGCTTCTTTGCGGTGGATAAAAGATTGGCCGCCTGGTTGCGGCTGCTGTTACTTTTTCGATCCCTTCCTTTTTTGCAGGGCATTTACCAGTTGCCGTTACGTACACTCCAAAGTAGCAGTTTGGCATTGTACACTTGCCATTATGTATACATCTGTAAAGAATACAAAAAAAAAATAAAATGATAAACGATAAACAAAAAATTATCAAATATCCGATGGTTCGTGATGAGGTCTATAATTTTTATTCTAGTTCAAAACTACGATCTGAAAAATACAACTTACAGTCTGTCTGAATTTGAAAAAAATGTTTTTCCTTTAAGTAATTTTAAACATTCTGATTCGTGGCTAGGATTCTTCGAGTCACAGTTACATTCACACCTATCGTCGATGAGCTTCGATACAAAATATGTAGGACACGCGCATCTAAGAAGAAAATCAGTTATCAATATGAAATGATAATTACGTCATCAATAAAGTCAATTTTTTGATTATTTATTTACTGTTTATCCTGTGCCTCTTTTACAGTGTGTTGTGGTGACGATGTTGAAGGGTAGTACGAAAAAGTTTGTAAAGTAGTATCTACTCCTAGCCTACTCCTGGCATCTTTTCTGTCCCGACATTCGCACTCTGTATGGTTGGTGAAGGTGAGCTTTTTTATTGCTGTTGAACCATCGATGTACGAAGCCTAAAAAAAATATGGTCAATAATTAAAATGCGTCGAAATTATTCAGTAGTCAATTGTATTCGGAAACCCCAACAGCGCCATTGCATTTGGCATAACAGTTTTTGCAGTGAATATGCAATATGTGAAAACTTCATACTTGGAGTAAGAGAGTACTTTTGAATTTTCAAAAAATCAATTTTTTTTTATGTTAAAATTATTTATTCCTTCGATAATGAGCTCCTTTCTCAAATTTCTTTTGAAAAGTTGAAGCTTTCCGTTTAGAGTGCTATAAAGGAGTCGACAGAATGTTTTAATTAAACAATGGCATTCAGTAAAATCATAATAATTAATCTTCAAGGACTAGTGCAGTAATCATGCACAAACAATATTCATGAATGATATTCATCAACCTAAAAATCGGATTGATTTAAAAAGTAAATTTATGCAGAAATCATATATTTAATTTACATGTTTGATTAAGAAAGTTTGAGATAACAGCTATCGTGTAAAGCGTAAATAAATCTTGGGACTACGAATACCGGTAATGTCGGTTCGAAAGAGTCACAGATATCATTGGTCGAAAAATCAGTTGCTTTAAAGCGAGATTCACGAATGAAACTCGGTAGTTAGAGGCGCGGCTGACGTGCTCTTGGATCTTCTTCGATTCCAGTTCGGATGGTTGATTTAATTTGTTATTTATAAACGTCATTCGTATAATCGCACGTGTAGCGCACACGTAGCGTTTCTCAAGGAAATTCTCATGGGAAAGAATCGTGCAGTCCCCAATTGCGTTTCTTTCCCTCTCTCTCTTTCTCTCTCTCTCTCTCGTGTTTGCACATGCGCTCTCAAGTTCAAGAGCTGAGTGCAAGAAGGAAAAAAAAGAAAGCGAAACGTAAAAGTTATTAGCATGGTATGGCAGTGTGGCTTTATATGATATACGCGCGTTTGTCGCCCGAGGCTGCATCCCATTCACGAATCGAGCGGACAACGCGCACAAAACACACCCACGTGCGGCGGCGAGCAGGAGGCAGAACCGCATTTGAATCTCGGGATCGAGCTCAACTCGCGAGATCGCGTCGAGAATTGCGAACGAGAGCGACAATATTAAGTCTGCGCCGCACGTTCACGACCGAGCAAGATCCTCGGGGTGTGAGTATATATTTTTGACTGTCGAGAGTTTTTATGGAAGACGCTCTTGCTCGAGATGAATTTCGAAGATGCATCGCGTGCAACTGAACTCGAGCCGCCTCGGGAGCAAACGCGCCGATTTCCAGGTACCTTCCAAAGTAAAAAATGGATTTTAATCATCGACTCGTATCATTACGAAGTTGCCGAGCGTGTACTCGGTGCGACTTGCATCGATTTCTACGGTACGCAGTTTGAATCGAGCAGCTCTTCAACGAGAGATTTCAGTATTTTGCAGTTTTGGATTTAAATATTAGCGCAAAGGCTCGGGCTTCGATGTAACGGAGCTCGAAAAACTTGGCCGTGACGAGACTCGTAGGCAAGATATGGGCATCGGAGCCGTGAATCCACGTACCAACATGCGCGCCGTTAAATTATCATAATACGACGATCATCGTATTTCACACGGTGCATCGACGAGCCACAGAGAGAATAGCCCGAGTCTGCACGTTCGAGTGAACTTACACGACAAGAAATGTTTTATACAAATATGCACATGTGCATTACACGAGCTGTATTAATGCTTGGATACTCGAGAGCTTTGCAGGTAAAAGAGCGAGCGAGCATCAAGCGTTGGACTAGTACTTACATGAGTTGAATTCCTTGACTCACACACACACACATTTTTCACGTTTTCGCAAAACTATATCAAGTAGAGTACTGGAAGCTTAGCCGTGCAGCTAGAATAGTAGATCGCAAGGGATAGTCGTAAAGAAAACGAGCCAGGCCGAGCTAGTGCAGCCAAATAGTAGCGGTCACATTAGCGATCAGTCGAGCGATTGCACGTCAGTCTATATTTGAAAGTCATTAAGTTTTAATCAAAGTTAGATAGGCAGACACGCAGTCTGGAATTTTGCTTCTGCGATAAAGCAATTGCATGAGATCGCGCGTAATCTGTGGCATGTATATATCTGTGTTTATACGCTGTGCGTTGCGCGCAGTAGAGTTGGCTGTTCGATTGACGCAGATCAACGGCATGTCTACACGTTACGATAGGTACGCTCTCGGAGGTGCAGCAGTATACTAAGTAGCAGCAGCAGCTCTTTGCGCGGGAGCAGACATTTATCTCGTGATATATTTGTATATGTGCGTCTATATATATAAATGAAAATACACGATCTCGTCGATTGGATTGCTCCTGCGATAGTCTCAGGCCTCAACCGCTGCCGGGGCTGACTTTTCTCGCGCAACGTTTGATCGTAATTAATCTTCTTAATCGGTCGTAGCTACAATGCGTATAATGCGTCGTAGTCGCTGAGCTCGCACGGACACGCGCTAGTCTGACTATATGGCATTTAGCGCGCGCATAAAGAGAGTCGTAACGAGGGGGTGTCGCGATCAACGATCGCACACTCGCACGACACGCATCGATTCGCCATAGTCGACGTCTTTACTCCCGAGTGCATTTCATTATTTATGGCGTTTGTTGGTCTCGTGCTTTAAGGACAAGCGCGCAAGTATAGAGAGTGTGTAATTTTGTCGCAGTCTAACTACGTGCGCGTGCCAAGTCATGCATTGATCGGCTCGATGATGCGATTCACGCATACTTGCATTATGCGCGTGTCTCGCGGTCGCGGGTGCTTTATATGCATCGAGTTCTCGAATCTCGCTGCAGCTTTCTCAGGCGTCGACGCAAGATTTATCGGCTCGACTCAAACTATGTTGGATGTATGTTGAATTGATTATTACCCCACGCATTTCGATCGCTGCAAATACCTTTCAACTCGTGCCTTCACTGCGTCGAGTTTGTCGTTCAAGTCCCATTTGCGAGTAAATTTCAATTTTCCATCGAGGATCGCTCCTTTCATTTATTTTACTCATTAGTAAAGATTTGGAGGCTAAAAATAACAGTTGCACGCGACAATTATCGTAGGCATTTTTATTTGGATCGAAGGTGCCAGTGTTCATTCATCTTTGAGCCTACCAACGTTTTTATAGCAATGTAGTATCGCCGTTGCATGATAAAACGTCGCTCTGAAACGTTCGTATCGCATTACCATAGAAATTCTTCGGCTTACTATGTAGATACAGCATTTAATCGATTCGAAATTCCTTGAGTTTTCTTGCTGGTTCGCCATACAAATGAATAAAATGATTTAAATCAATATTATCCAAAATTGACTCGATCTAATCGACATATAAACAGCAAAACCAGATTAAGTTTTCCGAGTTCCGAGCCCAACTGCAACTTTGCAGCGCTAGAACGTGGGTACAAGCATTTCTTTGTCCTTACTATGTCGACGGACACTCGAATTCATCATCGCCAAAATGTACACTTGTTGACGCAGGACGTTCGGTATGTTTGCATATACTGCATGCGGCGATTATTTTCGTCTCCAAGTCGCGCTTCTCACTTTTTGAACATTCGTGCATTTGGATGTAACTATTTGACTTGAGCGTAAAGTGCATATTATAGGGGAGCATATCACGCGTGCCGGCTGCAACGGCAGACGCTCCGGCAGGATGCGTACAGTCGTAAACCTCGAGAGCTCAGGCCAAACGTATACACATTTATTTATAGTATATAGTATATTATAATGTCGGAGTGTGCGAGGATAGTCTGGCCGCTGCGTTTGCGCGTCGCGTGATTTAATCTGCGCTTTCTTATCTAACAGGGAGGCTCTTTGAAATTTCAGATGTAATACCAGATGATGACATTACGTTTTATATAATTCAATTTTTTTTTCATAATTCTAAAAGACCGATACTTGGCTTTTAAAATGAAGACTAAACAATTCCCTATCCATTATATCTGTCTACGCGTCATAAACTTGTCTTCCCTTTGATAGTTTTCAATAATTCACTTTGAATCGGTCGCAACTGTTGAGCTTTCATCGGCTTCAAAATTTTGTTTCTTATAGCCAGAACATATGGTGAGCGTTTGTTTTAGTAATTGAGGGAAAATAATATGCACGCTTGTAAATAATTAAATCGTTGAACTTACTTTGTGTACACCAAGTTCAGTTGATGTTCAGCTGGAGAAAAATTTGCTGTAAGTGGGGGAGAACGAGGTGTGTCGGAATATGAGGTAAGTTGGCAAAATGGCATATTTCTCCTTATCAATGACTTGTATAGAGGTGATACTATCAGTAGTCCTATAATACCATAAATATCTAGTTTTTGTATGCAATAGCATCATTTTGGTTCAAGGCATTTATAAGGAGAATACGGTCACCGGAAGATTTGTCATTCGAAAAGTTCATTGAACTTTACTTTGAAAATGCGATTTTGCATTAATTTTAGATACCACATACATAAAACAATCAATTTTCTGCCATATTGGTCATTCCAGGCGCATTCAGGAACTCATTTGCTGAAATACATAGTTATTTATGAAACAAGTGCCCAAATAGTAGATTACGCAACGAGTAATCTCTGCGCTCGGGCGGCAAACGTCGCACTCGTGGGAACACCTACTCCGCACGAGTTGAGTATACTATTTTTTGATACAGCGGCGGAAAGTTCGTTTTTCCGCACGCTTATGAACTTTCCACACGCTGTAGCCACAGCACCGGGATCTTTTACTTTCGAAGCATCCTACTGACTGCGAAAAACGAACTTTCCGCACGCTGTATCAAAAAAGCGTTTTTGGGCAAAAATGTCTTTTTTTAACACTTTATTAAATCCCAAAAAATGAAGTACCAAGAATAAGAGTAGTTATATTGATAAATGTAAAAGAACGAAAGGGAAAATAAAGGTTAAAATAACTTCCAAAATTAATTATCATCATGTAAAAGAACGGAAGATTAATAGACAACATGATGCTGAAAATATAGTAGAACGCCCAAGACATTGTTAGCAAATTTACAATGCACTACTGTGTTAACTTTAAATGAATTTTCACAATGAAATCGCACGCCGCCCTTATGCGCTTGCAAATTGTGATTCATCCACTGTTCTTATAAAAAAAAAAAATTAATACGATTTTATAGATTTCTTTTGAAATTGTATAATAAAACTGACAATAAATACGTAACTACCAATAAAACTGTTGCTATTCATTCTATATTTTCATACTGATAATAAATCATAAAACTTACTAATGCCAAAAGATTGAAGGCAACTTTTCAATATTTAAGTTCACATAGCCAGCGTAAATTCCATATTGTGCCAAACCGGTCGTTTTGCTTTCGGCCACCACATATAACAAGTCTTCAATGCAAAAAATCCGCAGGATTAAGTCATTATGTTGGAAGCATTTAATCCACAATCTGCATTATGTAGCACGCGTCGTACATCGACACATGACGTGGTTGATGTATCGCTCCACGCTTGACTACGTGCACGCCAACACCTTGCTTGCAGCTGCTATTCATGTTTAATACCGAAACTCTTGTACAATGCAGCAATATTCGATGCCTGCGGCGATGACTCAAAAGTAAGGTTTTAACCAAGCGTGCGAGGATGCTAGTGTATATGAGTTTACGGGATGCGAACCTACAAACTCCTGATCACGATAGCGGCAATCCTTTTTCGCTCAAACCCGCTTTATTGCAAGAAAATCTCTTATCTTGAAAATAATTTTTTTTGTGTTTTTTTTTTTTTTTTT
>NW_019641674.1:921222-962313 GCF_000599845.2 Trichogramma pretiosum
GGGGGGGGGGGGGGGGTCAAAGTAACATGCATACAGTGGGTTTGGCCTACAGGTAATTTCGCAAAAAATGAAAGTGATTTTCAACATTTTTGATAATCCTAATGATTGAATGAGAATCAAAATCTTCAGTTTTTAAAATATCATAATGATCATAAAACGATCAGTTAATTTACGAAAATTTTTATGATAGAAGTTAATTAATTTATCCTAAAACGAAAGAACTAAATTTAAAATTTTTCAATTCAGTATAATTTTACCATTTAGTTCTTTCGCGTTTCGAATAAATTAGCTTATATTATAATAGTTTTCGTAAAAGATCTGATCGTTTTCTGATACTTATGATATTTTAAAAACTGAAAATTTCAATTCTCATTCAATCATTAGGATTATAAAAAATGTTGAAAACCAGTTTAATTTTCGGTTAAATTACCTACCTATAAGCCGAACCCATTATATGCACTTTGACACCCCCCCGGGTTTACCAATTCCTATTTCTTATGAAAAAATCTATTAGGTAGATTTCTGAAAATCATTAGACACGTATTTTTTCGTTCTTCAATTAATTGATTATTAATGGAAATATAGAATTTGAAACAACAAGCGTGACGTCACAATCATAATAAATATAACGGGAGGAGTATTATGATTGTGACGTCACGCTCATTTTTAACTGATCATACCTCTGTTAATAATTGATTAATTGAAAAACAAAAAAATACGTGTCTAATGATTTTCAGAAATCTACATTGCGGACCTAATAGATTTTTTCGCGAATTATTTATTACGGGGCGCTGAAGTAGCATCTTACAGAACTGAACGACGAAATAGCATCTTGCTGAACCGAGCGCAGAAGTGGTTTCTCGCTGAACAGTGTTCTAAAGTAGCATTGTGCCAAATGAAAATTAAACTGTTACGATGCTGCACTGTTCTGTAATTAAGCATTTTCCTGATAGAAAAGTGTGTAATATATTGAACGCACTTCACGAAGAGTAACACGTTTATTATACTAAGGGAATAGAATCATGTTACTCTTGGTAAAGAGCATCGATACAAAAATTTTAAAATACCCACGTTCTCCGATAGATGCACTGGATTAAAATTAAAGTGTGTTCAGTTTAATTGACAAATCGTGTCAAGCAATGAGCAAAAGAATATTGGAAAAAATTGCCATTAATTTTATTAAAACTATGAACGCGTCTATACCATTATGATGTACATTATCGTACAGGATTCAACGTAGCTTAAGAATTTGCTTATAAAATACTATAATTAACCTAGAAGAAGCTTACGCATGGACATTAAAAAAAAACAATTAATGTTCCATGAATATTAAATTTTCTAAAAATGTGTTAATGACATTAATAGAATAAATTAACACGTTGTATTTTCTAAACATATATGAGGTTAAATCGAGTTTTGTATCTGCAAATGTGAACTAAAATTAAATTGACAACATACTGAAGCTTGTAACTTTTTCTAATAGACCTAAACCGTCTGAATCAAACAGTCAATAATAATCATATTCGGAAGATATGTTCACAGATGAATGACTGAGAGTGATTTTATTATGATATAAATGCGTGACATTAATTAAGCCATAGAAAAAAAAACCTCAGTATATCGCTCTTTTTATTGATCGATCAATAGGCCAATAATTATTCGTTGTTTTATCCCGGTAGTTTATCATGAAATAACTTTTCTTTTCCAAATTGAAAAAATTTTATTTTTAAATATTTCGAATTGAATTTAAGTTTCAATAAATTATGACAAACGATTTGATTCGTTCGAAAATTCAAATAAAAAATACTGATAGAGTTTTTTCTGTTTTAAATTCGACCAAATCATTTGTATAAACATTAAATAAACAATAAATTTGATTAAAACTAACACATTGCATTTCACCTCGATTGTAATCGGAGGCATTACGATACGACGGATGTCTGGTTGTTGGAGCCATGATATCATTTTCTGAGCTACTCGCCAGAAAACTTCAGTCAGTAACCGTAGGTACCAATTAAATTTTTTTATTATGAAATTCAACAAGCTGTATTATAGTACTTTACGATACTCGTGACATAGTGGACACTTTTCGGCCCAGCTATTAGGACCTTCGCTGCGCTCGGGCCCTAAACTACACCGTGCCAAAAAGTGTTACTTATGCCACTAGTATCGCAAAGTACTAAGCTATGTACGACGTACGAGCGACATTATATGTCTATTTTTGGTGTGCGTGCCTTGTAAAAAAAGTTTTATACGATATAAACATGGGCTTTACCCGCGCCCATTGTTGATTTTCAGTGCATTTTTACTTTAAATGGCGCAATTTATATTGCCCATTTCAGTTTTCGACATTTTGAAAAAGATTCACCATGGGCCTTTTTTTAAATGTCAAAAAATTAATATTTTAACCAAATTTAGGAGCACATTTTGTTTAAAAAAATATGTTTAATCAGCTTCAGCTTTAACATATACTTATTTAAATTTCCGAACGCCCTTATCCGAAATTGATGGGCACTATTTCGTTCCGGTTTCTGAATCACTTGTAAGTCTCCAAAAAAACTTCACAAGTATGCTCTAAAAAAATTTTTTTTCTTTAGTAGCAAAATATTAATATTTTAAGAGATTCTAACGATAATTATTTTTTGAGGGAGCTACTTTTCGTTTTGGCTGCAGGGCCAAAACGATTACTTTCGGCTGGGGTAACATACAATTAATATTTATGTCACTGGAGTCTTAATATAAGACTAAATCGTGCTTACAATTTTTGTTTTGTAATGTATGAAATGCAAATAAAATTAATACAATTCAGATTTAATTAATTTGTTAGTGTAATGCTCTAAAGTTTAGAATATGTCATGTATTATTATTCGATACACAGGGACCACGATATGTTCACTCATTAAGTTATTGACCTGGGATAGCTGAGTTACATTTAAAACTATTCATTCTCGGGATTCAAAAAAAAAATTTTTTGTATTGAGAATCTCAGTTATACGTTTAAAGATTTTCATTATTTATAATGACGAATAACATTTATTGGAGCTCATGAAGGCCTGGCAAATTTTTACGACGGCTTTTTTGTATTTTCTGAAATGTCATACTGTTGTTATCTTAGCAGGGCGAGTATGTATATTAATTTTATTATTATTATTATTATTATTATTATTATTATTATTATTATTATTATATTTAACAACATGTACAGCTGATTGCTAACAGCGTATGAAATCCCGTCGCGACTCCGGGCTCAGAAACCAGTTCTTGATCGGTATATCAAAGGTTAGTACGGTAACTTTTTACAGGTAACCTAGAGAGGGAGTGGAAGAAAGTGAGTTGAAGGGGAAAAAAGTAAAACATTGCATCGTACAACTAATGAAGTTGGGTCAGCTTCACTCGAGTAATCGAAGCTAATGTTCAATAAAAAGCTTCTTAACATAATGGAAACATCGAAAACGAAATTTTTTATTGCAGGGTAGTTGTCGTTGAGATCGTTGTAAAAAATATATCAACTCCAAGTTAGCGAGAAAGAGCGTCGATACTCGGTGATTCGTGTCAGAAAAGTAGAGACTATCGAAGCACTGGTCAGGCCTCTAGAAAGGTCGCTGCAACGAGTGCCTGCAAGAAATCAGGAAGGCTTATACAGCAGTACTGCGATTCAAGGGGTAAATTTATCATCGCCTCGACGAGCCATTGCATCGTGATAATAATGCGTGGCTTCGTATAGAGCTGCCTTCGGGACTACGCGGCGTTTACGCGCTGCTCACACCGTCGTCGATTTCTGTATGCACACATCGCTTACGTGCATCGCATAGACCGAGAGTTGAGAAAAGAGACAACGAAGAACATTGTCGCTTGTACATGCATACACACACTCACTCACACACACACATATATATAATATATACACAGACACACCTTCATATACGTACATACATGCATGTGTATATACATAAAAGTGTGTAATTCATGCGCACGAACGAGAGGCAGCGGCAACGGTGGTGGCGCTAGTGAGGAGAGCTGGCTGGATGAATAAGATGCGTGTGTTTCTCGCGTCCACGCCGTACCATTGTCCTCGATCTTGCAAGCCGACACACGCGCGAGACTTGCTTGAGACCGCTTGCACTTTCAGCGTTGCAGTTATTTCTGGAGAATCGTAGCTTAACGACTAACCCAAGCAACTGATTGACCGCGCACCGTTCGAATTGATAATGTCGAGCTCCGAAAGACGATTTATACGTTATAAGACGATACAGCCACAAAATTATTCATTTTACGCTGCGTTAAATGTTTACTCGTGCAACTTATGAAAACCATAAAGCGAACATAGCTCCAAATTTACTTTCCGATTGGTTCCAACGCTAAATGATGCTTATTGCTTACACGAGTTTTTCGAGAAAAAGTTTTTTTCAATAATTTCATACGCTCGAATTATTAACGTTGATTTCTCGATTATTCAACTGGAACTAGTTTAACAATGTATACATTAAAACTGTACTGAACATATTACTAACTGTATAATATTAAATCTATTGTTTCTTAGTGATTGTCTATAGCCGATGTTTCAGTACAACAACGATTTGCAACAGGTCGTAAGGAACGAAAACAAATGTCATAATAATAGACCGAAAAGCATAAGTTATAATGTATTTCGCTCATCAAGTGTTATGCACACGGTGATTTGAAGCGTTGCGCCTTCGGCCTTTGGACAATTGCTTATTTTTTATCCCGTCAAAATGAATCAAAAGTGTGTAACTTGGTTTCATTACATTGCACGATTTAGTTTATGCATTTTCAACTCTCTATTTTTATTTATTTCTCAAGCTGATGTTTTAAAAATTCAAACTCAAAATTGATTTATCGATTTTGTGTAGAAAGAAAACCATTAATTCGATGCTTCTCGCGCTAGTTAGTATTTAGTAACTGACTTCATAAGTTAATTAGAAAATAACGAAAAAGCTTAATATGTGCCTGAAAATGTGTACCTGGGACTGTAACCTCAACTGCAAAGGAAGGGATAGTGGGTGTGGAAATGTTTGAAGGCGTTTACCATGGTCATTTGGTGTATTACATCGAAATATGCTACCGTGTATAATGTTTCCCAAGTCATGCGCACAGGTAATTATCATTAATCATTATGGATCATTATTAAAACAATGATTGATGCATTATATACATGACTATATAAATATCTGGTTTTCATATACGCCGTAAAAATTGTTGACTTTCGCCTAAGCATTCTTTAATTTGAAGATTTGAATAAACTTGAGAAAACTTGAGCCAAGGAATCATCTCACACTTTATTTTTAATAGTTTTATTGTTTGGTTTAAGTTTCTTCAAAACTACTATAGAATACATTTTCCGTACAAGTGTTGAAAAATTGAAGAAAATTCGGCTTAATTTATAAACATTTGCCCCGGAAGATTTTAGGGATTTTATACATCAAAAGCGCGAGTCTCGTGATTAACAATTTGAACTTTTCCGTGATAAAAGTTTTAATTGGTAGGATTTATTAATTTGAATATTCTACAGTGAACGAGATTTATCCACAAGTTCAAATGATTTTTTTACTGCTTGATTCAGGTTTATTTTAAGTTACTTATCGTCAAGATAAAGTATTTGACAAGAAATGTAGTCAGATTTATCAAACTTCTTTTTTATTAGCTTGATTCAGAGTTTGATCGAAAATTTGTGTGTGGGTTGATTGAGAAGTAAGCGATTGTTTTGCAGTTTTTATCTAATACAAGATTTATTTATCAAGAACTTTATTCATATTTCACGACAAAATATTTATCAAAGTAACTGATTTTATTTGTCTGATTATACATTTTTAATCGAAACAAGCTGTTGCAATAAAGAGATAGTATGCCAGATTTCCGCGCGCTGATATTGTCAAACAAATTATTGTTCCAATGAGAAATGGACTATTATATTATGCAGCGATTTGAATTAGTCGTGATATTAAATACTTGGACTAGATTTAATTTTCTGAAGGTAATAATTGTCCCACAGATTATGCAAAGATTGAACTGTTTTGATTGAACAATAATGGCTTCCCGAATTGACTATCGATCGAGCCGAATTTTAAACTGTTAAAATATCAATGATCATTCACGGATGGATAATTGCGCCAACATAATCACTGTTCAAATACAGCACCAAATATGGCATCTATTTATAGGTTCACTAATAGCTAGCTGTATCAGAAAATCGCATCAGTAAAATCGTGATCTAATCGTTGCATTCACGATCCAATGCCCGCAAGCACAATCCTCATCTGAATCAAGTGATGCGAAACAAAGACAGAGCTTTCTTTTTATGAATCCCAACAGTGCTGTATTACGGCATACTCGTTACCTCTCATATTTTCTGATATGTGAGTAAATTTTATGAAATTTTAACATTCGATTCGCTCTAAATTTGTAAAAAGCCCATTTTTTTTAAAGTCATTACGCAATCCTATATACTCAAAAGGCCCCATCACCAATGGGCCTGATTTTTTCAGGAGAGGTAAAGCTTGTACTCCAGAATCCAATGGTATGTTACTTTTTAGCGTGCGTGCATGATAAGATAAGTTACAAACAATATTAACACGACCTGTTCGAGTCTTATTCTGGTTGAATCCAATGTCAAAATGTCATGAGATTTACTCATTTATGTTTCGATACAATTTGAAGAATATACCAGAAATATAATAACATTGAATTATATATGCCGCTCGCAAGTGTAAAATTGAGCAACAATCTAAAATGGCTTTAATAAAGCAATTGTGTGTTGTATCTGACAACATGATAATGCATAACATAACATATTCAATGTTAAGAGTATGCAAAGTGGCATATTCTTATACAGGGTGTAGCAATTGATTATTACCAATGTGTTCATGATCCATGACTGTTCACTATTATTTTAAACGTGTATAAATCGGTGTAAAAATGAAGTTGCTGCTAATGAATTCTAATGGTTCGTTACATAGGTGTAGGCTAGGGGGTTTTCATCGCTTATGTATGCAAGAGAATACATTAATTCATACTTTTGTGCCGTAAGACTTGAATAAGAGTGCAATTGTTCTCTCGGCGCCTCTATGCACATAAACATTATTTGTTTGACGAATATGATCATAAAATTGCAAGATTTTGCGGAGTATTAGAAAAATTAAGGTCGTCACGTTTATTGCAAGCACTTGACTGCCTGTTGTAGCCGTTTATATGCAATATTCTTTATTAAACGCGCTTCAAACGTCATGTGCGAAACGCAAATGATGAGGCTTCATAAATATTTCCCGTAAGGAGCTGGTGATTGAAATAATGATGCTTTCTTTCCAGTGATCATATAGCATGTCACGGCCGAAGGATTGTTGCATCGTTCCATTTTAATATTTTTGTTCGCAGTCTTTTTTTCCTCGGCAATGCTGTTATGCTGTATGAATGAATACGCGCCAGTCCAATTTTTAAATGAAAAAATTCTTATTAATGTAGATTGACATAAACAATTATTCAACCTGCGACAATAATATTGAGGTAAAATTTTCAAACGACACAACCATTTTTCCAATACAGTAATGAGAAGCGATCATAATATAAGGTTGTAAAATTTGATGATTTTCTAGATTCGGTGGGCAAGCGTTCGGGCACGAATAATTATTTACAAACTGAGACACATGATGCCTATTTACAGAGTCTTTTTCAAGGAATAATACGCCCGAAGGTTGATTCACTTCGAGAAATCGAATCACAGAAGCAGTAGAACCGCAAACAAAAACTACAGGCACGCGATTTATGGAGCCAAGTGATTGCCAAAAACCCGAATGCATTAAGGGTCCACATACATGCATTTGCAGATTAGGGTCCAGGCGCAAAATATGCGCACTTGATGGATGGGAACGCAAAAGAGAGAGAGAGAGAGAGAGAGAGAGAGAGAGAGAGAGAGAGAGAAGAGCTGAGATGCTCCCTAATTTTTGACACAGTAACTGCTTCGTCGCCTTTGTTCTACCGTCGTTGAATTTTTGAAGCTAATCGAACATGATTGGTAGTACAAACGAGTTCGATTTTATTGGAATTCAGAGCTACTGTTTGCAAACCATCATAAGCTGTGCAGAAAAAATACTGAAATCAATGTTGTAAAGGTTTTGATGTTCTCCGCTTTTTGTTTTGTTAAAAATGTTGGTCAATATTTTCTCGCAGAATATCATTGTAAAGCTTCGATCTGGTACGATATTTTAATCGTCTACTGCAATATTATGACTTTCAGTTGGATATTTTTTTTCTCAAGGTCAAAAATATAAAAGTAAATATAAATAAAACAGGTTAATTCAAATGGTCAGTTGAATTTTTCTGGTCTGATTTTCTTGCATGTTACATTACGTACGTAATGTACAGCAAGTTTGTGTTCTTTTTTCACTGGGTGTCGAGATATGCAACAGCGAATTGTTTGTAATGCGCCTTCGTACCACGCGTTTACTCTGATTCAAGGGCTTGGTATAAAAGATGCCAAGTTTCTCTATATCTTAAGCCGTATCATCGAGAGAGATAGAGAGGGAAAGAGAGCAATGGAGAGAAGGAGAGAGTGAAGTACTGCACGCCACTACAAGATGCACGCGCATTACTACTGTTTGCCTTGCATGTTTTTTCAGAAGCTGATCTCACCAGTGAATATATATATACACGTGTGCCGTTGCCGAGGGGTCCCTGCAGGTATAACTAGTATGTTTGGTTGCAAGATAAGATTGATTACCGCCAGCTTTGTTTTTTGTGCTTCAAGAGCAGCGGACTTTCGCTACGAAGAGTACAACGAAATTAACACGCTTTGAAAAAGTCTGTGTGTTTTTTTCCAATTTTTTTGTTCGGTATAATCATATCTAGGCTCTCTTTGATGAGAGAATCGAGTCGGAGTACAGTATAATTCAGGATGAATCAAATGTTTTATCCTGAATTGCGATGAATCTTGTGATGACGAACCATACAATGCAACAAGTCGTCTGTGCGTGATAGCTAGCGTGGCGGCAAGCCATGATGCATAATGCATCATATTGCCGCGTGCACCAACGACACGCGGACGTTTTTGCAAATGTGCTCGGACGCGTCCTGTCGTTAAATGCGCACGAATGAAGATAGTCTCCCTGGCGCGCATTCAGCAATTTTTACGACTCGGAAGAGATGCGAATGGTATGAGCATAATACAGCTTTATTCGTCGGCTTCGTGCAGTCGCCTGTTAACTATTACGCGCTTCACTTTGCAGCACTGAAATTGTAACACTCGACTCGGTTACGTATTAGTTATATTTTCATGAATGCGTCGCCTTAGAGGTTCTTCAAATTGCTCTACTTCGAGCAGTTAACAAAAGAGCATAATTTTCATTTGATCTTTGAAAATAGTGTATAGGTTTTTACGCACGGTCAACTTTTTATTTAGTAGAAGAAAATTTCGAGAGGTAGAAACTAAATTATCAAGCATTTCTTTGAAAATGCCATTGTAAAACTGTCACTCAACGGGGGCCAATGGCGTTTAAGCAGTCGTGACTATTAGACTCAACTTAATTTATAAATGGTCGCAAGCCTGGATCACTGGGCAAGCATGTATTTTTTCATAATGATCATACACTGCCTCGGTACCAATCAATTGCTCACTCGAGGTATCGTTTCGCCTGTTAAAATTTTGACTCACTTTCGAAACGCAATCAATTAAATCGCAAAAAGCAAATTTATTGCATCAAAGTATGCTTTAAACAATTCCAAAGCATTCTTTTAAAGCACGAACAGGCATTGAAAAGCTTTTCATGGCATATTCTCGTGGCGAAGCGAAAGGGAGCTTTAGTCGATATCGAGTACAGCCGACTTGCCGATGATAAAACGCCCAAGAGTCTAAGTATAGACGTTTCTGCGGGTTGAGCGCGTTTGCAAAGTCTCAATGCCCCGATTCAAAGTACTGGAAAGTGTCGTGCGCGCCTGGGGATCCCTCTTCTTCTTGCTCGCCCAATCCGGATGTGTGATTGATTGTATGGCTGGATGCGCACATAACGCTGCCGCCGCGTACCCTGCACAAACGCTATAGACGGAACATCGCAAAGCTCTCTGGATTTCATAGGAAAAGAGACGTATACACACGCTTCCTATATATAGACAGAGAAGAGTACTTTATTGCCCTCTTCAACCGGAAATCCGAAGTCTGCATTGCCTGGCAAACAGGCCAAACCGCTTTTGATCAGATAATGTCTTGGGCAGTTTTAATCTCGAATGCCGACGCCGCGAGACAATAATCTCCAAAGAGTGAATGCTTCCACTTTTAAATTCATCCCCCTTGTTCTTTGATATTTTGTTCTCCTAAGGTGTAGTCATATGTACTATGCAAGCAATCGGTTAATTGAAAAATTTAATACTTGAGAAGAAATGATGATCTTCTATGATAAATCCACGATTTTATTCATAGCGATTATGCGTATAGTTGATATATCGCTATAGCGTATACCGAGGATCAATGATATTGCCTTCAAACCTATTTACGGATACGAAATTCAGTAGAACTATATAAGTTCTACCCTTATATAACTATCAAGTTCTTTTCATCATACGCGGGTTTTTTACGTTTATCATCGTTCAAACTTATAGATTGAATACTTTTAGATGCTCATATGCGCAAAATTCATTTAAATAGCAAATTCTACGATTTTCGCAGCGATTTTAGCTAAAATAATTTAACGATAAATAGACGAATCTTAATACATTCTCTGTCAAACATGGAATTCCAAGTAACCCCAGTTTTATTAGCAATCGTTTTGTGCAATACAAGTGCGATTTCAACTCATAGATTTTTAATCATGATCGAAAATTCCTTAAGTGCTCTAGCGTAGACGGATCTCCCCAATTCATTGAGCAAGATTGCAGGCACTGTAGTTCATTTTTCCGTAGCGATATTTAAGTCAGTGTCAGATAGGTTTTGTATCGCGGGTGACGCACGATGAAAGCTATGATATTCTCGTGGCTCTCATCACTCACGGATTACGCATTTTCTCTGGTAAAAGCTTTGATTGCAGTATTCTACTTGATCCAAAGGAGGGTGGCATCTTCAATAACTCGTAAATCGTACGTATATGTCCTCTCTCTTTCAAGTATCTTCAAAGCCAGTTTTTCTTGAATTAATGCGACAAGATTGTCGGGACGCGAATCTAATCACTATCAATGTAAGATAAACTAGAAAAACACTGCTAGCTTATTAACGGCATCTTGAGTGAAAGCAAGGTTCCGCACTAAGATTAATTATTTGTGTCTAAAATTATAATCGATACATCTTGAAATGTTTTACAAGCTAGTTTTTATATTGGTTCAATTACATATTTATGTATATAACTATATAACTGATAAATAGAATTTATTCTTTTGAAATACTTTACATAGAAAATTTCTGTTATTTTTGTATTACGAATAAACATTATATTAGACCTATAGGGAATAGTGGGGCACTATGACCATGGGTAGCTAAATCAACATTATTGCTTGCAATAAAATGAAGCAAAAAGACTAACAAAGTCTTTTCAACATCAATATAATTTTCAATATCAAGTAATATTTAAAAAATCGGTCTATATTTCGAGTAAAACTCATTACTTTTTTGCAATACGTGTGTAACATACTATGGCAATCGAGTCCTGACTTTGGTATCCATCGTGCCGTGCGCAAGGGCCTGGTTCGTTTTCTAATTACTTTCATAAAAATAAAGATACAAAACTTAAAAATAAGTAAATTAAAGGGCAAAAGTTAAGATTTCACATGTATAAATTTATATACAAGTTTCTATGAGTCCTATATTTTTAAATGGTTAATTTGTGTGCAAAATAATTGTTTATAATAAAAATATGCTAATAAATATCTTAAAATAAGCCTTATATTGTGCATTTTTTTACTAAAAATTACGACATTTTATAAACTTATTTTGTGGGTGGCCAAATTTCTTACTTGTCCGTCATGCCCCTCTCTTCCCTATACGTTACTAGATATATATTTGAACTAGAAAATAAATTGGTAAACTACGAGAGGATATATGCACTTATTCTATAGTGTTTTTGAAATTCAAATACGACCTGTATTTAAAAAGAGGGTACGTTAGTTTTTGATATGGATCACAAATTCACGTAATCTAGATACAATCATTAATTGTTTTATTTTCAAGTCAATACGGTTTATTCTTTTGTTTATGCACGAAAAAATCCAAATGATAATTATCCGATAGCATTGGTAAGCCACGACATTTGACAAGATTTTTATATCGTTTCAAGCGACAAATTCTTTTTTATTTTAAAAGCTTCTTTAATGATAAGTTTGAGTGTTACAAAGATCAATTACCTATCAATCAGATGCATAATTAATAGATACATACGTGAAATTTGATTGGAATTTTTCTATTCATTCAAGGGAAGCAAATCATCTCATCATTCTCGGTACCTGAGAACATTGCATATGTACAACACTGTAGTAAAGTTTATGTATCGATGTTTGTAATCCAATCAGAGCATTGAGTGTACATAAGAATATAAATTTACATCGATAAAATAATAAATTGAGTTCAATTATAGGCTTGGTTTTATCGCAGAAAATAAATTGATTCATGAATGTGGTACTCGTTCAACATGATCACAGTTTTCAAGGGCAATTTATACATCGATGACTGTCACGCTCACCGCAACCAACGTGTGAAAAGAGTAATGACGACTCTATAAGTGTCTTTGATGTTAAAACAATAAATTTCATGTGAGTTGTAAACCTATGAAGTACAAAAGTTAAAGTGCAAATTTTAAACGATCAAGATTTTCGAGACATACGATGAATCGACGGGTGTCATGTAGGCTCAAAACGAAGGGATTTGCCGCTCCGAGCCGAATGATTAAGTTTCGTCGAATTCTTTTATTCCAACGAGGATTATCTCCAATTTCGTTGCAAAATTCTATTTAACGTCGACGGAAAATTTTCTCATGAGAAAGTTTTATGAAGTATAAAAAAGTCTTAAAAAGTCTTACAAATGTTCGGATTTCGTACATCTAATTAATGATTTTAAAGAGTTAATAAGAGTTTTTAAAAACTCATAAAACCTTATGGAGGCTCAATTTTTTAGCAAAAATTTTAAGTTTTTTTTTTTCATTATTTTCATTTTTTCTATATTGTTCATATGGTTGCTCGTATAGTTTTTTCACCATGACTTTTAGCGAGCGTGGATACCGATCAAAAAAGTCTTTAAAAATTATTGAAATCTTTTATTAACACTTAATTACTCTTAATAACTCTCAATAACTCTTTATAACAATTATTGCTTATTTAAATTAAATAAGCAATTGCCTTATCCGTCTGAATATTTCGGAAACCAAATATCATGTTTCAAATAAATTATTAAAATTTATTTATATCGTTTAAAACTCTTATAAAGTTTTATTAACTCTTAAAAATCATCGTACGAAATCCGAACATTTATAAGAATTTTTAAGACTTATTCAGACTTTTAAAGAGTTTTTAAAAGTTTTTAAGGTGATGCCTTGGCCACAATTTTTACCTACCAAGCACAGAAAATGTATATTTTCGTAACTTTCTTTCCAGGCTGATTTTCGAAAAACGGCTCTGCGGAGCCCTCCGTATTGTTGCTGTGAACAACTGCGACAAATTTCAGCCAATTTCGTAGGATAGTTTTCCCGGAAAACAGGATCAAAATTTTTTATTCTGCAAACAGTAATCAAAAATTTTGAACCTGTTTTCCGGGGAAACTACGCGATATTTCACAACTTTATAATATCAACAAAATAACGATGTATTTTTCCAAAGACTAGATCAGTGCGTATTTTTATTCAAATATTATTTGACTATGCACCAATGCCAAAAACTAGCTGAAATGTTTACCGAATGGATGATACTTGAGGATTATAGTTAATTACAGTCTCATTATTCATCTGACAGAATGAATTATATTCGGGTGATCCGACATTGTGCAGACAATTGTATTCGATTGAATTGATAAAGCACACAATTTTGCAACCTCGCGGATATCTAAAAAATAGATAAAAAAAAAAAATGTAAAAGCGCGAGCGAGTTGTGCGTGACGAGGCTCAGCGAGTTAATAAACATAATGGACAGGCGAAATGAATTTTTTATGAATACACCTGTCTAAGTAGATTTTCCAAAAATACTCTCGTGTCTACCAAATGCATCGCATGCACAGCGATGTACGAAGATATACGACATGAGATGTACTGCGACGTTCGTACGAGTAGCTCGTTTTGCCGATGCCGTGTTGCGCTACTGTGGGCTATTGCTACTTTATTAAGAGGATTATATGTTTTGCTCGTGCCGAGGATGATAGTCTTATTATGCGGTCTCGGACGTTTACGCATCCCTCGAGGTCATTAAACTTAGCCTTATAGCTCGTTCTGTAACATCATTTGAAGTTTTTATACTTGCTTTGATGCTGCTAACGCAAGGCTATCGCCTTATCCAAGTCAATAATGTGTGTTTTTCTAATTTCTACTTTACAATAGAGTGAAATAAAATCAATTATGCAAACATAGCCCCGGAAAATTTAATAAGTGGCCTCGATATAACTTGTTTCTCGCTATAACTCAAAAGAAATAAGTTGTCAATCGTAATGGTCGTAGGCTCAATGATTAAAGTTTGCGTCGCTTCACATATATATATGAAGAAATAAAACATAAGATATATTGTAACAATTCCTAAAAATAACTCGTGTGAAAGCACAGCTTCTTGCATTCCTCATAAATGTCAGAATGAATAAAATATCAAAATAATTAATCGGGTGAATTTTAAAGATATAACTTTCGATAAAAATCAAATACGTCGCAAGAGATGTGGAAAATGGTTCAGATAACAGTTTAGATAACGGTCACAAAATGATCAAAATTAGATAGAATAAAAAGTTGTCATTAATTAATTCTAATGCTCGAGTGTATGTATTTCAGTTGGCTCAAATTACACGAGTACAAAAACCACATGGCTCTACAAACTTCTTGAAATCTACTTTATTAGCATAGCTAGTGATATGTGTTGCACCTGATAAAGCAAATGCTTCTAAAAAAACTTGGGAAGTTTTTAGTTTTCTCTTGAAAAACTAAGCGTGAACGTAAGTAACTTTGAGTATTTATGAAATTTGTTACAATTGAAATATGAATCACGTAATTAATTGAATTCACTGAACACGATGAAAGTACACGCGAGAATTCATCCATGATATTGTCACTAACAAGAAAAAAAATGCGCATATTACAAATTATATTTTATGATAGTTTCATGAGCTCATGTTCCCAGAGACACGATCCAACGAGCTATTCGCGCTCAAATTAGGATGGCATTTTGGGATCCCTCTAAGTTTACAGGCACTCGCTATCAAAGCCACTTGCAACGTGGACTAGCTCGCTCATCCGTACATAAATCATTGTTTTTTTGTATTTGCACGTAAGCGAAGCAGCAACAGCAGGATCGGGGGTAGAAGATGAACGAAAATAGCTGCCGCGTGGTACCGAGTTGTCACAGCAGTCAGGGACACTCGAGCCGTGCGATCGATAAAAAGAATCTGCATTTGCGCTCGCGCGCGGCAGATACGGGCTCGGCGTCGATCGGTGTCGGCTGCGCGACGCTGAGTGCCATATCACTAACCCAGTTTGTGAACGCCACGCAAATATACGGGAAAAGTATAGTACTAAAGACGATGATCGCTTGGCCGCAGAGCCTCGTAAATCAGCGCGAGTGGTGTATTTTCGTACCACACGGAAGAGCGCGCGCGAGCAAGAGCGAATATTTATAAGCGCGACTCGACTCTTATGAGCGTTGTGCTGAGCAAGTCGCCGGTCGCGCGGCGAACCTGACAGCCTCCGCGCGCGCCGCAACTCTCGAGACTATTCGAGCTATTTGCCTGATATTATGTCGTCACGACGACACTATTACGCTTCGCACTCGTCGCGACGCTCGCTTTAGCGTTTCGATCAGCTCATTAAGAGCGCGTGCCTAGCGAAACGACGCTTGGTATGCGCTGGTCAAAAAGATCAAAACTGAAGGCTGGAGCATTGCAACCCCTGCTTCTCTCTTTTTGTTCTCGAGTTGCGCCAACGTCGAGTTACTCGATTGCGCCAAGTACTTTTTGAACTTCGGGCAAGTGCACTTTTTTGTACCTTATGTGACAGATCCAGCGACAGAACATGATCTTTCGAGCAACCATGAGCATTTAAATGCTCAAAGCAAAAATAAATTTAACTTGAGTTCGATACTTCTTTATTGATTGAATTATTGAAATTTAATTTTTTCCCCAAATTTTTGAAGTAAATGTACGTTCGTTTGACTACATGCCGACTATATTTACGAATGTAAATTTATATTTTTGCCTTTTTAATTTTATTCTTAAAAAATTGGGCTTCAAAAAAAAGTATCGATGAAAGATTAATTAAAATTGTTTCGAATCGATTAATTTTAAAAAATTCGAAAAATTTTCGAGACTGCACACGCAATCAATCGTGATCGAGACTACCGTCGAATAATGCTTCGTTGACAGCTTTAACGACTTCGATAAAATAAAGGTATATACTTAAATAAAAAACGAACGAGTTGCCGAAAATTAATCGCGATCTTTTATCGAATTTAATGATTTCAGATGCTATCGCTACGAAGCTTACCGTCAAAAATTGACTTCGATAATTAACTGCGACACGCTGGTTAACGAAGACAATTCTTATATTCGTATGTAGTTAATGGAATTGTTCGAAGGCACGTGCGTGAGGCGGAATCGCGGCGTGCACTTGAATTTGTAATGTGGCTGTTCAAAACACTTGAAATGTATATATTATGTTACGAAGTAAAAGCACATCATGCGCGTTCACGAAACAGCAAGATATGTGGGAGGTCCTTAGACGTGGTCAATCTGACATTATGAGCTGCAGATTCAGCTTGGCAAATTATAGTATATTCCTGTAAATATATGGTGTGAAAGATGCCACATTGATGTTCCAACATCAGATTCCTGGTATATGCTATATTCTGATCGTTCATTGATTCTGTGATACATTTGTCTGAACATACGAATAAATCTTTCTAATTTTTTTCACTTTTTCGAAATCTTTATAAAGCCTTAAAATATAGTTTCTCGTTTAATTTGATTTCCTTTTATAATCTAATTAGCTAGTCTATTGATTGCCATTTTGTCATTTCTTACAATGTTGTATATTTTTGTTGCATCCGTAGCTTTATTTTAAAAAAATTTCAAACAGATTTTTTCAATTTCTTTTACAAAGTTAACAGTTAATAGTACTTTTTTAGTCAAATTTATTTCAGCGTAATATAGTTTAGGGTATACTATGAGAGACACAATGAACTAATTTTTCGATCATGCAGAGTAATATCAAACAATAACACGATTGACGGATGATTTATAATGGACGCGATTTCGTATTCGAATTAAAAAATTTTTTTATCAATTAATTTATTTATAATAATAATTTATTGTTATGAAATTTGTTACAAACGACAGATTCATATTACATCTTCGACCTTAGTAAAAGTGAAATTATTAGGTAAACGATAATGATGCAAAACATTAATTTTCGATGTTAAATGTGTTTATGTTTAAAATGTAATGTAATGTAGTAAAATGAATGAATTTTTAACACTCCGTGCGTAAAACAAGGGTTTTCTATCCTTTCAGTGATACAAAAACCACGAAATGTTAAAAAATATCCTGTACAACTAGTGCGTGAGAAGGGTGACTCACTCAGGAGTTATTTTCACTCGAGCGCAGCGAGTCATCTTCAAGCACTTGTTACATAATGTACTATTACGCAATAGTATAGTGCAAAAAGGGTTTTTGGACACTGGTGTATAGTAAAATTTCTCGTATTTGTGGGAAATTTCATATTCGCTATTTAAGCATTTTTCGTTTTCTATTGCATAAAATTTTATACGAAACTTGTGCCCGCTTTGTGAGCACTTTTTGCGCACAGTGTGCACAAAAAAATCCACTCGCGCCAGCGTAGCTGGTACTCGGTCTCTTCTCGTGCCGGCGTAGCAGTGTGGGACGAAAAGGTAAAAAGTGATCCAAATTCGAGTGTGTGTAGGAGCGAATTTGTCATTAAAAAAAATTCAAAAATTGTTTCAGATTTGGGAGGCTATGAAAAATCTAAAACCGTTTCCTTTTTTAATTAGCTACTTGTTTAAACATTATACAACTAATTAAGGTCTCATATGATTCTTATAAAAATTAAAAACCCTCAAATATCTGTTTATTGAATTATTATAGTTATTTTCGAATGATGAAAGGTATCTCAGCTTATGAATTGTATTTTAAATCTCCAAAACAGTACAAAAATGTTGTAACAATATTTGCTAATTATTTTATTTGTTTCATTTCGAAACAAATGAAAAATTAGTGTGCAATTAGTTTGGAATTAAGCATTTTTTTTCGGATCGATGTACAATATTCATTTAATTTTAACACCTTACAGGTATTGTTTAATCAAATGTTATACCTTACACGTTTTAAACGATGCTTTTAATAAGCTGAATATGAACAAAAATACATTCTATGAGCTAAGATATCTTTCATTATTCGAAAATAACAATGATAAATAAATAGCTCATTAAAAAGCAAATGTTCCCCCACAACTGAAAATAGTAGATTACGCAACGGGGGCGTACGCTAATTTTCATTACAACGTGCGGAATAGTCGATTTTAAGATCGCCAGCCGTGCGCGAAAGTAGCACTTTCCACTTGCAGTGATGAACAGATTGACAACCTCCCACCCCCGTTGCGTAATCTACTATTATGCAACGGGTGTGGATATGCTTTTCTGTAAAATGAGGGGTTGCAGCACGAGCCAAAGGTGAGTGCTGAAAAAGCTTATCCACACAAGTCACATACAATATTTTTTGTGCTACCCCAACCTAAAGTAACATTTTACTCCCGCCGAGCAAAACCAAAATGTTATTTTAGGCTGGGGGATTCACAAAAAATTGTATTTGCACCTAGAGAGTGAAAAATATATTATTATAGCACAAGAGCCTAAAATTAGCGTCAAATTTGCGTTTTTTAAGTTAGAGTGGTATAAAGTACTATCAGACCGTGTACAAAAAGCAAAGAACGCTTTTTTAAGTAGTATAAATTTGTTCGATGGCAAATTTTAATAACTTTATCCTCGGAGCAATTAATTCATGTGATAAAGGAAATAAATGTGCGAATAGAATAAAAAATGAAAGCTAATAACACTCACCTGAAAGTAAAATTCAACTTGCTGAGAATGTTTCTCCGAGCAGGTGAGACTCTCGGAGTTGCAGCAGCCTGTGTCATGAGAACAACGATAAAGAATTACACAGTGGGGTTTATAAGAGACGGAAGTATCCCTATATACGTCCCGTACCGAAATGACCCGAGATTTTGGCCGTTGACAGCTGCCTTCAGCCGCGACACGGTCAGCGTGACGTCGAGCCGCCAAGGCCTCAGGAGCTGCAAAAAAAGCAATTTTATCAGAATACTTTGTTTCTCAGAAAATGGGGCAATTTTCGTTATTTCATCGATGTAAAATTTTCTAAAATTCAACAAATTCGAAGCTTTTTCGTTTGAAAATGGTATTTCAAAAAATCCTTGCAGCACGTACATTTTCCGCTGCAGCACGCTAAGCTGATAGTGTGAATCGAATAATCAAGTATAATATTAAGAGCGTATGGTCTCTCTCTTTCCTTTGAGGGCTCGAGAAGAAATGATATAATACTCGCAGGTGGAGGTCACGCGCCTTTGATAGAGGTTGTTTAAATATGTACGGGGATCGATGCTCGCAAATGACTGATTGCACACCCGGAGTAATTGTACTCGTGTAGACCACCAGAGGCGGATCGGCCCCCAAACGATTCACTGCAGTTTCCTGAAGTAAAATTATTGCTCGGATATTCTACCGGTCGGCCGTTATGTATCCTCCCCACTTTTAAACGAATAAACGAGCGACACACGATATGGTGAGCTAAATGGTATATTCATTTAAAATATCAAAGATCCATATGCGTATAATAGAACTTACTCTTAGAGAAGGCAGATCTGAAATGCGACATGTTGTTTCTTGTTCGCTGTAGGTTTTCTCGCGAGCCGAGATGCTGCCACTTGAGTACGCTGTGCGACGACATTGCTGGGTAGTCATTTTTTCCCAACTTGTATTCATTGTACTGCGAACTGGGCTGTACAGCTCTCTCGCCGTTTTGGTGACTGAAATTATTCATCGATTCAGTTTTTCGCTTCGTAGTCGCCGTCGTCGACGTCGTCGTCGTCGTCGTCGTCGCTTCCGTCGTAGCAGTTGAGTTGGCTGAATTCACGTTACTAGTACTTGAACGAGTGATAGCACTACTAGCAGTTACCGGAATTTCTTCCTCCTCTACGTTTTCGTCATCTACGTATTCCTGTTGGTGCACATTTTTTATTTTATTTTTTTGTATTTTACGATTTAGAATAGAATATTTAAATACCAATTGCTGTAATAATATTTCATGGATTATATTATCTAAAAAATTTTCTTTGACTACTGTCAATGGTTTTCTTAAATATTTGCAAAAATTTATTTGTGAAAATATCTTTCACCATTTCCTGCTCACCGTTCAATTATTCTACTTTTTAAAATAATTTTCACGACATGATACTATAGGTTCTGATAACTTATAGCAATAGATTAGCTACCAGAATGACTTCCAGAGTCTCATGGTTGAAGGTCACGGTTGGTCAATGGTCGTAAGTCATTGCTCATTAAAAAAATTAGAGAATAATCGATTGAAATCTAAAGAAACTTGACTTTTTTATAGGGAACTTGTTTGCTATTTAATACAGAAAAAGCTTAGAAGGTTTAGGTAATCTTTATTAGTTTTGGCTTGCTCGCGGCAATCTTTTCCAGGATTACAGTACACAAATTATCAAATTAAATGTGAATTCTTGATCTTTTTTTTAAGTACGTACAAGTTATCGAGGCAGTTATTGAGATCAATACATCAAACAAAAAAACTGAATTTTATGTATTTATGTGGTATGACGTATTTATAAGAAACTCGATTAAGATGAAGTTGACTTGAATTGTTAAAAAGTAAAAATTTATGTACGAATGCAAATTCACAATAAAATGCGATCCTTTACTCTCGCTATAAATCAAATGGGAGTAATTCCAATCCTGAATAGTGAGACAGAATTATTATTTACCATTTTTAGCCCAATAGATACTGAAATTACACTTCACCATTTGATGCATTATATAGGAACAATTTGATGTTTTAAACATTTCGTGGTGTCTGCAATAAATACATTTTGAAAGCTTTCATTTTATCCTTTTCTATTTTATCCTAAGATGAAATAATGAAAATTGAAAGTATTTGAAAAAATCAGAGTAAGTAAAAGATTTTCGATAATTTTTCATTTTTCAAGCATGTTTTTCAGCTATTGAAACATAATATATTTTGATTGTGATGAGTTCATTGTAAAATAAATGAATATTTTTTATGATTTTTTTTAAAATAAAGCTAAATAGAGAAACCACATTATCCGATTGTTTCTTGTTACTTTGTGCGGTTCCGCAAGAAGATAAATGATGGCGACTCATGAATATTTTTTATTTCTAACATGTCCTCGTAAAGTATTTTAAATTGTTAAATACGCAGAAAATGTGAAATTCATGTGCATGTGTGTTTGTACTTAAGCTTTCTACAATACACTGGCCCACATTTTATGCTTTTTACAGCTGAGAATGCATTATAGATAAAATTTTCCATGATTGATTAATATCATGTTTACAAGTTAACTTCATGTTTGCAACGAACCTTCCAAGATTAATCGATCGATTCAAAAATTAAACTTTCATCAAATTTGCATCGAAATGAAATATACAATACAGTACGTGAATAATCATAATGGACTCTCAAAATAAATCAAATGACATTCATTGTTGATCATAAACATTTTATTAAAATCTTATTATTTTTTGAAAATTCAGAATAATTTTTATAGAAAAATGCCCATTATGTTAAAATCATGCATTTGATATCAGTAA
The DNA here is from genome assembly GCF_000599845.2 of Trichogramma pretiosum. Classification (NCBI taxonomy): domain Eukaryota; kingdom Metazoa; phylum Arthropoda; class Insecta; order Hymenoptera; family Trichogrammatidae; genus Trichogramma; species Trichogramma pretiosum. The sequence goes on from NW_019641674.1 coordinate 943,261, forward strand.
ATACTCTCTTGATTACATTTGATATTTTCCACAAGTTTGAATGATGAAATAAATAGTTGTCCGAGAAAAAAGTAAATGATTTTAAAGTGGTAATGATTCTTTATATATTTAAAACATTCATAATTGGATGGACAAATCGGATATTTCGCAAATATTTGATAAGTTGTATTTCAACTTAGCTATACTATTTCATTCATTTAATAAAGTAATGTAAGTATAAAGAAACTATATTTGTGTGATTATTTTCAAGTGGCTAATACGGCTGTACAATAACATCTTTGCCACAGTCCCAAGCAACGAGTTTCTTGACTGGCTCAGATTTTTTTCAGAGAATTGCTTCTCTTGTGCGGGAGAATGAAGTTCCTGTCATTTATAAAGAACCAACATTTTATTTTTTATGACTCCATAATATTTTTAAAAGCAGTGTAAATAAATCAATAAAAATATTTCACGATATTCAAAATTTTTCAAAATTTTTAAAAATCGAAACCAGAATTGTGAAATAGAAATATTTTTAATTTAGAAACTTTCTGTAAACTGATAATGCTATCGCCTATCGACTGTAAGCCGATAATATAAAGACGCAATATTTTAATTAATATGAGTGAGAACTTTTCACAGAACAGAACCCCTAAATTCAAGTTTTATTTAATTTTTCGATTGACCGGAGAGAATAGAAATTTATTGAAAATTAATTTTAGATACACTTCCGAAAGCATACATTTAATTATTTTCTTTAGGTAATAAATAAATCTAACGAGGGTTGGTACGCCAAATGCGCAGCAAGCATAGAGACTATGGGCATAAAAGTTTATAAAATTTGAACGAAATAATGACCTTTATCCAATAATGATATTTTATGCTTGGACACGTAAATCTGAATATTTTTTACTCTCTTCAGTTACTTTATTCTTTCTTTCTTTTTGCTCACATTTGTATTATGGCGAGATCAATTTGTGCGATATCACCCGTTTAACATTTTCATTTCTTAGTTCTTATATACAGTAGGAAGTTTTTCATTTAAAATTTATAATTATTTGTTTAAGTTGAAAGGTATTTCTAACGCTGTAAATGCATGTACAGTTGCAGTATTGCTTCTTGTTCATAATTTTCACTTACGATTTTTTTATATTTTAATTTATATTTTAGTTTAATAGTAAATTTTTATTGTATTTTAGTGTGTTTAAGAGCGAGAGATTTTAAGTTAATCATTAAATGAGCTCTAAATATTATAAAATTACAATATTATTATCTATTGTTAACAAAAAGTTTATAAAATAGCTCTCTAGATATTTGAATAATAGAATAAAAAACAAAATATAGGAGGCTTGTAAAGAATTGAGGAAACATGAAAATATCTTGGTTGCGTTGCAAGTCGATTGCAACCGGATATTTGAATATATACATATAATATGGTTATCCAAGTGTTGTGTATATGGCAGCGACAGCGGCAGGCCACCCAAGTCGGGGTCTTAAAAGACTCGGTTGATCCGGGATGATGAATTTGCATTCCCCGAGATTGCTGTCCGCTGTTCGCGCCGCTCAACTTGTCACACTTTGTCTTTCCTTCAGGCGTCAAGCCTAACGAAGCGTCTGTCATGATTGACAATGAAGCACTCAAAAACTGCGAACTGTACGATTATTTTGATCTATCTAATAAAAGTTCGCTTTTTTAATTGTTTTTTATGCTTAATGGACGCGATTTTATCCTCGTATTGCATTACAGCAGCCAAGAATGTTTGCTTTCAAAAATAGTCAAAGTACTTACTGATATACACGTATTTGCTTGTGTTTATAAGCAACAGCAGAATGAAAACGGCTTGTTTTTGACTTGGCACTGAAACCATAAACAAGAAGGTGTGACTAGACGTTACAAGACTCGATGAAAGCTTTTTTTTAGAGACTCTGTAATTTATAATACGTGCACTTGTTTTATCTTTTTTCTGTCACAAACTTCTAAGAATATACGAGAAGAAAAAACCAAAATTCAAATTTCCAGTCTCATTTTCTGAAACTTTTACTTTTAAGCCACAAAGACCTTCATCTTGTTGTTCTGTAGCCCACCATAGAGCTTTTTAAAGAAATATATTCAGAAGAAGTTTCAGAAAACAAAACTAAAAATACAATTTTTGTGCTAATTCTTCCACCTCCTAAGTAGGTTCATATAGCTTACTGGATTTTTAGTAAAAATTGCATGAATGTGATGAAAGTTGAGGTTAAGGCGTTTCCGCAGAATAAGAAATATTTTTGCTAAAGTCGATGCCGCAGCTCGAATTTTTACTAATCGAACCCTGAAAATGCATGCTTGCATAACTTTGAACTTGGACCGATTTTCAAAAAACGGCTTTGTGAAGTCTTCCGTATTATTACTGAGAATAGCTGTACCAAATTTCATTCCGTTTTATTCAGTAGTTTTTCCAGAAAACAGGATCAAAATGACAGAAAACTAGAGAAATGGCAAGCTCAACGGGCGTTCTCAACGAAGGGTCGTTGGACTCACCGGCTCATTTGGAACAATTTTTGGATAACACTATTTTTTCAAAAATCCAAAAATTGCTCAAAAAATTCTGAAACAAATCAGGCTTGTTCTTCGATCAATTCTAAACCGTTTTCATTCTACAACTTTTTCTCGTAAAATTGATGGTTATCGAGTTAAAAATTGTCGAAATCATTTAATGACATACAAATCTCCGCAAGTCCTATTTATGATCGTCATATTGAATTTCATAATTTTAACTATTTTACAATAAAGTATACGTGTCATTGACCAAATCTATATGCGTGAGAGGCACAAGCGAACCTTCTTTCCGTGTCGAAATTGCAGTTAAACGAGATTTCATTCTCGAAATTTCATGTTTTTTTTTTTACGAAATTGTTTAAAACTTTTTATTACATAAATTTTTGAAAATTCTGTCCCCAGCTTCGAAAAGTACATTAAATTTTACGTAAGAAATGATATTTGAAAAGTTTTTTAAACCATTTTTAGTCGGTGTAATTCATCGCTATAAATGTTGTCCAAAAATGGTCATTTCAGACGTTAAAGGGTCAAGGAATAATTGGGACCAATTGGGACTTTTTAAAATTTTTCGTGGAATTATTTTTAAAAATGATCTTTCTCGACCACAGGTAGGATTTAGAAACATTTCTTAGCAAGCAAAACTTTTAGAAATTTATATTTTTGAATGACATCTGAACCTTATGATATCTGAACTATGAAATGTAAATTTATATTTCTAGAAACTAAAAGGCGTTTTACTGTACAATAAATAATCAATTTGATCTTAATTTCAATGTATACATATTAATGTACAAATATGCAAGTACGCATTTACATCATCGTGGCGAGCTCGAATGCAAGTGATAATTTGTAAGCTAATGTAGAGTGCAAGAGTCTAACGATTCAAACAAGACCCAAGCGTCGAGCGCGTTTAAGCGGTCAAGCTAAATATTTGCGATAGCAGTTGTGTAGTTCACGCGCGGCTGAAAGCAACCTGACGTTGGTGCATGCTCAAAAGCTCTGTGCTTCATCGGACACCAGACAGGCTGTAAAGTTTCGGCATTTTTTCTTTCGTAGCCAATAAACCGATGCGAAAACCTGAAACATGTACCGGGGCAATTACTCTTGTGCGCACATATATACATGTACATATAAGTCAAATATAGCCTCCGCGATCTGTGCGATGGATGATTCACCATTAGCGCAGTAGCATAGACGCCCAGCTGTCTCACGCTCACCAGCGATCGTCGTTCGAGCCATGCGCTGCGCTTGAAGCATATAATAGTCTTGCATTAATTCATCGAGTACGAGAGCTGCTAGCATGAGAGCTGCACTGCACTTTTTTCGCGTTGATTTTTGGACGGACCTATTGTATCAAGTAATATTTTTCAGCTAATGTTAACAATAGGTGCATATCTCGTTTAATTTTTAATATTTATTTACGTAAGGATTTGTTACTAACACGTTAATATCGCTATTAAACGTATTATATATATCAAATAAATTATGCGTCACTTAGTTGCACAATACGCTTATACTTGTCGATGCGACAGCTGCCCGCACTAAGAATATCAGTTTCGATAAGGGTCTCAGAATTTGCGTAAAAAGTACAATCTAAGCTCCGGATCTTCATGAATTCATCGGCTGAAAATAGCAAGTTATTTTTTCATTTCGTAAGCCTTGAGTATACAGTCTAAGTATTTGATTTAGTAATAATGGAATTCCACGACTATAAAAGTTTTTCCTTAACGAGACTCATGGACCAAGTATATTATAAAATTCGAAGATATCGCAGAAATAGTGTGGAATAGTTTAATAATAAACTCCATTTGGTAGAAAAGGCACACGCCTTATTTTGTTAGCAATGTGTTGGTGCGCTTATTCTATCGATACAAAGAATTAACTTTACTTTCTCGTATATATTTACATACGGAGTAAGTCACATAGACACAAAGAGAAATAATGGCCCACCAACTTTTTACGTGCTGTTTATAACATGAAGTAAAAGATGCGCAAATTTTTTACGACAAGGTTTGTAGTTTTACCTTTCATATTTTTTACATGATTTGTGCATGAATTTTTTTTCTTTAGAAAGTAATAAATCGTCAAAAAGACCTATTGTCTAAAAAGGTATACATCGTTGAGGAAAATAATCTTTTAACAAAACAGGCTACAGACCGGCAAACGGTGCTTTTTCAACGTATCGTTATTCAAAACACAGATGTTTTTTGTCAAACTGTTCCAGCAATTGCAAGGAATGCACGTCGAAATTTTCATAAAAACTCGCTGTAATCTAGTTCTTAATTAAAAAAAAAAATAATAATAGTAATAAAATAAGCTCTTACAAGTAATATAGACATTATTTTTATATCGTTAACAAAGGGGGAAAAATATAAAAAAAAACGTAAATTCACAAAGATCACTTTTTCCCTGATGAGTTTTTCGAGATGTATAGTTCGGCATGTTTGCTGGCGATTTTCTCGGTAAAAATACAACTTATTGAAAATTCTGATACTACCATCGAAAAGCTGAGAAAATTTCCTATCGAATACTTTTTTAAATGAGTTATGATACTTTTTCGGTGCCTTAGAATTTGAGTACGTAGCCGTATTTACGAGAAAACATAATTTTTCCTCTTCTAAATCACAAAAGTAGCTATAAAGAAACACTATCAAAATTTCAAACATTCCTACATTCTTACATGTTCCTGGGAACCCCACAAACATTTTCCGGGGGTCCGCACCCGCGTAGGGTAAAAAAATTGTTTGCCACGAATCTACATCCAAAATCATTTTTGCCATACCTAAGTAAAAAATGAGTAATCTTCAAAGTGTCATAGCTCAGTCGATGAAGATCGTATCAGGAATTTAAAAATACCATTCGAAAGGTCTTTACAAGCGCCTTACAACTATATAGTAATAGATATAAATAGGATCCAATAATTAATTCACCCATTAATTTCAACAAATAGAGAATCGAAAAAGTGCAATGGTAAGGTAAAGAAAAATCCTTTCCAAAAATTTAATAAAAAATTTTCGATTCAAAGGTGCCTATAATTTAGAAATAATGTTTGATAATTTATTGTAAATACAATTTGTGTTTACATCATAACGTTAAAATAATTTTGTGCATCAACCGTTATACAATGACCTAATTAATGAAAAAGAATACAAGGAGCCCTCGATATACGCGGGGGTTACGTTCCGAAAAAGTGTCGCGTATAACAAGGAAAAAAGCGGATGTTTTTCGGCCTCGGCTTCGCCTCGGACGATAATTACACGTGCTCTAAGGCTTTCCAGTTTTTCGCTCCCTAGGCACGTAATATACTATTTCGACCGTCTTGAATCGCGTACAAGGTGAACTTATCCGCTTATAACGAGACATCTTCGTATTTGGCAATTAGCGCATAAGGGTAAGCCAGGTATACAGAAGCCGCGTATAACAAGGGATGCCTGTAATTTATGTTAAATAAAATCAGAAATTTTCGAGAAAAAACCTTATCTATCGTAGCAATCGTAGTCAATGTACACAGTTACGTTGTATAAATAATCTGAATTAAGCAGATATCCATGGCTAGCAAAACTCGTGTTTGTCACTTAAAAAAGTCGACGCTGCAAATTCTCGTTGAAGTTGCATTATGAATGACGAATGCTTTTAGGCCGTATTTAGCATACACGATACATATATTGGAATTTCGAATCTAGTGTAATGAATTAAAAACAAATGAGAGAAAAATCTAAATCGGTATTATTCATAAGTAATAAATGAGTTTTCTTTCGCTATGTTTGTCATTATGAAAAAATGTATTCCCCCAAACTAGTAAGAAATTAATTTTAGCTTGTGATGTTAAATGTTTTACTCCCTTTTAAAACTCATTATTATTAATATGATGTGTAATCCATAGTTCATTAGTTTATGTTTGTTGGAAACAGCAAAAAAGTAGTTGCTAACAGATTTGTGGGAGCATCCATTGTCAGGCAAAATACCTGAGCTAGGTAGCACGATGTTCATTTTGATTAATAGCCGCCGACAATTATTTTCAATGATTGCATTTGTAAATATCGTCAATCATAGGGTGTGAATAGCTTAGCGGTCTGTGAATCAAATCAAGATTGCGATGTGTGCTAAAATGATGTGAAGTTTATTTTTAGCGCGATTTCCACAAATACGTCGAAATAATGTGCACCCAGTAATAAAACTATTTTTGGCCTTATTATTTAGATATATCTATAGCAAGTATCTATAGCAAGTACATTGAACCAAAGTACGTGCATACTGCATACCGCTTCACCATTTTTTATAACACAGCATTAGATTAGTATTGTTTTCGTTGAAATCTTGAGAGTTTTTAGATGTATGTAGTTTATACATTATGGTTTACACCTACAGCTGCATAAAGCTTATGGAATAATTAAAATTTTTGTTATACAATTTGTATATAATTTTCGTCACTTTAAATATATTTAGCCCGTTAATTCGATTTTTGTACGTATACAAATTATAAGATTAATTTATGATTTCTTCTTGGATCGAATTTTCAATATAACTTAAATATGACCTGAAAATTTTTTCTAATTTGCATGATTTGCAAATAATCTTTAGACGATCCTTGATTTTTCACTTACATAAACCTTCAAAAATCTGTTTACATCATTTAAGATGCAGAAAGTTTCCATATGTTATTAGGTGCGAGTATCTCCGTATAAATATCAATGTAATATAAAGATATTTCTCAAGAAGATATTCAAGAAAAGTAAAACTTGCGAGCTCCAGTAAAAAAGTTTAGTTTTCACTAATGTGTAGAGCAAACAAACTTCAAACATAGAATTTTTTACTGCTTTTGTAATGAATTGATGTTCTGAAAATGTTGTGAAAATTTACTAAATATTATAAAAAGTCACCGTTAGAAAGGCCTGGAAAAAGTAAATGAGGCATTTTGAGGTAACGTTTACATGAGAAAAATTTGGGTATTTTTATAGGTCGTGCAGTTTATTTCCACCAATTAAGTGTCATAAAATGCTTTTGAACAAAAGTATGAAAAGTGAGAGGCATGGTAATGTCAAAATTGGTATATTTTGTTGAGAAAAGCATAGAAAAATTTGATGGGATTCGAATGTATCTTCAATTAAGGGGTATACACCTGTGTATATGCCTATAAATAAAATACATGAAAATTAAGGATTACTATTAAAATTTTTTGTTTCTGATGTTAAAATATGTTTTTATAGGTGTTTTTACAACAAAAAATATGTCTCTAGTTCCTCTAATTATTGGAAATCATCCATCATTCATGTATATTGACTTGTGATTTCCAAGTCATTGACCGCATGATTTTGAAAGCAATTTTTCACCAATCCTGATCCTTGGGGTCTCAAAAGTTTTGTTATAAAATCCTTTTCCACTTAAGTGTAGCAGATTTTTTATTTAGTTATTTTTTTAATCTACTTATCTCCAAATATAGCAATAAGCGTTATTAAATTAGCTATTTTTGTCATTTCGTTGTACTTTAGTATGAAAAAAATTGTCCAAGACTTTTGATTAAACTCTGTTACATTTAAGTGGAAAAGAATTTTATTACAAATCTTTTGAGACCCCAAGGATCAGGATTGATGAAAAATTGCATTCAAAATCATGCGGTCAATGACTTGGAAATCACAAGTCAATATACATGAATAATGGACGATTCTTAATAATAAGAGGAACTAGAGACATATTTTTTGTTGTAAAAGAACCTATAAAAACATATTTTAACATCAGAAACAAAAAATTTTAATAGAAATCCTTGATTTTCATGTTTTTCATTTATAGTGTACCAAAACATTCGACCGATGCCGTATATGGGGCGGCGACATGTAACACATCATTGTAGCCGATATCACTTATACATAAGATAAGTTGCACGATACTTTGTTACATGATAAGAGAATTTTACTTTATCATCCATACAAAAATATCTTCTCTACTTGCCAACTTATTAGCAAAACAAACATTTTTCTTCGTAACAACTGTATACATTTATAACTCATCTAGAACAAATAAAACTTTCAGACTTAAACTCTAAAGTATTTACAACAGTAGCTGCAATTGCATAATAAAACACCCTAGCCTTATTATAGGAGAGTAAAAAGATAAAACTCGTTTTTAAGATTTTAATCTTGTTCTCTACTTTCATCCGTTAATTTATATATTATATAATTTTATCACGACAATGTGATTTGTATTTAAATGTGATCATTTTTTAATTTTTACATTAAATATTCACGTATAATTTTGAGGAGAAATTGTTTTTTTTAAAGTAAGCAAAATTTGAATGAGTTGAACTCATTTATATTGTCAATTCTATTAGCCAATGAAACAGCGCGTTCCGAGCGCTCTGAACTCATCTTAAGAGTAGTACATTTTTAGTGTCTTTACATTAATCATTACAATGTTTGAACATAATTTCTTATACGGATTACAAAGTCTTCTTTAATATCTTATTACATATTGTATTATTTATTGTCTCATCATTCAGAACGAAATTTTCTTTTTTTTCTTTATTTTCAGCAGACCTTGAAATTCTCGTGGTTTCTCGCGCAAGTATTTAGTAAAATCTCCCGGGCACAAAACAGAGCCTCTGCCCACTGGGCTACCGCGGGCCCTGAACTCAATGGTGGGGCCAGATAGGGTTATACCCAAAGGTCCCTAATGAAAAGTCAATCAATCAATCATTCTTGTCTTCATGACTCGCTCACGCCTCCTATGGGGAATGAATCAAAGCATACAACTTACATCAATTGACAACAAATTGATACATTCTGTAACATCATTCTCTCTACTAATCAGAACGCGTATAAATTGATGATACTTTTGGCTGATGCTTTTTTTAAAAGAGTATTGATACATATTATTATTCACGCTAAAATAAGCTTAAATAAAGGTATATGAAACTTTTGTAGGATTTCGTTTCTTTTGTAGCTTCCTTAAAATGACCTTGAAAAAAGGGGCTATCCAGACGTAAAATTTTCCGCTTTTTTCTTATCTGCAATAAAAAATGGGGGTCACCATGTGAAAAACGGGTTTTCACGATATTTTGTTTTCTGTAGCTTTTAGGTTATGTTCAAGGTCAAATGAAGATCACGAATCGATCCCACTTCAAAAAATACATAAAGTAGGGTAAAAAATATTTAAAAATCATTTTAACAACGTTAATATTATTAAAACGACGATTTCATGAGTCACTACGAAAACGCTAGTGAATTACCACTTTCCCCAATAAATGACCGGGTGACAACCAGTGAATGACCAATATACTTTTCTACAAGATTTTATCGAAATTGAACGATGTCTTTTGTTTTAATAATCGAATCTAATCATAAATCATTGTCACTGGTACAGTACTGGTAAAATGGTTCTGTTTAAATTGATTTTATGCAAAAATCAGTACAAGTAGATTATTGGCAAACCTAATCTGTATATGATTGTATTCTTAAAAAATCGGTCATATACTGGTTGTATGTAAATCGACGCCTCATCCAGTTAATGACCACCAAAAAATTTTCTACATTTATTTATTTGTAGATAATACAATTTTTATTGGTCAAAAGTTGATTAAATCTGTACGTATAACATAGCTTAATGTTGGGAAAATATTATAAATTAAATTAACATTCGTATATTCAATTTATAAGTAATTATTCATCGATCGGTCATTCACTGGTGGGTGGTCATACACTGGACCGTTTACCCTACATACATGGGCTTATGAAGTTTTTCCAAATTTTCCATCATTTTTAGCGCTAGGAATCCAATTTTTAAGTTTTCCTCATTTAAAATACATGTAAGCTGTTTGGGGGCAACCTTAAAATTATTTTTTCGAATTTTTCATACCGGCTTTTTTAATTTTCTAATTTAATTGGTAATTTTTTAAATTGATTGTTCATTTGGAAGTGTATTTAGATAAATCTTATTTAAATTGAGGTGCAAGATATTGCGTAATAAGTAAATTGATTAACAAAAAAGTTCACTAATAAAGAAACGAAATATTTTTGCGACTAAAGTGTTATTTTTACATTTCAATCAGTAGTAATAAATACTTCGAAATCCTTTTTTGGTAAGTATGAAGCTAAAGTCTATATTGATTTGAAGAACCACAGTGGTAATTTTTTTACAAATTATAATTACGATGAATGTATTTTATTTAAAATGTGGTTCAGGATCTTTTTTATGTTTATGTATGTATGTATAAATAAAATACAGAGCTTATGTGTGATTTTACTAATAATCTTCGAAAAATGAAAATTGTGACTTTCAACATTATAAAAAGTAAAAATTTAATACTTATAAATTAAGTATATGATGTTCTTGACTGAATAATTAATTTTATGAATTTAAGTTCCTTTTTATGAATAATATAAAATACTATTAAGCGATTGCTCTATTATTATTAATACAGATTAAGCGATGAGTATTCAAAATTTAAAATAATTTTTTCTTGGTAAAAGGTGCTGTTTCAATTACTTTTTATTTCGATCATTTCTATACTTGCTCTTTAGATACTTTTATAGATAGTAATATTACCAAATTTTTATTTTTGAGCTAAATTATTAAGAACTCAGAACATGAGCTAGCTCGACTGTCTGTTTCAGTCGATGAATATAACAACATTGACGTAGTTAAAAAGAATGTAAGAAATTCAAACGAGCTGGTTTATTTAGATAATTGAAAATTACTCCTTACAGTATTTTAAAGAGTTGCTGGATAAATACATTGATATGTATCTTACTAAGCGATATCATAAATAAATTTTTTTATTGATTTATAGGTTGATCTAGCATACTCAAATACAGATTTTGTCGTGGTCGTTATTTTTCAATTTGATTGAAATTTATTGCAAGTATAACTCTCGTCGTTCAATTTTTAAAATCTTGACTTTCGATTTGCTTATTCAATAAAATGTTGAGTTGAAAATGTCTTGCACGAATCAATAATCAATGACTCTGATATTCTCTCAAAAATATGTTAGCTTTTAAAACTATTTTGTTATGTATTTTTAGTATTAGTAGTTGATTATAAAATGCTTCAAAGAGATTTGCTGTCGCAGTTGATAAATTAGTGATTTAGTGTCTTGTGCTTGTACAAGTTACGGAAAAGTTATTAATAATTTACTTGTGTTTATCGATGGTGCATCGATCATTATTCCATATTGTATAACCGTAATGAAAAAATGGATTACGAATTATAATATGGAAAGTTAAATAAACATACATCTGAAATGCTAATTATCAAGTTGTATCTGTTATATTAAAATATTTTTTATCAAATCTAATTAAAAATTATTGAGAAAAAAGTTATATCCTGCATTCTATATGTTAGATTAATATCCTGTGGTTTTCTCATTAATCGGTGCTATCTTTACACTATTATTATTTTTTAAAGTAAATAATCTAAGAAAAATTTTTTTTCTTTACTTATAAGAGCGTTTCTGTTTTTTCAAAGGCTACATATGATTATGTATACAATTAATGTATACAGGATGCTATATTTATTTCAACGGGTTTCACATAAGCTCAAAAAGTTACAATAATTTCTTTTTTGCGTGAATTCTTCTTCTGAATGTTATTCTTCCTCTTCACGCATACTTATGAAGTGTAAATACGTATTGCAAGAAAAAGTCACGTGGTTTCAAAAGATTATTCTTCAAAGATACTGTCCGATGATTTAGTAGGCAGCATATTGTACGCTCCGACAAAGGAAGATAATGGGGTTGCTTAAAGCTTTTGTTTGGTTTTAAAAACCAAATTTGTAGTTTTTTACTGTATTTTCTATTTATTTAATTTTTATATGATTATGGAACTTTTTGTGTAGGATTCATTTTACAAAATTGTTGATTTATGCATAACAATCATTTCACGTGAATTCAATAGAAATTAAGTAGTATGATTTACCGTTTTGGAATCCGACTGATCGGCCTCATCATCATTGCGTTCATCTTGGAATTTCCGAAGTTTATCTTTGTTTTCCCAGCGTTCTTCCAAATGATTTGGAGCAGCCTCGTGCCTCTGGGACGCATTTCTATAATCTCGTTTGACAGACATTGGTGTTACAATCGTGTCTGAATTTGTGTTACTGAGTTTGCGTATAATATCGTCGTAAGTGATTCGACTTGAACTGATATTTGCTGAAGTTTTATGAAATGATCTGGGATTTTCATCGGTTTCAAATTCTTTCCAAATATCGTCCTGCTCTTCATGCTCCGAGTGTGTATTAGCTTTTACTTTTGATGAGCCATTGCCGTTAGCTTTTCGCATCCACTCTTCGAGTTTACTGGCACCGCTATCACGAAGTTGTTGGGACTTTCGCATTATGTGTTTTCGATTGATTCTGTCCTCCTCACTACGCTCTCCGTCGTCGTTATCGCTGTCGTCCAGATAATAGTCATCTTCCTCGTCGTCGTACTGCAAGTCCTTACGAGGCAGTTGCCAGGGCCTCGTCCTACGATTTTGAATTCTCGGCCGAGTCGACCTCTGATTAAGCGAGTGAGTATCATCCTCGTCGTAGTGCCACCTTAGTCGGTAAGGTTCCTCAAAGTTGTAGTCGTTGTGCGGGTAGGGATTGGAGCGGTGGACGAAGCGCGATCTGTAAACGTGAGCCTGGGAAAAATAGCTTAGTGGAGGGCCACGCCGATGATACCGAGAACGCCAGTTTAGATCGTATCTATCATGGTAATTGCGCCTCAGTGTTTCAAAGCTTTTTTTTGCGTTTTCGTCATCGTCGTCGTCATCGTCATCGTCTTCGTCGTCGTCGTAATCATCAGATTCGTTGGGGTAATCATAGTCGTCGTACAAACGTTTTCTATTGTTTGAGCTTGACCAGCCATGGTGGTGTCGATGGCGATGTCGATAAGACGTAAGCTTGGTATCACCTTCCACACGAGTTTTTACAGCAGTACAGATGAGTAAAAGCTCCAGAAACACCAGCAGTGCAATTAATCGCAGGTTCACCCTCATGATCGAGTTACCCTTTAGTCGACATTCGACGTGTCGCTTCTCGTTATGCTCTTTGACTCTTGTTTGAAGCACTCGCTCAACTTTTTAGGCCCTTTTACACTTCATATATGACCTAGAAAATTGCCGAGAGAGCTATAATATAAATTTGCATTTCATTACACATGTCAAAGCTGATAGTTGACGAGGCTGTCAAAACCACGACTTCAGAACATTGAACCATGACTTTAAAACATTTATGGTTCTCGTTCATTAGTTGTGACGATTATTACTTGCATCAAGTTTTCAATGCTATTTGAAAAAAATTACACACATAGAGAACATTCACGATTGATCACAAAACCAACTACACTGTTGAAACCATTGTAAGTATTCATTAAGCAACAATCACTTTCAGTACGCACCTAGAATAAACAAAAAAGTATTTTACTGATAATTATTTCGAGCATTTTAAATATTTAAACGAGTGAGCGATGTTGTAGAGTCACGGCGATAGTAACAGATTTTCATGACGCGCGTGCTTAAGGTATCGCGGGCGACTGATCGGATCGGTGGAGGCGAACAGTACACGCGCTTATAGTAAAACCCGGCGAACGAGCTGAGTATAGCAGGCGCCAACAACTGACGCTGTTCAAAGCGCATGCGTACAGCTTCCCCCACTTTATGAACAAAATAAGCCGGCTGAAAACCGCAACACTATCAAGCAGCATAAACAGCATCAGCAGTTACAGAGACTACCTCAAAAAAATGCCTAATACATTTTTTAATTTAATTTGAAAATAACTAGGATGGCAGGAAAGAGTATACAATTTTTATTTTTGAATTACATACTGCTCAAAATATTATCCATAATATAACCATACTCTAAAGAAGTAGTAAAAACTTTTTTATAAATTACTTTATTACGTACAAACGAACAAAAGTACATGAAAGTAAGTGTATAATACAAACTGTACGTGAGTTTAGATGTAAATTTAATGTGCAGCAGTTTTTTTGCTATATCGAGTATAGCAAACAATTTGTTGAAAGAACACAATGAACTCCTTTTAAAAAATTATATAGAACACGAAAACATAGTAGCAAAAAATGATAGCTTAAAAGTCAATTAGTGCATTAAAAATAACAATAATTTAATGTAGAGCGTCATTTATTTAATTGAGCTACAAAACTAAAGTTTCTATACAAGTTAAAGAAAAGAGAGTAAGTTTAAAACAAAATAAAAATAACTTTTCTTACATAAATAGCAAAGATATTTACAAAGTCCCTTCTTAGTTTTTTTTTTTTTTTGTGAATTATGCATAGTATTGCAGATTTTAATTTTTCCAATGCTACGTCATATATTTTTGCTGAAAAGGTTGTGTGTAATTGCATTGATTTTGAAAAGATTTGATAACCTAATTATAAAAATTTTGATAAAATAGTCAACTATACGGAGTGAATACATGAGATAATAATATTTTAGTATTGAGATGAAATTTCAAATAAATACTGGGAAAATGTTTACATTTTAAATATTATTTATTTTCGAAAAATTTCATTATAGATGATAAAAAATTAATGTGAATGATAACATGTTACATACATACATTTAATGGTTTTTTACTTTTATCAAAGTTATGGACAGTATATTTGTTCAACAAACTAACTTGTAGTCAATCACGTATCAATAGATCTACCTTTTTTCTTCTTTTCTCTTCGATGATTCCACACCTCAAAAAATATTCGATGTCATTCTTCAAATAAGACTAATACATTAACAGTTCATAAAAATGCATATATTTTAGGATAGCTAACGAAAATTAATTACTTTAAAATTTAAATGTTTAATCAATTACTTAACGATAACATTTTAACAATTTTTCAACGTATTTATTTTCCATTCAAAATTTATATTTAACTATTTAACTCTTACCTATGTCAGTAAAATCGTTTGAATCGTATATTGTTTTGTATGATATACTTATTGAAGGACTTGAACAACGACAGTTCATAATACTAGATTTATTTCAAATCTCAAGTAATGATAACTTACAAGCTAAGCTAAATATCTTAAGGAAAAATATACTATAATAGTCCTCAATTGAATTATGGTTTTTCATTTTATTTATTGATTGTATTAAATGTATAATGTATTAACAACAATAAAGTAATTAAAATATAAATTTTTCGAGAAATTTAAAAATTCAATCGAGTCAATATTATACTTTTTTCAACAATTTACTACACAAAAACGATTATAACATTTAGTTAAGCTGAAGATCGTTAGTCTTTTGAAACATATTTTTAAATATAGTATTATACTTGTACATAGATGTAAGGATCAAGTATATGTTAGTGATCTTAAGAAAGAAAAAATTGAAGTAAAAATCAAATCGTTGCAATGATTGCAAAACTTTTACATACTTTGAAATTTCATCTAAAAATTTAAATTACAATAAATATACCTGAAGTTTTTATAAAAAAATAAAAAATGCAGCATTAATAAATTTTTTTGAAAATTGTGCGAGTTGCCTCCCTACTATAGAAAACATTAAACAAAACAAAAAGTTAAAAACGAAAAAAGTAACTAATGAAAAGCTTGGAATTTGACTGTTAGCTTTGATGTTCTGCATTATTTTCTATTATTACTTTCATTAATTCTTTAAAAGAATTCAAAATCATCAATATTAATATGCGCAAGGAACGTTTCCTTTAAACGTTGCGACTCAATAATTATTTATTCATTTTTATCTTTCTGTCATTTATGTCGAAAGTATTTATATGAAGTAACTAGTTTGTATGAATCAGAGACAATTTTGTCAGAAATAATGTTAAAAGCTCGTTCTTTTTATCTTTTCACATTATCACATCAGTAAGCTGTAAAAGCCGATTTAATATATTATCTCTACAGTCATTCAATGAATTCTTAATGATGCAATGGCAGCAAGTAGCAAAGATGAAAATTGTATCAACTTTGAATTTTTGGTGTTAATAGCCGAATTGAGGCTGAGTTTGTTGTATAGCTCTTCAGGAACATCGAGGTAGACTTTTTCAACCCCGATGCGTTTAATTACTTCTGATAATTTAGTTGCATTAACATTTTTATCTTCAACAGCAGACCAGACTGTGAGGGTTGGGTTGTTGCTTGAGCTGTTGGTTAATAGTTTGCCAAGAACGTCGGTATCTTTATCATCATTAGCAACAAAGCAAGCTCGCACAGGATAAGTTACCGACTGATTTGTTTTTGAATCTTGCAATTTGGAAATCATGATGTTCGCTTGCTCAAGAGTATAGTTACCAGTGTAAGTTGCATTTAAACCTGTTTGGCTCAATACTCTGTAAAAAATGAAAAAATATATTCCATTTCTTGTATTTATCATTTTGTATAATATTAACGTTAGAAATATCAATGTGTAACGTAATCTTGAATTAAACATTTGAGCAATCAAAAATTAAGTTAAGTTATTAAGTTTTTTAAGCAGCCGTTCAAAGTGAGATATTGCAAAGGACATTAATATCATTGATCAGAGAAAGTGACGATTAGGTCCTGAACTATGTCAGCCGTTTATTGAGTTGAATTTTTTTGCGACCAGGTCAATAGGTCATTGGTGCATGACATGAAGTTGCACACTGCCTGTCTCACCTGGTGGTCCAGCCGATCGATAGCAGAGCTTGCGGTAGCTTGGCAGCACCATCGAGGAAGAGCTTTGCATTGACCGCTAATGGCGCGCCGTTGGCTGTAGTCGCATTTACAGGTCCTTCGAGGATGTCGGCGTTTACCCAGAGTGGCACGGTTATCTGATGTATATAAAATATTGGTTTATGTGGCAGAAAGTTCGCTTAACTTATATATGTTGCATACAAAACATTCAATCTTAATTGAAATATGTCAGAAATTATTTTCAAGATAATAATAAAATATATTGCTATAAAGTACTGTAAGAAGTATTTTTAAGAAAGTTTTGTAATATCAATTTACACTAATCAAACTACAGAACCAAAAAGACTTGAACATTCATTTAAACGATTCAGCTTAAGATAAAAAATTACCCTTTATAGATATTAAATTAAGGGGTCTACCTTCTCGGTGGAGTGAAAAATAAAGTTGTCTCAATAAATACACTATACTACTACACTCAATAAATACACTCTCGAACTACATGAAACAAATTTTTTATGAATATCGGTGAATTTTTATGGAACGGCTGATTGAAAAATGTTTGAAAAAATAGGTTTGGTATGTTGAAGAATTTTAAAATCTACTGGACCGATTATCATCAAATTTTTAGCAGACACTATTTATGAATGTAGCTATAGCGCGTAAAGAAAGATTTTTGATTTTAGCAAAATTTACTGTATGGGTCATTCTCCTACTTTTTTAAAAAAAACTTATGCGGTGATATTTAAAAAAAATTGAAAAAAATAGATGTTATTGAATAACATGAAAAAAGACTTTTCCTAAAGTTTTAGCCCGAAAAAAAATTTTGGAGGTGCCCAGCGACAAATGAGTGTTGAAAAAGTGGTTTTTTTCGCTGTTTTTTGTCGATTTTTGGAAAATTCTACAAGAAGTTTTGACTCGTCAGAGACGTGGTTGGAATCATTTTTTTCGTATCAAAAAGTACTATTTTCATGTTATTCAATAACATATATTTTTTCCAGATTTGTTTGAAATATCGCCACGCATGTTTTTTTAAAAAAGTTGAAAAAATTGACAAATTGACATATTTCGAAAAATTTTGAAAAACATTTTGTATGCACTACAATTATTAATATTAATTATTAATTTTATTTAGTGTATGGTAGAGATAGTAATAGATTTCAAAATTTTATGAACTAGGCATTGAAAAACGTTATTATGCGTAAAACGCGTTCAAACTTTTCAAGTACCATTAAGCGCTGTGTATAAGCTCGTGCTTAATCCTGATTTTGGCTGTCTTAGAATTGGAATTTCTGTACCAAAATGTAGGAGGAAATTGTTGAAAGTTTAAGCGATTCAAAAATGCAATAAAAAAATCGATTTTTCAAAAATGACCGAGAGGGTAGACCCCTTAATACTATAATACTTACATTATGCTTTTTAACAATATCTATACTGGCTTCAAACGCTTCAATACTTTTAAAATCGAGTTTCATTCCAACTTTCTTGTTCTCTTTAGAGTGCGCATCTAAAATATGTTTTAAAAATTCTTCGAGGCTGAGATCGAGATTTTGAAGATGTGGCGGATGACCCATAACTGGATAAGGCGGGGTACTATTGTTATCCGTCTTGAGTATTCCCAACACTACATCGGCTTCGATCATCATGGTCTCATCTAAAAATCATAAAAATATAAAATGTTCTGATGTAACACTTCTACACTAATATACACTCCACAACAAAAAACAAAACCAAATCATAGCCGCAACCAGCAAAGGGAGGAAAGAGGAGGAGGGGGGAGGTGGTTAGAACTAGGCAACACAATCGACTAACAAGAAAATCTTCCCCCCTCCGGAAAACGAAATGACCTGACGAAATTATTGATTTTACCTTCTGCTAATGGTAACCCAAGCTACATAAGTAACCCAGGTAACCCCCCCCCCCCCCCCCCCCCC